>NC_133655.1:26576336-27176336 GCF_009905375.1 Apium graveolens | reverse complement strand
ATCTCGGCCGAGCCCATGAGCGCAGACAACCACCTCGTCATATCCCATGTGGAAGCAGCGTTCTTCTATAAGCTATAGTTTCTTCTTCTCCCTGTGAAGCTGCTTCCAAGATGCCTTGAACTGGCTTGTCCTCCGGTTCAATTTCTTTTAAAGCCGATACAGGTCTTCCTTCAAGCGCTCTTTGTCCTTAACAAAATTGGACGCTTGTCCCTCAAACACTTCTAGCGCTTTCTGCGCTTGGCCCAGCTACTCTCCGGCCTTGGTCATGCTGACCTCCACCTGGATTATGACCTTCATCCTGGCTTGCATGTCTTGGACTTTGTCGGCCACTGCGGCCATCCAGGGAACAACTTAAAAGAGGGTATGAAGCAGAATTAATATAAGGGATAAAAAAGAACTAAGGAAATGAACTGAAATAAAAACCTAAGGGAAGCAACATGTCATAGATAGCCGAGCCATAAGCTTGGTGCAAGCATCCGAAGGGTCAACTGTGGAATAAAAAGATTAGTGCTTCGACAATATAGAGAATCTACAAAGGTCAGGGTCGACCTTCCTAGCAGCAACAAGAGCCCTGGAGACGATGAAATCTGAAAATACGGCCCCCTTTTCGGAGCATAGGTATCGATTACATCTCCGTTTATGGCACGAGTCCTCTTACAAAAATTAGCTAGCAGGTCCGAAGTCACAGGCCTATGTTCACCTGTTAGCTCTAAGGAAGGAGTGGGCGAATGAGAAGGAGAGCTCACTAGGACCCGACCATCAGCGCCATCGGGCTGAGAGGTCCCTTCATCAGCCTTCTAGTGTGCAAGCTTTTCTCCGTCCTTTCTCCTTTTCCTCTCAAGGACTTCTTGACGAGTTGACACTGTGTCAGCCAAAAGACACGAGCATATTACTATCTAGCCGAAGCAACAACACAAAAGTAAAGCATTATACATTATTTTTATCTACGATGACAAGTGAACAAGAAACGTTGACACTACCCTATAAGGTAAACAACCAATCCTGTTCTCGATTTCTACTTGTGGACAACTTAGGGACATTTAGAGACACCATTTTTTGGTAGTCTTAAGACTCCTCAAGCTTGAGGTTCGGCATAAGAAGCAAAATGGGGTCAACATCACGCCAAACCCCGAATTCGGCCAGACATGGCCGACCATATAACACCAATGTGTATGTCTCTACTTATTACGAGAGTCGATAAAGCACCAGTCTCCTCAACTAGACATGTGGTCGATGGCATAAAACCTACACTCTTTCCGTTCTTACGGAAGTCATAGTGGAACCAAAATAGTCTGGTGGAAGGACGAACCTTCGCCTCCAAGCATGTGTACTGGAAATTATTTATATGAATAAATCCAATCGGATCCATCTGATCTGAGGTTATCTTTATCTGATAGAATAGCCTTTTTAGGAGTTTGAGTAGGTGGCGCGAAAGCCGCACTTAAAGGTTGCTTCAGTAATCCCCACAACATAGTCACTGAAGTCTTGTGGGACCAAAGGGATGTGGGAGACCCGATCCTTTTCTTTCGCATGATAATGATGGTAAGCCCCTCGGGGAATTTGGTATTTTGAATAAAACTTCTCTATCTCCTTTTTCTTCGGTTGTGTGGGGTTGTTAGCAGTTGGGAAGGTAGCGATGTTGCTGAAATGAGCCCGGTCACTTGGTACTGGGACCACAGCCGAAGACCCTGCCTCTTCCTTTGACCGATCCATATCTCTGAATCCGAAAATGAGGAAACATTAGTCGTGTACTCGGGGAGGAAGTTTCAGGAAAAAAGAGGAAGAGTGGTCGAGTAGAACAAGCCGGATCGATTCAAAGTTAAAAGGCAGAAGGAAGTTTTGGAAAGTTGTTCGGGGACTGGTTCTCGAAGTGTGTTCAAGTGTTTGAAAGTCCCGAAGGATGTTCTAAGCACTAAACACACTCGCATAACCTAGAGGGGGCCAGAAGTTAACAAAATATAGAACAAATGGCTGATAAGAAAAAAGAAAAAAAGGGGGCCAGAAGTTAACAAACCAGGGACATTAGAGGGTTCATAAAAATTATCCTATTATTACATTAAACTACGAGAAACCCAAAGAATAAAAACAATACGCTGAGCATGTAAAAACCACCAATATAGATGTCAAGAACTCTTAAACAGAGTTTAGAAACTTACTTGTGTAAAGAAACTGGGAAGCAGGATAAGGCTGTTGTGGAATTCAAGATTTTGAATTACCTGTGGCTAAGTTTGCTTGCAAATATAAGTATATGTGGAAAAGTGATATGTTTGGGGAACAATGATGTGTAATAGTGAAATAATGTGTTGTGTAAGACATGTCTATATAATAACAAGACTAAGTCACATTGACAACCCTAAGATTTAGTTGTTTGATAATCAATTTTATATTCTGTATTGTATTTCTAGAGTCTGTAAAAAGGTTAGAAGATTAGACTTGAGGATTTTTCTGTGAACAGATTCAAGCTAAGGAATAAACTCTGGAAGAAGATCAAGTCATGATCATGCCTCATAGAAAAGCGTAGAAGTTTGGAGTTGAATAAAACTGTTTTATAAAAAATATTCTAAGTAAAGATATCGACAAGTCACATATCAAGTTATATTGAGAAGTCATTCGAGAAGTCCAGAATGACTTATCGAGAAGTCCAAAATGGCATATAGAGAAGTCTCAGAGATATCGATAAGTCAAATGAAGATGTAGAGAACTGGAGATATCGATAACTCATTTCTGCATGTAGAGACCTCAGAGATATCGACAAGTCAAATGAAGATGTGAAGAATTGGAGATATCGACAATTCAATTTCTCATATAGAGATCTCAGAGATATCGACAAGTCAAAATGTGTATATAGAGATCTCAGAGATATCGACAAGTCATTTCTATATGTAGAGATCTCATACATATCGAAAAGTTATTTCACATGCAGGATCTAGAGACCTTGACAAGTCAATTATACCTATAGAGAACTCAGAGATCTCGATAAGTCATTGTACTTATCGAGATGTCACTTCTCTATAGGACAAACTGGAGATCTCGACGTACTTCTCAAATACAGAATGTAAATAAATTAAAATTCAAGATTATCAGTCAGTAAACAATCTATTTACTAGATTAAAAAGTCTACAAAGTATGTGGAATAATACAAGATCAAGGGTCAAGATTAACTGGACAAAGGATGGTCACATACCTGCAAGATTCTGCACATATTTGCTAAGCTAGAAATGGAAATAGAAAAAGGTTGCTTTAAAAAGTAGTTTAATACATTTTAGTGCAAGTCTTGTAAACCCGTACTGCTAGTTTATAAAGTATGCACTGGTCCTTAGTTCACAATTAACAAACATATCTAAATTTTCTTGTATTCTCTCAAGATAGAAGCTGAGTTTTTATTTTCTTCAGAACACAAAATTTGTGGTAAGACAAACTTAATCAATACAATTAAGTGAGTTTTGAAAATACCGTGCTTGTTGATTTATTTCTTTAAACACAATATCTCTGCAAAATCTAAACTTCTTTATTCACCTAAAATCCAAACAAGTTTAAAAAGGCTAAAAATCTAAGAAACGCATTCACCCCTTTCTGTGTTACATTCAATATCTAACATGATGGAATGGCATGACGTGTATATATAAGCAAGAAATGTGATGTTTCGTTGTCCTAAGTCATGAAATATTTTAAGTTTAAAATTGACGGTTGTGATTAGAATTGTTTGGGTTTCAACGGTTACGATGAAAAGATCACCACAAGGAAAAGACAGTTGTAAGCATTCAAGAGACACAGTTTCCTAAGTGCCGCATATCGTCATTGTCCGCCTCACCGGCCCGAAGATCAGGGTTTTTTGTATTGAGCAACTACTAGGCTGAAGAGGTTGGGCTTCGTCTGAGAACTGTTTCTCAGTTGAAACCCAGGGACATGTTGGAGGCCCATTCCCCTTAAGCTCATCACGTTTGGGCCAATATATGTAGAAGATCGTCATGGGCGGAAGAGCAGTCAGCCCAATCCAAGAGACACAGATTCATTTGGAATTCAAGAAGAAGACGTGGTCTTGGCCTCCATAACGGCCACATCCCGAAGAAGGTGGAACTACCCGAAGTCACAAGAGGATTAACGTTTACGTGGTTACAGGTTAAATATATAGGTTAAAATACACAAGATAGACAATTATTCACACACGCACTCTCACATACTGTTAGATATTGAATTCAAAAAAATATAACACGGAGGGGGGTGAATGCGTTTCTTGGATTTTACTTGGCTATTAAAAATATTTGGATTATGGTTGAACAAAGCTGTTAAGAAATATAAAGATATTATGTTTGATAGAAATCACACAAAACATAATATATCAAAAACTCACTTAATTGTATTAATTAAGTTTGTCTTGCTACAATCTGTGTTTTTGAAAATAAGAACTCAGCTTCCATCTTGAGAGAATACAAGATTTTTTTAGATCTGTTTGTTACTTCTAAACTAGGGACCCATGCATGCTCTATAGACTAGCAACACAGGTTTACAAAAATTGCACTAAAATGTACTAAACCAATTTCTAAAGCAACCTTGTCTATTTCCTTTTCATGTGTTAGAAAATCTGTGCAGAATCTTGCAGGTCTGTGACTATCCTTTGTCCAGTAAATCTTGGCCCTTGATCTTGTATTCTTCAAGCTACTTTTGTAGTCTTTCCAATTCAGTGAGTGAATTATTTGTTGACTGATAATCTTGAATCTTGGACCTCTCAGTATTCTGAATTTGAGATAGTATGTCGAGATCTCTTTTTATTCAGTAGAGAAGTGACATATCAATAAGTATAATAACTTATCGATATCTTGAGTTCTCTACAGGTATATTTGACTTGTCGAGGACTTCAGTTCTCTTCGTGTAAAATGACTTGTCGACATCTCCAGTTCTCTACATGGGCTTTTGACTTGTCGACATCATCGAGTCCTCTACATGAAGAATTTAACTTGTCGATATCTCTGAGATCTCTATATGCATAACTGACTTGTCGATATTTTTGAGAACTCTACATACATATTTTGACTTGTCGATATCTCTGAGTTCTCTACATGAGGTATTGACTTGTCGATATCTCTAGTTCTCTACATCTTCATTTGACTTGTCGATATATGAGATCTCTACATGCAGAAATGACTTGTCGATATATCTTTGGAACTTCTCTACAAGTCATTTTGGACTTCTTGACAGACTTCTCGATGACCCTTGATCTGTGACTTGTCGATATCTTGACTTATAACATTTTTCCTAGAACAACATTTATTCAACTCCAAACTTCTACATTTTTCTCTGAGTCATGATTAGGACTTGATCTTCTTCCAGATTTAATTCTTTAGCTTGAAAATTGTTCACAAAAAACTCCCCCAGTCTAATCTACTAAAAAAATTTACAAACTTAAGGAATACAATTACCAAATACAAATATTGATTATCATACAATTTAATCTTGGGGATGTCAATATAACTTAGTCTTTAATGCATGAATTGCACAACACATACACTCGGATTATCTTGTGTTCATTATTACTCGCCGAACCAGTTAACTTATTCTGACACCGGAGATGAAATCAAGTGAACAATTCCCTCGCATTCTTTCCTTGCGGGCTGATTAAGAGGCTAGGGGATAAAGACAGTTCAGGCAGAAAACTGATTTCAACCCTCAGAGTTTCGACCTTTCTTAGTTTCTTTTTATTTCTTTCATCTCCTTCATCTTGACTTGTTTCTGTTGAATCTTGTCATGGAAGGGCCGTCGCTCACGGATAAAAGTTACTCGTAACAGGCTGATCTTCCCCGAGAGCTCATGTTAAAGTCAGAATTTTTATATTTTAATTGAACTAAAATAAATAAATTTTAAATATAATTATCTTAATTCTTATATTTTAAGTTAGATTAATATTAAAAAAATATATTTTAAAAGTAAAATTAAAAAAGAAAACAAAAAATAAAAAATAAGTTCAGAAAAAGTACGTTATTAAACACCGGTTTCCAAGGTAAAAATACGAAAGGCAGAAGAAGTAGCTGCTTTCTTGACACAGAACAAACAATACTAGTTGTTGACAAGTAGCTTCTTTACATCGACAAAACAACAATTAGCTTGTATTGTTTGTAAAATTACAGGAGTCCTAAGATGATAACAATTTAATTTTTGTAAGCTACCAGATGTCTTTACAAAATCAACTCTCTAAAATAGTGTGGTAAGAAAATGTGCAGAGTCTGTCCAATCTCATGCTACTCAAACCCTGTGGCCTGTGCCATGTATATACTTGAGATATTGTGGTTTTGTTCAAAACCTATTCTTCCAATCCAAATTAATTACTCTGATCATAGGGGACATTTAACAAGTTATATTACACAAACATGTAGATCATGATCAAAACACAAATGCAAAAGCTATAATATAACTCTGGTGTAAAAAGCATGAAGTGAGAGAGGTAATGTGCAAAGTAATGGATGAACAAGTACCTTTTCGTGTAAGCTTGACCATCTATATGCTGCTTCTGTTAGTCTGTTTTACAACAAAAAACACATGAATAACTGTCCTCTACTTATGTTCCTTCATTTCTCATCCTACTGAAAAACTAAAACAACAATTTGCATAAATAGTTAATCCTTTTCTCCGTAAGTTGACCTACGCAGCTACCATGAAACTTACAGGTACACACTCTGCATAAATTCTCAATATACCGTATTATGTAATGTACATTATACATTTTATTGTAAGTGTTTGTGTCCTGGTCCCTGGAGATGCTAGCAGTGAAAAAAGTTGCAACAAAAATATTCAGATAGAGAGAGTACCTAACTGATCATATGTGCGTGTCCATCAAACTGAGGTTTCAGACTCTCAGGTCTAGGGGCCGGATGTATGTTTTTTCACCACCTATTTTTCTGTTTGTTTTACTCTTTAACATTGGACAATGAAGCAGACAAACATAAGCTAGCCTCATTCGTTTGTATTATTCCCCAGGCATCTCATTACAGATTTCGATACCTGCATGTAATAAAATAGAGGTGGATCCCATCCATTTTCTTCTTTAAAAGGTTTATTACTCGGGAACTGAAAGCACTAATTATTAAACTAAGGCTGCTCTGTTTTGTGTGGAAAAAGAAATGGTGAGAAAAAGCTTCATGCCTGGGTTAAATAAATAGGAGTCAATTGTAATTGGTGTGTGAAACTCTACCTGCTTAGCATTTTGATAGCCGGAATTTCAAATTTGCAATAGAGTGACAACATTTTCTGTTTATTGTTTGCAAAGGTGGCTAAGAACCACTATTTTAAGAATAAACAGGAGGAGTTTCTCCCTCTGAAAAGTGACTGCTTGAGTATATATGACCAGTCCTAAGTATTTCAAATTTAGACCGAAATTTGAGGAGCATTATGCATGGAGAGGGGTTGTTTATACTGTTGAAGATGCGTGTGTTGTTAACACAAATCACACGTGGTGTTAGCGGCAAATGACATCTCAAATACTTAATTAACCATGGGTGCACACTGCATATACACCAATTAGTATTTTTAATATGTAAACTTAGTCTTTGCTTATGAGAATATAGGACTCTGTTACAGACAGGTCCATTGTTATAAGATTTCATGGAAACGAGAAAATAAAGCAGGATAGGTCCAAAACAGTACACCCTTTCGTAATCTCTCTTTCTTCCTTTATTTGTCTGTATTCAAAAATCTGATGAAGCAAAGCATCTCTTCTTCCTGCACACCACTACATAGCAACTGCAGTCTGCAGGGGCTTGCTTTCCTTTATTTTTTCAGTCACAGAATATGACTAAAGATGCTTCACCAATATGTTGTATCTAGAATTATTTTGAGAATTACTGCTACTGGCTATGATGCTTGTGCTTCTACCAGGCCTTATCATTTATCAATAACCTCAAAATAGAAAAGAAGAGTCTATTAACATCATGAATGTGTTAACAGGATCCTCACAGACTTCTTGGCATCCAGTTATGACCACGGACACGACGACCTCAAGCTACTGGCTCAATTGGAGGGTCTTAATTTGTGCCCTTTGGATTATTAGTTCTATTTCGTTAACAGTCTTCCTAATTTCAAGGTACGAAGGTCCTCAGAATTCAAGAAGTAGGAGGGGTAGACAAGAAGGGAAAACATCTGGTGGCGTATTGTATGAGGATGAACTGTGGAAGCCATGCCTCCGAGGAGTACATCCAGTGTGGTTGCTTGTATATCGTCTAATCGCCTTTTTTGTACTTTTGTTAATGCTGAGTTTAAATGGTGCAGTTGATGGTGGCAACATATTTTTCTACTACACTCAGTAAGTGGTCAATTTCTTTCCAGATCAAAGATGCTGCATGTAATCCTACTGAAAATGAGATAAAATTTCAGCTATATCACCTAGTTGGATTCAAAGATTTATCAGAACTTTTAAAAATTCATATAAAGTTTCTATTTACTGTTATTGGTTGTTGCAACAGGTGGACTTTTACTTTAATTACCATCTACTTTGGGGTATGTTTAACAACCTTATGTCGTTGTACAGTGATCGTTGTCAATATATTGCGTTCTCTTTCTTGATAAATTAATGTTTTTGATTTTACATTTTAGCTCGGATCCGTGCTATCCATCTATGGATGCTACAAGCACCACAATAAAGTGAGTGGTGAAAGAAATGCTAATCTGGAGGTGGAGGGAGATGTTGAGAAAAGGCATACTTTTGGACCACCAAATTTTACTAATGCTGCAACTTCTACTAAAGAATCTGCTTGCAATGGACAAGATCGTGAAATTGCAGGTTTATTGGGCTACGTTTTTCAAGTTATTTTCCAGGTAACCTTTCCACAAATTCATAAAAACAAGTTCCATAATAATGCAACTAAAAATAAAAATTAAGTGTCATCGATCTCAAATTCAATTCATTTGGATTGTGATTTATCTATTTCTTGTATTTTCCTCTCCCTCGGAAACAGATGAATGCGGGAGCGGTGCTGCTAACAGACTGTGTGTTTTGGCTCATAATTGTACCATTTCTTACCCGCGAAGACTACCATCTGAATCTTGTGAGAACATTTTGATGTGGTTCCTCTAGACATTGATAAGGAAAACAGGACTATTAAGCTTTTATTGCACTACTATTATCCTATTGAATATGCCACTAAACATTAAAACTCTCTTTGTTAAGTTTTTTCTCTGATAACATTTTTTTAAAAATAAATATATACTTTTACAGTTACTAGTAAGTATGCACTCAGTTAATGTTGTTTTCCTGCTTGGCGAGGCTGCACTAAATTGCTTGGTAAGTCGCAGTTGGACTCCTAATTTAGCTGAACAAGCTTTTTATAGTTTGCAACTTCATTTAAATCGTGATCTTTTCTTATGGTTTGCAATTTATGCTGCATATGAATTTATTTCAGCGGTTTCCTTGGTTCCGAATTGCATATTTCTTCTTCTGGACAACTGTGTACGTCATTTTCCAGTGGATTTTACACACAGCTTTATCAACTTGGTAAGAACCACCTCTAAATAACTTCTCCTGTATTTTCCTAGTTATTAGTAGCTCCAAACTTACCCGACCCTGCTTTTGAGTGGTACATACTACATATTGAATATTATTGTTTAGTTCATAATCATATGATGTTTGCGACTTCTTAATGCATCCTTCCCCCTCAAATCAGGTGGCCATATCCATTTCTTGACCTATCAAATCCACATGCTCCTCTATGGTATGTAATTTAAAGTTTTTACTTGAGTTACTTTAAGGATGTTCAAATATAAAACTAATCCTACTATGTTAAAAAAAAAAAAAACTGAAAATTTTGCAGGTACTTGTCGATTGCTCTGCTACATATACCATGCTATGGCGTTTTCATATTGATTATGAAGCTCAAACAATTTGTTTTTCCAAGATTATTTGGCCAGTCCTACCAATATGTGTACTAGTTTTGGATTACTCTAGTGATGGCACATCACTGATGTGAAAACTACTGAAATTTTCTCATATGGAAAGCTAAAGTTTGTACCTCTACTCATCGAGCACATGCATAGAATGCATATAGTAGATCACAATGCTATACTTCTCTTTCACTTCTGAGTTGTGATAAAATCATAGTGTCTGAATATGACATTCAGAAACAGAAAGAATTTGCGAATGCAGAACTGGGTTACTGGCATTGCTTCTGAATCTTCTTATAGCATGCAACTATTTGATTTTGAAGATTTTCTACTGAATTAGCTTCCTATATTCAATCCAATGCAGTAATGCAGGGGGCAGTAATTTTTTTATATAGGTAAGAAAAAAAAAAAAAGACTCCCTCAGCTTCTGTCTCAATGCTAAAATTTCTTTTTGAAAAATAGAGGTTCTACCGAGAATTGAACTCGGGTTACTGGATTCAGAGTCCAATGTCCTTACCGCTAGACCATAGAACCTAATGTGTTAGGACTTTGTTGTTCTTATATTAAAACATTTCTTAATACAAATAAATACTGGACAAATCTCTTGGTTGCTGTTCCATTAATGTTAATATGAGTATTTAATAAAAAAAAATCTCACTTATAAATTAACAATAATTTAATCTTTTGTATATAGGTGGGCTGCTAAGTTATGATATAAAAAAATTGTAGCATAAAAATTACACATGTTAGGTGAGATTATTTTAGGATTAAAACTACGTCATTTAGATAATTATCTTATAAATTATGAATAATTTTTTTTTAAGAATTCAAGAGAAAAAAACCCCTGGAGCCTGATGGGCTGCAATATTTGGAGAGAGAAAAGGAAAGATAAAAATAAAATAAAATTCATATATTTTACTGGCAAGTAGGAAGCATCAAAATGTCTATAAAAAGCAAAAGAAAAAACCCTAACAACTAAGCTTACTACATCCGCCTCCAATTATAACCTCTCCTTCCTTTTAGATCTCACTTTTCTTAGTTTTGTCTTTATTTTTTCTTTCCATTTATGGTAATCTTAAGGTTCTTGTATCAACTTACTCTACATGTTAAGAAAATGAAACTCATGTCAACAACTATGATTTTTTTAGGTCTGTATATATGAATGTATTTGAAAAGAGGTGCAAAACACTTCCATCCGCTTGCTACTCATCAAGGTGAGCAAAGTGGCCATCTTTTGCGCACATCAAAACAAGTATTTGAGCACTTCATTTATTATTTAAACTGTGCTCTAATTTGCTGGGTTGATCTTGAGGTTTGATTTGCCCAAGTGCACTAATTTCCTGGTTTTTTAAGCAGACATAAGTCACTTATTTATTTATCATTATCATTTGTCTTTCACTTCCCCTGTTCTTTTTGTTTCTTGGTTTAGTTTTTAGTTCAGTCTGTCCAGACTTTGCTATGCTTGCTAGTTTGTAGTAAGGTTGATTTCAGATCTTTGACAACTTCAACTTATCTATAGAAATATATATTGTTTTTTAGGCTTACTACCCGTAATTTCAATTATTTACATTTCTCAAAATTTGACACGTATTTTAAAATATATATAATATATAATAAAATAGAGTCTTGTACATTTTTTATATATATTTTTTAAATAAAAATTTATATATTTATTTTTTATTTAAAAAATTAAAAATAAGTTAAATAAATACATATCTTATATATATTAAAATGTGTGTCGGGCAATATTTCACGATAACTGAAAATGAGGGAGTACATCTTACACATATTTTTAGAGGTCTTATTTTCTGACATTAAAAAAATTGTTGCCCTTCCTAGAGCATGTTTGAGAACATCAAATTTCACGGTATATGGGTTTAAAGCCCGTTTAACAAATTTTCACCCTGTTTGGTAAATAAATGAATCGATCATATTTGATTCATATATGATCATAACCGGTAACATTTACTTCAACTTATATTTCATAATTTCTCCTCTAAATTTAAACAAATCAAGAAAAAGATTGATGCATGTTTGATTTAAAAGTTCAATATTTCATGTCCGATCAAATCATATTTTTTTATACATATTTACCTTGTTTGTTGCTTTTAGTAATTTATATTTTAATAGTAATGCTTCTAAATTTTATTTTTTGAAATTTATATTCATGTATTAAAATTTTGATTTTTTTTTAAGAAATATAATTTATAAATCATAATTTACCAAACACGTCACCAACTTATTATTACAGTTATCCAAACATCTAAATAACTTATAAATTACGATATTCATATTTTTATACGATAATTTTCAATTTTAAATCACAAATTATATTTTTAAGAAATCCAAACGAGCCCCTAATTTCCTACCCATTTCGTGATTTCAATCCCAAACATGCCCTTAGTTTCCTACCCATTTCATGATTTCAAAACCCAGACGAGAATGTTGAATGCCAAATGGACGTGAATAAATAGATTAGTTCCCTCACATATACTCTGGTTATATTAAAACTAGGTAAATAAACCATGTTTTCGCGCGGTCCAAAAATATATTTATAGCAAAAATATAAGAATAATATAATATACGGAAAGATTTTCTACGAACTCCCAACAATATTATTTATTTTAAAAGGGCTCGATATTATGATATTATATGATTTAAATTTTATATCTATAATTGTCTTTTTTCATTCATGATTTACAAACTTAGCTTTTTTCGCAACTATTAAGTTTAAGTTTAGAATATTCGTATAATTAACTTTTTAAATATATCCTCAACCACTTTGTTGATTATTGAAATTGAAAAATCCCTATTACTCTCTCACTTCCATTGGTTCTCTCCTCTAAAGTATGGTTAAATAAATTGTTTTGAATTTTTTTAAATAAAAATTTAATGTTAAAAGCTTAATAAAAATAAATTAAAAAAATATTACGAAATATGTGTCAAGTATTGAAAAAAACATCTATTGTAACAATCTTTCTGTGTTAATTAAAGTTATTTTAAATTAGTATTATGATTGGTTTATGTTTGATTTATTTGGATGATCTCATGAACATATATATCTATGACTCTAAAGCTTGTTTTCTTTTCATTGCCGCCAAGCTTAATTGTACTAGAATAAAATCAGTTTAATTAAGTTATTAAACCTCTTTATTCATTAAATTTCAAAAAAAAAAGATAATGATAATTTAATTTTTTAATTAAAATTATGATTCTTTTTATGAGTGATTTATTGGAACGACTATCTAAGTTACTAAAATGATATGGTTTAAAAAATTTAACGTTCCACAAACCTTCAATTTGTGCAACCATATAATTTAATCATTGTATCCTCTAAATTCATTTTTTGGAAATTAATTACAAATGAAATAAAAATAGCGTAGTTCTGCATGTTGTATTTGTATTGGTCCAAGTTGCAGGAATTGCATTCTACAAATCTGGAAAATATTTTGCCCATGATAATGACCAAACTCAACTCACTCATCTACTTATTTTTTTAAATGAGTCGCTTATTAAAAGAAGTAATAAAAATCTTTGAGTGATCATAATTTTAGTGACCTGAGTGACTTTTACAATTTAGGCCATTTCACTAATATTTTCAACTTTTGTATACAAACAACTAAAACAACTTTTATTGGATTGCGCGGCTTTATAGCATCTTCGGTTAACTGACTTCATTGGAGCCCAAGAACTTGAGCAACGAACCCCTGGCTTGCTTATCTTACTGAATTCCATATCGTTGGCTGACCAAAAAGAAAATCCACTCATCAAGTAATAAGTGTCATTAGATGCTCACGACAATCATTTTCCGTTTAACCAATGCTGGCACTGCTACCATCAAAGTCAAATTCTTCATTAACAATTAACTTTATTTCCGGCGGGGTGCTAAATAACACTCAATACATTATTTTGTAGTTTCACTCTGCCTAAAATGATTCATGTTTATCCATGACTGCAAATGTACCGGGGATTTAAATTTATAAATTCTTTTTAATTAAGAGGGGTCTGGGTAAGTGGGTAGTTAGAAAAAATGGGACCAAAATTTTTCGTAAAAAATAACTCGGTGAGTGTAATCTAGAATGTAGATGCACAATTTATATCTACATGATGAATAATGGGAAGCTGAAACATGAGAGGGCAGATGTTTACCACCTATTATATATACCGGAAATGGGAAAAATTGCATCACGTTGATCAAAATATAAAAATACAGGTGTGTAATCCTTATATCTTTTTTATTGATGATCGGCGCTTTTGGCTATTCCAAAATTTTAAAAATGGATAGAAGAATGCAAGATATAGACCTGCAAGATCAATAAACAAAGGGAGAAACAAACATGCAAAATCACACACACAAATCATATAGCGTATAGATGATATAGTTGAGGAGGCATATAAAAATGCAGAGACATATATAGGAAAATCACATGCTTACCCTTAGTCATGACAAACAATCCAAGAAACTTGCGAGATGGGTACATATAACACCTCTAAAGAATTCATAAGGTCAAAATTAATGACAAGTATTTATTTGAAACACAAAAGGTCATCGGTTTAGGAATGCAAGGAGTTTTGGATTAACTTAAGTTTTGCAAATAATTGGACCTCACAAGCTGAGGAGTGGGGGAAATTAACAAAATAGCTAAAATATAAGAATTTGAGAAAAAAAATAGTTCTGATCATCTGAGAATGCCACGTCATCTCCCCGAGATCCTCCTTTATATATATATAGATATATAGATTATTATTAATAAATATTTTATAATTTTAGTATTAAAATATATATTAAATAATTACAATATATTTAATTTTAAATTAGTATCACTTGGTATATATAATTTATTTATGAATCAATTGAATGGTTATAATTGCTTAATTTTAAGAGGGTTTTCATAAATATCCAAGTTTTAAAATATTTTTGCAAAAATATTTTAACTCTTTAAAAATATTTGCAAAATACTTTTTGAAACTTTGCAAACATTTTGCAATCACGTTTACAACATAAATTTTAATTTTTTTTGCAAAAATACATTTTGCAAATTTGTAGCCCATATTTACCCCCTTAAATGTGACTTAGAATACAACCCAAAAATAATCTAAAATAATGGCACGATTAATACTAATACAACCTATTATGAAATTTAAGTAGTAAGGATCACTTGATATATAAACAATGCTCTTATTTGGAAGTAGGGATATGCATGGGGCAGTTCGGGGCCGGGAATCCCCGAATTTGATCCTGATCCCCGAAGCCGCCCCGAACCCCGATCGGAGATTCTTTTCCTCCCCCGAACGGGAAACGGGGATCCCCGCAGAAATTCGGGGATTTTGCTTTATTTATTATTATTATTATTTAAAATAATAATAATGCAATATTATTTATTATATCTATTAATAAAAAATAATCTATCAATTCATAATAAATAAATTTATTGATGTTATCTCATTTTTTCAATATCAAATAATATTAAAATTAAATAATAATGCAATATTATTTATTATATCTATTAATAAAAAATAATCTATCAATTCATAATAAATAAATTTATTGATGTTATCTCATTTTTTCCATATCAAATAATATTAAAATTGATTTATAATACAAATAAACGATAAATTATATAAATATATTATATTATATTACAACTTAAAAAATTGATCGATAAATTATAGATTATTTAAAATCTAATAGTATTATAAAAGCCATATATTTTTAAAAATTAATTTAGTACAAATATATATATATATATATTATTTATATATATATTAACAATCGGGGTCGGGGAGACACTAATTCATGACCCCGATCCCCGAAAATTTTATAAATTTTTCCCCGATCACCGCCCCGCCCCCAAAAAAAATTTCCGAATGTCCGATCCGATCGGCACGGGAATCGGATCGGTATCGTGCGGTACGGGGTGAATACCCATCCCCATTTGGATGTTAGAGGTTTGAGCAAAAATTAGTTTTTTGGATCAAATTTGAGGTTTGACCGAGATAAATCAACTCATACATGTGTTTGGTAGTTAGCTGTTTCACATAGCTATTTGGACTTAATCAGCTAATTTTAAAAAACTAATTTTAAAAAACTGTTAAATCAGCTGATACTGAAGGGTTTCGAGGTATAAAACGCAATGGAAACTGTAATTAAAAACGTGAAAAATCAGAATTTTTAAAACTCACCGCAGGATCCATGCGAAAAACAAATATTTAATTCGTAGATCAGATTGTTTACCTTAAGAAGTTTTGCAAATTGGTTGACTAATGCAGACTCAAAACTTGTTCAATCACCACGCATCCTGCTCTCGCGATCTACGCTCTATCGGTATCCACAGGAATACTTGAACGCAAAGATTGGATGTGTACTAGCACAAAATCATTTCTTCTTTCTCTCTCCATCTTCTCTCTTGGTGGCTAGGTTTTTTTTTAATAAAAGTTTTACATGCAAAATCAGCCACACAAGAGATATTATATAGAGGGTAGAAAAACGAATTATAACTCTTAACTAATTTGGAGTTATTATTAATTCTAAATTCCTATTTGTATTATAATTAGGTATTCTTGTATGTCTTTAAACAAATAAATATTTGGTATTTCAATTATTGAGAGTTGAGACTTACTAATAACTTATAATCATATTTTTCTTTTACATTTGCTACTTTGTATCATATTATTGTATAATATTTTCTTGATTAATATATATATAATATTTCATTAAATACACATGATATGAAACATGGTTAATCAAATTGAAATCAAGTATTATACATTTAGGATGAAATATATAAAATAGTTCAATGGATATATTTTATCCCAATTTATTATTGACAACATATATTTAATTTAAATTAATATATATATATATATAAATACACTCAATTATATTATTTGATTGGATCCATCCTATAATATTTATATAAAATATAATCATATTAATCACGACAAATGTAATAGAATTACTTCATAAAATTCTAAAAGGATTTATAAATTTAAACAAATAGTTATGACAATTGAGTAGAATTTATAAAATTAATTTTGGAAAATAAATAAATATTATTATTGAATTAGTAAATGAAGAAATGTTGAAATCATTCACAAATAAAAGTCGTTAACGATTAAAATGATGTTATATAATCACATTAGACTTATTTCTGATGACCATGCCAATTTCATATAAAACACATTTGTATTCATTAATTTTTTACAATGTACAATTCTTTTATTTTTCTAAATATGGTCAATGTTATATAGTTATTAACGCAAATATGTTGCAATGTAGTACATGTTTTACATTATACATTCTTATCATTGTTTATATGTGATACTCCCTATCATAAATTAAATCTATTGTGTCTTTTCTAATTTTATAAATAATTGAAATTCTTGGAATAGATCGGGTACTCATTTTTAAAAATATAACTTATATATTTCTTTTTAGTTGTATAATATATGTAGTTTACATGGATGTTTGGGGACACACCAATTAAAATTAATATCCATATCAAAACTTCGAAAATGCATTAAAAATACGTAATGATAGCAAAAGAAGATAAACTCACGTCTCTAGGCGTGCTGATATAGCTTGGACTTGAACTTGGCCTTGTAATTTATTATTTATTTAAGGTGTGTTAGCCCAAATAATTTGTATTCATGAGAGTTTTGGGTTTTTGAAGGACATAACGAGTAAAAGAATTCAAGTGTGGCAGAAAAAATCGATCTCACGAGCATGAAAAATAATTTTTATACGTAATGTTACAAAAGCAATACTAGCTTATCGTAGGTCTTGCTTTCTACAACCTAAGTCTATGTGTCAAGAGTTTGAAGTTAAATTCAACAATTATTGGTGACATTCTGGGAAAGAAAAAGTCAAAGTTTGAATTGGCTATCTTAGAAAATTATGAGTGTGCCATAATCAAAGAGTGGTTTGGGCTTCAGGAGTCTCTACGGCTTCAATATTATGCTTATAGGAAAGCATGATTGTAACTTTATGCACAACTCTCAGTCTTTGGTCTCTAGAATTTTTAAAACTCGTTACTTTCCAAACATGCATGTTTTAAGAGCAAAAAGGGTCAAAACCCAAGTTTTATGTGGCAAGGGATAGTTACAGCGATGGATTCTCTCTATCACTACGCCATAAGTGGGATATTGTATGGGCTATTGTAATGCCTATTTATTGTTATAATAGCCCCGAAAAATGTTACATTAGACCTATTGTAACACGAGGGGGCGTTACGTTTACGAGCATTACAATAGTACTCTAATGTAACACTTCTTTGATCTATCGTAACGGTGAGAAAAATGTTACATTTGCCACCTAATGTAACATTATAATGCTCAAATATAACGGAAACTGGTTGATACATTAGGTTCAATCAAGATTGCAGAAGTGGGTCCCATATATAGGCATGTGGGTCCCATATAGCCTATTGTAACAATATGGATTATCAATTATAATACCAATTTTTATAAATAAGTACCACTAGCATTTGTGATGTAATATCATATTATTACATTAGTATAGACAAATGTAATGGTTATTTTTAAATTTTTGAAGTACTTGCTTTGTTTAAACAACATACCCAATAACAACATAACATCAAAGTAACAATACATAACAGTCCCATCTCCAACCCATTCTACTACATAATAATATCATCGATAAACTATAATCTAACCCATTACATTACATAACAATCTTATCGACAAATTATACCGCTACATAATAGTCTCATCTCCAAACAAAGTGTCAATGATAACTGTGCGGAGCTGAAACATCTCTGAATTCTTTTCCCTGGAAATGGATTACCTGCATATTGTCAAAAAAATATTTAATAACAAGCCCAATAAAAATCCCTAAATATGGAGGTTTCAGATGGGTGGTTAGTAATGACAAAAACATTTTGGCTATAAAAGATCGATGGTTGAGAGGTAAGAGTGAATTTTGTGTTGAAAATAGTCATGTATGTAATAGGAGTATTGAGAAAGTTCCCAACTACATTGAGTCACAGTCGAAACAGTGGAATACTGAGTTGGTTATGGAATAGTTTTTACCTCGGGATGCTCAAGCCATTTTGGCTATTCCTATACCCCAAAGGGACGTTCCTGATAGGCTTGTCTGGTTTCACTCCACTACAAGTATTTACACTGCTAAGGACGGTTACAGATTCTAGAGCACACATCATGGAGAGTATATTGAAATCTTGTAATGTCAAGGCTGAAAAAGAATTTGGAAGTTACTCATAAGATGAATATATTTGTTTGGCGATTTTGCTGTAACACGATTCTAATTTTGCCGCGTTTACAAGACAAAGGTACCTCACTGTCCACTAATTTCCCGATTTGTGATATTGATAATGAACACCTTCTATGTGTGTTCTTTACTTGCCGTTTTGCCTCACAATGCTGGAATTATATTGACCTAATTTTGAAATGAGTAATGTGGAGTTTGTTCCTGACTGGCTTCTAGGTAGATTAAATGAAGCAAGGGATGAAGATTTAGTAAAGATATGCACGGTTCTTTGGGGCATCTGGACATGGAGGAATAGTAAAATTTAGAAATGGAAGGTGGTGAGCGCTGTCATTGCTATATGCAACTTTTTAGTACTGTTACAGAGTGGAGGAATGCTAGGGCCAAACAAGTTGGAGGTCACCATGGGGGTCGTCAGAAACACACTAATAAATGATATTCCCCTCCGAAAGGTACACTAAAAGTCAATATTGATGCATCTTTTAAACATCATTCAACCACATTTTCAGTTGGTATGATTCTTAGGAATCATCAAGGAGAGTTTATCCTTGGCAAGAACCTAAAACTGATCACTCCATCTTCAGTGCTAGAAGCGGAGGCAATAGGGTTCGTGAGACTCTATCGTGGATCAAGGAGAAACATCTTCATGCATACAAAATTATGTTGGAGCCAGATTTGCTTTTGGTGGTTAATAGTGTCAATGGTGGTATGGTGAATCTACTGAAGTGGAAGAGGTTCTCGATCAGTGTATGATTCTTCTTCGCGAGTTAACAAACACTTCTCTTCACTTTGTTAGGAATCAACTTAATAGGTTAGCATACGATATTTATAGGTTTCCCTATTTATTTAATAGCCAAAATATCATTACGTCTCTCCTTCTGTTTTTTGTAGAGGCTGTTCTAAGGGATGCTTTTAAATTTATGAAATTTCGCATTTTCTTTTTTTAAAAAAATGTATGATGTGTTATCATCTCCCAACTAATCTAGCTTGGACTTGGGCTAGGCCTTGTGATTGATGGTTTATGTACGGTGTGTTATCATCTCTTTATCCCAAATGAAAAGTCTATGATTAGGCTAACCTCTGTTTATCGGTCGCACCCACATTTGGGCCAACCGAACAGGCTAGGACTCGGCCTTCTGTCTTGCACAATGCAATAATTTATCTAATTTATGGTTTTTAGCTTGTACTATCTTTTTCAGCCCATTCGATTATATTAATTGTTACTACAAAAAGAATACTAAGTTATACATTAAAATTTGAAACTGATAATTTCTGATAAGTAGGGGTGCACGTGGGTAAGGTTCGACGTGCTAAGGTTGGAATAAGGCCAGACTTCTCTAAAAAAATATAATTTTTATTATTAAATGCGACAAATTTTAATGAATGTTTAAAATCCTGCTTCCTAAAATTTTAAAATGTCATGAGTTGACTAGAAAATTTTAGAAATCTTAAGATAATGTTCATTACAATCCAAAATTTATAAAATTTCATAAAATAAATTTGAATATCACGGATTTTAATAATTTCAGAAAATCTTAAATTGATTACCTCCGAATTTTGAATATGATAAAATTTGAATATAAATTCATAATTATTTTGTCAAATACGAAAATGAATGTATTTCCAGACTGTCTAAATTTTTAATATTCTAAAATATCTTTAATAATCCGCTTTAAATATGCATTCAATTCAGATTAAATACGCACGTTTTTTTAATGTGAACCGCCAACGTGCCACCTCGTGCTAATAAGCTAATAAAATTCCAATTTAAAAACACACCATTTAAATTTTTTTGGCCCTTGTGATCACATCGACATGCATGTAATCACTTAATTTTTTATTGTGTGATTTGATAATCAACTTAGCCACATTTTATTAGTTATATATAATCAAATCTTCAGTCAAGGATCAATAAATTGTAAAATCCCATTATTTTCAATGATGTCAATGATCTTGTGTTGTCCTTAAAAATCTAGTCCTAAAAATAAGATGCTTGCCATAAAAATCAACAATATATTAATATTTATATTATATTCGTGCATGTAACGCGCTAAATGATAACTTAATAATCATGCAAATAGAATATGTCAATACATTACACGCGTTAAAAATCTATAGCAACTAGTAATCATGCGATTCGATAATAAACTATTAACATGCTAATCAGGCAACTAAAGTATGCTCGTGCAGCTCACGAAACGAAAAATTAGCAACTAATAATCGTGCATATGTCTCAAGCGCTAAGACACTAGTAACTAATAAGCATGCAATTGGTACCAGAGAGTAGGTTACTCGAAAAATCTATACCCAAAAAGTAGTTTATCTGGTTACCAAATTTGTAACAGATTTGTGACATACAATAAAAATAATAATCTAAAACCATTCAATATCCACGAAATTTGGTTTTTCAATTTAGCGTTTAATCCAATATCTGATTAAAATCAATATAAAATATGTTTGAAATCCATAATTATTGACTTATCGGTTTTAAGTCAAAGTCGCATATTCAATCATATCTATATAAGGCATGGCCAACATGTCCTGATAGTAAATCATCATTCATAAAGAGTTTTATGTTATATTTACCAATGGAAGGAAACAAACAAATTGAAAATTCTTCCCAAATTGTGCAACACTCTGATTCTAAAACCAATTCCCAAAACAACAGCTTTGTTCCATCCACAAACCGTCGTACACCAGGCCGCACCAAGCCGCCTCGCGTGACTCGCCTCGCATGCCTTTCATCTTTGCATTCATTTTGACAACCGTTGGACAGCTGGCATGGGGATTCGTGTCGTCTTATGAGATGGCGACACGTGTCGCCTCCTCCTTTCTCTCTCCTATCTCCTATAAATATGTGAGATTTCAATTCATTTCTCACATTTCCAAAAACACTTCCTGAATTGCTGATCAATTTGCTCAAGGATCTACCACGGCGAAGATTATCATTTCAACAAGAACCGTCTACCGGCGGCGATATTCTCCGGGACCAGATTCATCAGGATCTTCATACACCTCTCCCACAGGTACTCTTCGATTCGAGCCCATTTTTTATTCATGCTTTATTCACGCACACCATGCGAGCACACACCACCTGTTCGATGCGAGTTCACACACAACCACAATACGCGATGCGAGCCCTTTCGCTCGTTTAGATACTTAGGTGCGATCCCGTGTGAGATGTGAGGACACTTAGGTGCGATCCCATACTTGTTTTTTGTTTTCTTTTTAGGGCCACACACTAATTTTCACCATCTTTTACAGATGTCGAGTGCGTCTTCAGCCCGCTCCTATGGATCATCTCGCTCTTCCTCGAGCCCGGCTCGCACCTCTGCTAGCCCGGCTTGCTCTTCAGCTACTCCATCTCTATTAAACCAATACCCTCCTGAGCAGCGAGGCTCTAAGGACTTCCAACGTGAGTTGACCTCTCTTTCTGGTCGTCTTAGCCAACCTATCTCTCCCGGCTCAGCTATCACCCCTCAAGGGGCTTTGAACATTGCCAGAGTTGAGAACTCGATGCGAGCAGCTGGATCCGGCTCGCTTGATATTCACCTCGACCCGAACCCTGAGGATTTTACCAGGGAGAAAAATATATATGATTGGAGAAATAGGCCCGTGGACCTCTCTCATATTCCAGCCTCCCTTGGGGTAGAAGAGCTGCTAAACCGCGAGCCTGCTCCCTTGGATAAAGACCGAGCCGAGGAGATTTTAAGAGAAATGGCTGAAGAGAGGGCAACTCGTCTGAGGCAAGCAGCAGCTAATCACCTCGACCCCATTCACCTTGACTCAGAATCAACTGACAGCGACCTGGGGAGTGCATACTATGACACCAGGAAGAAAGGAAAAGAGCCCGTAGCTGCTGAATATCCCATCCTGGGACTCGAGGGTGAAGAGGACGGCTCGCATTGGTCCTATGACTCTACTCAGAGCGAGGAGGTGGCAGATGTTACAAGTCAGTACAAGATTTGTAACTATAATTATGCCCCCGCGGCCTCTCCTGAGCCTTATGTGCCTCCTGCCCACCCCGAGCTCGAGGGTGAGATTGTTTTCAAAAGGCAGATCATTCCTGATGGGGAGGAGAGCTCAACTGCAAACGAGAAGGTTAAGGTGCTCGCTTGCCGCGACCTGCCTACCTCGCTGACTCAGAAACATCTGGCCGAGCACATTGAGCAGTTTCAGCTCGAGGGCCATATTGTCTTGCCCCTACCTCATATGAGATGCTATAGATTCAATCACTTGGAGAATGGAGGCAGGGTGCCTCGCATGGTCTTGTCCACTTTCCTATTAAGGCTGGGAATCTCCTCTCCTCTTCATCCCTTCATCAAAGATGTTTGCGAGTACTTCCAGCTCGCACCCCTTCAGATCAATCCAAACGGATACCGGGCCGCCCTCGCACTGTACATCATGTACCACAAATGCGGGTACCCTTCTCTAACCGCGAGGCAGCTGGGTTACTTCCTCCATTTGAAGCATTCTCCTAACGACTTTGGGTATTTCTACTTCTCTGTCTGGCCGTGCTTCAACAAGAAGAACCTCATCCATAACGGGCCGAGCAACTCAGGGAAGTGGAAGAGTCCTTACTTCTATATCCACGAGGTGCCTCGAGTCCAGACTCATTTTTATTATAATCCATGTAAGTTTTTTTTCTGCCCGCTCTCGTCTCTTCTACCATAGCTCTTTCCTTTTAACAAGAATTTCTTTTATCTCCAGCCACCCCGCCTCGCACTGTCCTTGTGGGACAGGAAAAGATAAACGCGGACAGTCTTCTAAACCTTCCTAAGGCGGACCGGGACATCCGAAAACTCATAACGACCTCCAATCTGGTCGCATATGGGTTTTTGAAGGAAGGAGTGAGGCTGACTCCTCAGAAAAAATCTAGGAAGAGATCCAGAAAGGGTAAGAATATCGGGCCCGCACGTCCGGGCCTGGCTGCTCGCATGCGCGAGCTCGTGTGCTTGCGTGCTCACTTTTCCTGCATGCATCTCGCTTCACATCGCACTTTAATTCTCCGTATTTTTCACCTGCTCGCATTACTTCTTTCCTTTGCATCTTGCTGTGACTAAACTATTGCTTTGTTGTTTTCTTTTTCAGAAATGGCCATCTCCCCTATCCCCTTCATGGAAGAGGCTGAGCAGGCTGCGGCCTCGGGCCCAGTTCAGCCCGCAGCTGCGAGCACAAGGGCTCGCTCTCAGGCCAATCTTCCGGCCCGCATGACTACTCTCTCCGAGCATCTCAAGGATTCAGGGCCTTCTCCTCGACTAAAGAGGCATAGAGGTAAAGAAGGAAAAACTGGCGAGCCTGAGCCAAAGAAAGCTGCTCCCTCTGATGCTCCTCTTCCCTCTTCTTCTTCTGCCAATATGGTTGCGAGCACATTCGGCCGGCTCGCTCAAGGTCACATCAGCGAGCAGGATTTAAAGGATTGGTCTTCTTCTGCTCTCGAGGTTAACCAGGATGCACTCTCCCGAGCCGCGGCCGAAGTATACTATCGTCAGTTATCTAAGGCTCGAGAGATGCGAGCCCTCAGCCAGACCAACACAAAGCTCGAGGCTAAAGTCAAGTCCCTTCAGAGTAAGGTCGCTGAGCACGGGCAAGAGAAAGTTATGCTGGTGAACAACTATAATCAGAAGATAGTTAACCTGAACGCTGCTCACGACAAGGCCCTAAGGGAGCAGAAGGAGGCTCATGACCTGGCTGCTGAGGCATGTAAGAAGGAGAAGGATGCCCTCGAGGAGAGGGTGCTCGAGCTGGAGGGATCAGTCTCTGCCCTGACCGAGGGCCGTGAGGCCGCCCTCGCTGATGCTAGGAACCTGGGGGCCAGGAATTTTATGAAAGTCTTTATGAAGAAGGTTCCTGACTTCGATTGGGCGGCTCTGGGTGCGAGCACAGCGAGGCATGCTGACAAGTTGAAGCTGGAGATGGAGAGGGATGACCAAATTGCTGATGAGGCTCGGCTCGCGGCCGAGAAGGCCCAGGTCGCTGGTGAACACCGTGAGGGAGCAGAGGCTGATAACCCTTAATGTAATTTTAATTAGAACTAGACTTTTGACTGGGTAAGCGGGCACCCCTCTCGCCTCGCGCTTGTATTTGAAATATTCTGCCTCGGGGCATAACTTATTTAACTCTTGTTTGTATAAAATGTCTAAGTTTTTTGTGCCCGCGTATGTCTTTACGGTGCTAGCTGGTTTTTTTTTTTTTTGTTTTTTGTGTTTTCTTACCATGCTTCTACTGACCAAAAGTAATCATAACTCTGGCCGCTTATGGCGAGCGTTACCCCTTCACTGCGAGCCCAATTTATTCAGCTCGTGTCATTTGTTCAATCAATTAACCGTTGAAAGAGGATGCCAAGTGGAACAAGCCTGTATCAACTCGCAGGTGTTGTAGGTGTGCTCGCACTAAGAGCTCGCATGTGTCTTCTCCTCACATCATGCGACTTTGAGTATGTTTGATGGAGGGCTGGGCCCCCTGGGTCGCATTTATGGTTTTGAGGGCCAGGGTATGAGCTCGCATCGCGGGCCTATATCTCTATCCACATCTTTTATCTACTATGTGTTCGTATTTGTCTAAGCGGGCCGTGGCCCGGCTCGTTTCATGTTCTTGGCATCAAGCGGGTCGGGGCCCAGCTTGATTTAACATGTTAATAAAACAACTGTTCTGTCCTCGCATGGGTTCCCAAGGATGGGGTCCCCTGCTGGGTATTTAATCTATTAACAGAAGTTAAAATATCAAGTGCACAAATAGAGATCAATCGTTTATTCATAGATAATGGGAAGTGAAAGGAATATATGCTTGTGGTCTCAGGGAGGCACCTATATGGCACTACCCCCCGAGACTTAGGAATATTTGAAGATAATACTAAGTCTGAAAAGAATAATATTACTGATAATACTTGCGAAGGTGTTCCGCGTTCCAGGCTCTTGGGATCAACTTGTCTTGCATATCATTGAGGTGGTAGGTTCCCTCCCAGAGCACCGATTTTATTTTGTAAGGGCCTTCCCAATTCGCTCCCAAGACTCCGTGACTCACCACCTTGGTATTTGGCATGACCCGGCGCAGAACCAAATCTCCCACCTTGAAAGTTCGGGCTCGAACCTTACTGTTGTAATGCCTAGCTGTCCTCTGCTGATATGCCGCTATCCTGATCTGAGCCTCTTCTCGAGTTTCTTCGATCATATCCAAATAGAGCCGATGATTGACCTCGTTTGCCTCTGAGTCATAGTTGTCCCTTCGAAAAGATCCTGCTCCCACTTCAACGGGCACCATAGCTTCACACCCATACACCAGAGAGAAAGGGGTCTCTCCAGTTGTGGTTCGGGGTGTAGTGTTGTAAGACCATAGGACCTGGGCGAGTTCTTCTGGCCATGCTCCTTTCTTCTCTTCAAGCTTTGCCTTTAAGGTATGCTTAATGATTTTATTAACAGCCTCTGTCTGCCTGTTACTCTGGGGGTGGCAGACTGCGCTAAAGCTCTTCTGAATCCCCAGCTGCTCACAAAACTCTCGCATCTCCTTGCTATCAAATTATTTCCCATTGTCAGATATCAGCTTGTAAGGGATGCCATAGCGACATACAATAGCACTGTATACAAACTCCCTGAGCTTTCTCGCTGTGATAGTGGCTAGGGGCTCGGCCTCTGCCCACTTAGTGAAATAGTCTACCGCAACTACCGCATACTTGACGCCTCCCCTGGCCTTCGGGAGTTCCCCAATCAGATCAATTCCCCACATGGAGAAGGGCCAGGGGCTCATGAGGGATGTGAGAGAGGCCACAGGGTTGTTGTAATAATTGGCATATCGCTGACACTTATCACAAGCTCGGGAGAATTCAAAGGCGTCTTTTTTCAGCGTTGGCCAGTAGTAGCCTTGACGGAGGATTTTCTGAGCTAGAGAGCTACCCCCCGAGTGATTGCCACAAATGCCCTTGTGTACTTCCCTTAGGATGTAGTTGCATTCCTCCCCATGTATGCATTTGAGAAGAGGAACACTGAACCCTCTTCTGTATAGAATCTCGTCGTATATCACATAGCGGGCTGCTTTGTATTTTATCCTCCTTGCCTCGTTCTTTTTGTCCGGAAGTGAACCTTCTCTTATGTATGCTAGAATAGATGTCATCCACGTGGGGCCGAGCTCATTACTGAGGCTGCCCACCTCGTGCTCGGGCACACTAGGTTGCCTCTGTATATCAAGGGGCACGGTCCCTAGCAAAGTGCTCTCGCGGCGTGAGCCGAGCTTAGCTAGCTCGTTCGCGCCTTCATTCTGCCCACGCGGGATTAGTTCCAGCCTCACCTCGTTGAATCTTGCGATTATCCTCTATGCGCACTTCAGGTAAAGCTCTGTTCTCGGCCCCTTAGCTTGATACCCCCCATTTATCTGATAGACCACAATCATGGAGTCACTAAACACATTCAAATTCTTGACCTTCATTTCCAAAGCTAGCTTGAGACCGTTGATCAGGGCCTCATACTCAGCATCATTGTTGGTTGCATGAAAGGCCAGATGGGTCGCATGTCTGATTTTGTGAGCCTCTGGGCTGATTAGCTCGATTCCAGCTCCTGCTCCATCACCGTTAGAGGCACCATCCACATATAGGCTCCACCATAGGGCACTATTTTGTCTCTCCAGTCCAACTTCTTCTGTGCTAGGTATAACAACAAGGGCTCCTGGCTCCACTTCTTGATGTGGGGGAAATTCTAGCACAAAATCGGCCAGGGCTTGGCCTTTGATCGCAGTCCTTGGCTTATAATCCACCTCGAATTGGCCGAGCTCAACCGTCCACTTCAACATTCGACCAGAAGACTCTGGTCTATGCATCACTTGTCTGAGGTGGTAGGAGGTTCGCACTTCTATCTTATGTGCCTGAAAATAGGGCCTGAGTTTTCGGGAGGCCAGAATCAGAGCATACGCTAGCTTTTCGAGGCTTGTGTATCGAGTCTCGGCATCGGCTAGCCTTTTACTCACATAATATACCGGGAGCTGGACACCATCCTCCTCTCGGACTAATACTGTACTTATTATAAAGTCGGAGATGGCCAAGTATAGGATCAAAGTTTCTCCTGCCTTTGGGTTGGACAACATTGGAGGGCTACTGAGATGCTTCTTTATGTTCTGAAAGGCTTCCTCACATTCTTCGGTCCACTTAAAGTTCCTCCCCACTCCTTTGGTTGCTTTGAAAAACTCTTGGCATTTATCGGAGGATTTTGAGACGAAGCGGTTTAAGGCAGCCACTCGTCCCGTTAAGCTTTGAACATCCTTCACCCGTCGAGGGGATCTCATCTCGAGTAGGGCTTGTATCTTGGCTGGGTTGGCCTCAATGCCTCTATGGTTGACAATAAATCCAAAAAACTTCCCCGATTCAACCCCAAACACACATTTCTGGGGGTTGAGCTTCATTCTGTACTCCCTTAGGATCTGGAACATTTCTGCCAGGTGGCGGACATGATCCCTCGCTTCTTTCGATTTCACCAGCATGTCGTCTATATAGGCCTCCATAGTCTTCCCCGATTGATGTTTGAACATCTTATTCACCAGCCTCTGATAGGTTGCCCCCGCATTAAGGAGCCCGAAGGGCATCCCGATGTAACAGTAAAGGCCCCGATCAGTAATAAAGGAGGTGTGCTCCTGATCTGGCCCATACATGGGGATTTGGTTATATCCCGAATAAGCATCCATAAAACTAAGCAGCGCGTGCCCAGCCGTGGAATCAACCAGCTGGTCGATTCGGGGTAGAGGAAAGCTGTCCTTCGGGCAAGCTTTGTTCAGGTCGGTGAAGTCTACACATGTCCTCCACTTACCATTGGGCTTCTTGACAAGCACAGGGTTGGCCAGCCACACGGGGTAGAAGGCTTCTCTCACAAGTCCTGCCTCCATTAATCTATCCACTTCTTCTCTGAGGGCCTCTGCCCTCTCTCCACTAATCGGCCGTCTCTTTTGCCTAACCCCCTTCTTTTTCGGGTCCAAGTTGAGCCGGTGGCACATGACATTTGGATCAATCCCTATCATATCGGAGTGTGACCATGCAAAGACATCCAAATTCTCCCTTAGGAAGCGGGCTAGATCCTCTCTCAAGTCAGGACTTAGGTTAGAGCCTATTCTGAGTACCTTGGAGGGATCATTTGGGTCTACCAAGATCGGGATTGTGTCCTCTGCGGCCCCGGCCCTCTCGACCATTGGGGGCATTCTCGGGTCTAAATCTGCTCGAGCCTCGCTAGTTTTTTCCATTTCCGTGATTGCCAAACCTTCCGCATCCTTGAGCTCGGTCTGGTGAGCTTGGGTCGGGTTTATCAAGCGTTCAGAGGTTGCAGTTACAGTTCGAGTGATTCCGTCGGGTGGGTCCATAGTGATTGTTGTTTCTTTGTGTGCCCACTTCCCTCTCCTAAGTCTTGCAGTGATTTGTTCTGGGCTCTCTTCTTCATCACTTGCTTCCTCTATAATCCCTTCTTGTATCAACATGATGAGCTGAGATGCTTCCATTAGTAAGGCCCCTGGGCGTGGTTCCACATGAATTCCCATGTGCTCGAAGTAGTTCTCGGGCAACTCCTCAATTGAAATCAAATTACAAGTCTCGTGGCCCTCAGGACGTATTCTTTTCCTGCCCTCTGCCTCTTCCATGGGGATGTCGCACTCACCTGCTTCAGCTATCTCCCTTGAGGCATTTCTTGACTCGGCCACTTTGAGTGCCTGGTTGTAGCAGACCCTGGATTCGTATTGACAGCTCTTCAAGATGCCTACCCCCGTGGGGGTTGGGAATTTTATCGTCATATGATGGATCGAGGTCACCATCCTCATTGCCCTCATAAGGGGTCTGCCCACTATAACATTGTAGGCACAAGGCTGGTCTACAACTGTAAACATAGCGATCTGGGTGGCCACATGAGGCTCCTCTCCTATGGTCACCGGGAGCCGAATTATCCCTTTCACTCCGATCGAGTCTCCCGTGAACCCGTACAGGTGCCCACCTGTTGAGGTTAATTCTCTATCCAATAATCCCAGTTTTTTGTAGGCATCATAAGTCAAAACATCAGCCGAGCTCCCGGTGTCCACCATTGCTCGGTGAACATTCACCGTCCCAATCTTCATTTTTATGACTAGGGCATCGGTATGAGGGTAATGCACCCATTTTGCATCATTCTCTTTAAACACGATATCATCGACCTCCCTTTCAAAGAGCTCCGGGGGCCTTTGGCTTAGATGATTGACGTTGGTGAGCGGCTTGTCCTTTGCTTCCCGGGCATATCTGTCCATTGCCTTCCGGCTGTCTCCACCAATGTGAGACCCGCCTAGAATAATATGAATACTACCAGCCCGAGGGACCCTTTCTTTGTCTTCTGGGGGTGGAGGAGGGACGGTATGATAATCCGTCCTGTGTCTTCGAACCTCCTTGACAACTCACTCCGTAAGCTTCCCTTGTCTAATCAAAGTCTCGATCTCATCCTTTAGTTGTCTACAATAAGATGTATCGTGTCCGGTGGCCTCATGGTATGCACAATACTTCGAAGTGTCTCTTTTATTGTAGTCTGTGAGAGGAGTTGCCTTCCTGAATACCCCCTTCCCCACATATGTAGCATATATGTGGTCGATAGAGGCTACTAGAGGGGTGTGTGTCTGCCATTTGCTTGTATAAGGCCTTCCCGAATCTTTAGTGGTCTCTTTGCCACGGGCAGACTTTTTCGGGCTCGAACTACGCCGATATGTCTTCCTTCTTTCGTCAGGGCTTGAGGATCGGTCCCTCTTGTCTCGATAGCTTTCGCTGATTTTCAGCTCTCTCATCGATTTCTCTACCCTCTTGAAGGGTTCGGCTTGCTCATAGAACTCGGCCAAGGTCCTCGGCTCACTCGCTTGGAGGCTCTTCCAAAATTTCGATCCTTCTTTCAGCCCTGCTATCAAGAAATTTTTGACGGTCTCCTCACTGGCTCCTCTCACCTTGGGGACCTCGGCGTTGAACCGACGAAAGTATTCTGCCAAGGGCTCCCCCTCCCTTTGCTTGATGTTGGCTAACATGGCCACAGGAGGCGAATAGTGGAGGGTCGACTGAAATTGTCTGACGAACAAGTCCTCCAATTGCCTCCACGTTCTTATGCTAGCCGGTCCCAACTTGGAGAACCATTGTTGGGCACTACCTCTGAGTGATGCCGCGAAGAGTCTACAACGGGTCATCTCCGGCACCTGATAGACTTCCATCTCAGTGTTAAATTGAATAAGGTACTCCGCCGGGTCGGCTTCGCCGTTGAATAGAAGGTCGGGGTTGTGCCTAAACACCCGAGGTAGGGGGGATGATCGGATAGCAGCCGTAAACGGAGAGGGGGCAGCCGAGGCAGGGGGCCCTCTCTTCTCTTGCTCCATCTCATCTAAGATCCTTCTCAGGTCCCTTACTCTAACAACTTCTCCTTCTCTGTCACCACCCGCATTACTCGAATGATGTGAGCCCTGAGGTCGTTCGCGGCATCCCCCTCCTCCAGCTCGGTCCTGCGACTCCTCTTCACGATTATATCTGCGTCTATGTCGCTCCTCCCTCCTGGGTGAGGTGTGTTGACGTCTTTCCGGAGGGGTCGTTGCCCATTCCCTTTTCGAGCCTCTTTTATCCACGGGCTCTTTCTCTTCTCTCTCCTTCTTACAATTCTCTAATTTGAGCCTGAGGTCATGCTCGCTTAGTTTTCTACCCACTCGGTCTAGCACGCTAGTTGACCTTGCCTCAGATGAAGCTGACTTCGGCCCCGATCTCGTAGAGATCTGGCTGCCCCGCTCATCATGGCCTCGGGGTATATCTTCCTTTTCGCGTGATGTTTCTTTCTTCTGTTTGGTCTCGGTTGCCACGTCATCAAAATCGTGGATCAGCTTCTTGTGAGGGCCTTTGCCCTTCCAGCTACGCTGTGAGACCTTGAGGCGGCGCGCCTTACGCTTGGCGTTCCGGACCGAGCTTCTTTCTACCTTTGACATTCGGGCGTTGATCTGATTCATCTGATCGGCCAGCCCTTCGAGATACGTCATCACAGCCTGCCCGTCCACGGTTGTAATTGGTGGAGGTGGCGCCTGATTCTCTGGGGGCGTGTGTTCGAAAGTAGGGTCCTTCTTGCCTCCGCTCCCTGGTATCGTCGCTTGCTTGCTTTCTTTGGTCATCTTTCTCCCTAAGATGAACGAGGCCCCTCCTTCTAGTGCCAAATGTTATAGGGAGAATTTCGTATAACAATGTTGTGGAGGTTAATGGGCGGAACAAAGATCAAGGACAGTGTTTGAGGGCGGAGGAAGGTTGTTTGGTGGTGGCTGAGCTTGTATGTGGACTCCTTAAGAAAGAATAGGGTTTGTTATTCTCTATCAAGTGTCGACTCATGTCTCATACAAGTGCCTATGTACCCTATTTATAGGGATCAAGCCTCACGTAGTTCTTGGGGAACAAGTCTCGTAGGCTAGGGTTAGGGTTCTCCAACCCGTGCAGCCCAAGCCCACGATAAAGTCAGGCCTTCAGCCAATTAGTCACGTAAATCTCGACCGGCTCCACACGCTTCCTATAATCTCACGGCATCTCCGTATCTCTTCCCATAATTATAGCAATAACCCGTGTCGGCCCCGAAATTTACGAGCAACTCAGTCATCTATAGGCCACTTTCCATGTCGAACATAAAGTCCTCTAATGCGGGCCGGCCTGGCGGCCTCGGCCCGCACCGCCTTCCTTTTTAACCAATAAATACAATGTTACCTTTGATTTCATAAGATGTGGGCTCATGGGTCCAGCCCGCATGTGGGCACCTGAGCCCAGCCCGCGTGTGGGCAACCGAGCCCAGCTCGCGTGTGGGCAACCGAGCCCAGCTCGCGTGAAGTCATCTGAGCCCACCTCGCGTGTGGACACCTAAGCCCACTTCGCGTGCTATCATCTGAGCCCAACTCGCGTGAAGTCATCTGAGCCCACCTCGCGTGTGGACACCTAGTCCAGCTCGCACATGAGAGCCCAGATGGCAAATTTGAACCCAGCTCGCATATGAGAGCCCAGATGGCAAATGTTAACCCAGCTCGCATGTGTGAGCCTAGCTCGCATGTGTGAGCCCAGCTTACTTGTCATGAGCCCATCTCGCATGTGGTCACGTGAGCCCAACCTGCATGTCACGAGACCAGCTCGTATGTCAGGAGCCCAACCCACATGTGTTGGCCCAAGTCTTATTAATCCATGGTTCTAGCACACACACGAGAGTCCAGCTATTTAGTGCACCCACAGAGACCTGTTTAGGGCCCATGGCCGAAAGCGGGCATAACAGCTTCTTTTGCTAATACGGTATTTGAACATATACCTTTGGAGGAGCATATGGAAGCTGAGCAAGAAGATGTTACAAATGGAGTTAATCAGATGCGGGAGGTTCAGCCCGTGATAGCTCAAACGTCTATGACAGAAAGTGTTGGTGCAAATGTTCTCATGTTTAATGTAGGACCTTCACCAGGATATAGTTTTTAAATATTGATTCAGTTAACCGCTAGTTAGATTAAAGGTTTCTAACCATGATTTCTTTTAGCGGGTTAATTGTTAAGTCTAAAAATTTGTAATTTGAGGCACAAAGATATTTGCGAGAAGTTTACAAATTACAAATTGAGAGAATATTTATTCTTTTTTCTAATTATACACACACACACATATATATATATATGTATATAGTTTTTAATTATTTGTTAATAATTTATTGCGCTTTTTTGATTTTTTAAATTAACTAAATTTTTTTTTGGAAAATATACATCGATCCATTTTGGAAGTTAACTTTCAATCAAAAAATTAGATTTTTTAAACCAAATTAGGGGTTTGAATAAATAAAATATCTAATATTAATATTTGGTAGTTAGCGGCTTGAAATTGTTGTTTGGTCCGAAAAAACTAATTTTGAAAAAGTAACTTGGATGAGATTTTTTCAGTTGAATGATTATCACATGTCTAGTAAAAATACAAAAAAGTTAATTGAAGCGTATATTTATCAAACAGTTTTATTCAAAACATCTAAATTCAATTCGTTAGTTAAAAACTGTATACTCAATCATATAGTGAAAACAACTAATTAAATTCGCTACATCTAATTGCTAAACGTGACCATTATTAAGCCACTAATTGGAATTAATAACCAACTCATCATTTCACATTCACATTGTCTAGATTTAAAAAATTAGTCTAAGATATAATTTATTGGTCATATCTCTTGTTGCAACTACTTTTACAGTATGCTAATATTTATTTGGGCTTGAAATTTTTAAAGGACGCAATAGAAAAATTTTTTATTAGTGCGGACTAAAATCATATTTATCAAATAGTTTTTCCTGATCTAACTGTATAGATGTGAAGATTAAGTAAAAAAAAATAATTACAAAAAAAAGATTTCATGTAAATCTAAGTGGTATAGTATTGATTTTATAATAATTTTTACTTTCTTTTATAATGTTAATTGTAAAGATTGAACGATTAATTCAGAAAAAATTATTTCTTCAAAATCATTTATCGGCAACTAAATCACTTATCGATAAGTTTTTAAATTCATGATATATATGGTTAATCAAATTAAAATCAAGTATTATACATTTATGATGAAATATATAAAATAGTTCAATAGATATATTTTATCCCGATTTATTATTGACAACATATATTTAATTTAAATTAATTAATATATACAAATATACTAAATTATATTATTTGATTGTATCTATTCTATAATATTTATAGAAATATATTCATATTAATCACGACAAATGTCATAGAATTACTTCATAAAATTCTAAAAGAATTTATAAATTTAAACAAATAGTTATGACAATTGATTCGAATTTATAAAATTAATTTTGGAAAATAAATAAATATTATTATTGAATTAGCACATGGAGAAAAGGTTAAAATCAGTCACGAATAAAAGGCGTCAACGACTAAAATGACGTTATATTAATCCCTATACTAGAAAACAAATCATGTATGACCTATATCAACACGGTCATCACTATAACATTGTTGTGCAAGACATGCCTGTATCATAACAAGACTAAGTCATACTGACAACCCTAAGATTAGTTGTATTGTAACCTTAATCTGTAATTCATACTTGTAACACTTAATATTTGTAAAATATAAATGGAGCAGACTGAAGCATTTTTCTCTGAACAGTGTCAAACGTAAGAATTCTATCTGGAAGAAGATCAAGAAGATCATGCCTCAGAAGAATTATGAAGAAGCTTGGAGTTGAATAAATCTGTTTGGTGTAAAACATTCTAAGTCAAGATCTCTACAAGTCACATAATTAGTGTTATAGAGAAATTATTCGAGAACTCCAGAATGACTTATCGAGAAGTCATTTAAACTCTAGAGAGTACCGACGGATGAGTAACATCTACCCGACGGATGAGCAATATCTACTCGACGGATGAGGAATGTCTACTCGACGGATAAACCATCACTACTCGACGGATAAACAACATCCACCGGGTATAGAGAACTCAGGAATTGTCTGTCGAGAACTCAGAGATATCGACAAGTATACATTCATTAGAGAACTCTGAGTTATCGATAAACCAAAATTTACTAGAGAACTCAGAGTTGTCGATAAGTCTAGGCAACAATGAAGTTTCAGAGATATCGACAAGCCAACATGCCTATCGAGATGTCGAGTTCTTTATGACTTAATTGGAGATCTCGAAGTGAAGAAATTTATCTAAGTATAGAATTGCAGAACAATTCAATATCCAAGGTTGCAAATTAACAAACAATTCACACAGTTGGATTGACAAGTCTACAAAAAATAGCTTGAGAGATGTGCAAGATCAACGACAAAGATTAACTAACAGAGGAGATTAAAGTAATCACGGGAAGCTAAAGATATGCTAAGCCAGAAATGGAAGATTTGCTTTTCTATAATTAGAAATGACAAGTGACAGTTTAGAAAAGATAATAGCATGTTTATTATCCACCGTGTAAACCAGCAGTTAACTGAGTTATAAAGTTAATACCGGTCCTCTAGTTAAGTTAAGGAGAACAATCATATTAGAAAAAGTGTGTGTTCTCTCTCAAGAAAGAAGCTAAGTTCTAAAACAAGAACTTAGAGATTTTGTAGCAAAACACTGCTTGATTTTTAATATAAAATTAAGTGAGTTTTGAAGATCTCTGTTTTACATATTTTCTCAGCTATTTATGTTTAACATCCATTCTACTAAATCATTAACAACAACCAACTGCTAAAGCCTAAGTCGATCGAAAATCAAACATTTAAGCCAAAACACATTCACCCCCTGTGTTGTATTCATACCTAACAAGTGGTATCAGAGCAAAATCGGAAAGTAAACAGATTAGATCTTGGAAAAATATATACACAGAAAATTAGTAGTATCAAGATTCCTCCATTTGATAAGGCCAATTACACTTTATGGAAAAAGAAAATGTTGTTGTTTATAAGAATGGCCAATCACCTTTACATTGGTATCCTCAAGAATGGGCCCTTCACTCTTGTAGTTAGAGTTGAGGAAACCACAGATGGAGATATGGTTATTCCATCTTATTATGCTCCCAAGGATCCTTCTGAGTATACTGAACCTGAAAGAGAGAAAGTTTCCCTAGACAGTGCTTTGCAACTGATACTAATTGAGTCACTTGACAATGTAATGTATAATAACATTGTCAACTGTGACATTGCTAAACAGATCTGGAAAAAGATTGAAATACTTTGTGAAGGAACTGAGGAGGTTGGGTCAAATCAAAGAAGGATATTGATTTCTCAGTATGAGGGTTTTATGGCTAAACCAAAAAAGGGTATTACTGATGTGTTTGAAAGGTTTAATAAGCTGATAAATGACTTGCAGCTTCATGATAAATTTTATGATGTTGAAGAAGTGAATTTGAAATTCTTGCTCACTCTCCCTGACCATTTGGAACAAAAGATCTCTGCAATCAGAGAAGGAAGGGATTTGAGTAGAATCACACTGGAAGTGCTCTATGGGGTTCTGAAAACTTATGAACTTGAAATGATTCAAAAGAGGTCATTAAGGGCTGGTCAAGGATATGTAATTGATGGCTCAAGTGCACTGATTGTGAATGAAGGCCAGACTTTTAAAGATGAGCAAAGATCCCCAACTCCAGTCATTCCTACAAGTGAGAAAAGAGTCAATGACACTGAAGAGCAAGTCATACTGGAATTGGATGAAGAAGATGAGTTCTACACTCTTGATGAGCTTGATGAGCTAGACAAATCAATGGCTTACTTGGCTAGAAAATTCTCTAATATTAGAGTAAAGAAACCAAGATTTTTCAAAAGCAAAGGACAGTTCTTCAACAAAGACATCAGCTGGAAAGGAAAAGGGAAGTACGCTCCTGATAGAAAAACTGGCTACAAAACTGGATCTGTTGATAGAACAAAAATAAGATGCTTTAACTGTAATGAGTTGGGCCATTTTGCTACAGAATGTAGGAAACCTAAGAAAGCAAAGAAAGACAAGGCCTATCTTGAATTGGAAGCAAAGTATGATGCTCTTCTAAAGAAGCAACAAGGGAAAGCTTATATTGCTGAGGGCAAGTGTTGGGATGATTCAGATAATGATGAAGATGAAGAAGTTGGAAACTATGCACTCATGGCCTTGGAGCAAGGAGACTCTTCATCATCTAAATCACAGGTACCAACTCTCACCACAATTGATTTAAATGTGAGTCAATATAAGGAAACTGTTAAAAATATGAGCAAAGAAATGTTCCACATTCATAGAAGCATGGTTGCTGCAAATGAGGAAGTTAGCAGATTGAAAAAGATCAATGAAAAAATTGAGAGTGAAAAACAAGAGACTGAATTATTGCTGGTTGAGCTTGACGCTGCTAAACAAGAAATTGCATACTTAAAGAATAAATTAAAGTGTGCAATTGAAATTGAAGCAGTGTTGAGAGAAAGGCTGGAGAAGAATGAAGTGAAGCTGAAATCCTTCAAAAATGCTTCTGAGTTGATTGGACAATATCATGAAAAGAACAAGCCATGTGCAAACATTGCCATTGGTCTTGATTATGAGGATTTGAACAACAATAGGAAGTCTGTCAGTGACAAAGGGAAATCAACTCAAACTGAAGATATTCCAATTATTTTGAAGAAAGTTGAATCACCTTTGTTCAAGGCATGTGAGGTGAACTTCAGTGAAGAAGAGTTGATCATCAAACAAGAGATAGCTGATGAGGACAAGCAAAAGAAAAATGATGAGACAACTCAGTCTTTCATCTCTGTTGAAACACCAAAAGCCAATCAAGAAACTAAGGAGCTTGTGAAGGAGATTAAAGCTAAACAAGTCAAAAAGAAAAAGAAGAATATAAATGGAAAGATTGGGATAAACAAAAGTAATAATTTTGCTTATGTAGCAGATGCTCCTAGAAAGAAGTGTGAGAATTGTGGATCAATGAATCACCTAACTCATCTTTGTAAAAAGACTTTTAGCAATCCACCTGAAGGAGTCTCCCAGTACAATGAAGCTAAGGCAAATGATCCATATTCATTCTGTGACAAGTTTGATTGCATTCCCTGTAACATGAAAGTGATGAAGAGTTGCCACAAATTGAGAATTGATGTCATAAAATCAAAAGTTGGTTCTATATCTGAAAGGGAAAATGCTCAACAGTCTATGAATTCCATTTTATCTCAAAATTCTCATTCTACTTCTGCAAAATCAGTTAACATGAAGAAAGTACCCAACACAGTTTGGGTAGCTAAATAAACTTAATCCTCATTGTGTGCAGGGCAAAGGAAAGAAGGTCATATGGATCATTGATAGTGGATGCTCCAGGCATATGACAGGTGATAAGGCCCTGCTATCACAATTTGGGGAGATGGCTGGCCCTTTGGTAACCTTTAGAGACAACATCAAAGGATTCACAATGGGATATGGCAAGATTGTTTCTGGAAATGTTGTCATTGAAGATGTAACACTAGTTGCTGGATTAGAAGTAAATCTCCTAAGTGTTAGTCAATTTGCAGACAGAGGTTTTCAAGTTATTTTCAACAAAGAAGATTGTGCTTTTATTAGCAAAAAGACTGGTGAAATTGCTCTTAAAGGAGTAAGAAAGGGAAGCTTGTTTGGTGCAGACTTAGAATCAACAAATAAGGATGGAATGTGTTGTTTCTACACCAAGGCATCAGAAGAGCAAAGCAAATTGTGGCATAAAAAACTATCTCACTTGAATTTCAAAGCAATCAACAGCCTAGTCAAGAAGGAACTTGTGAGAGACATGCCCAATCTGGAATTTGCTTAACTGGAAGTTTGTGAAGCTTGTCAGAAAGGAAAAATGAAAAGATCAAGTCACAAGTCAAAATCTGTGAATTCTATAAGTGTACCTCTACAACTTATTCACATGGACTTGTTTGGGCCAGTAAATGTCTTGTCCATTTCAAGAAACAAATATGCCCTTGTCATGGTTGATGATTTTTCAAGATACACTTGGGTTAAGTTCATGTACTCTAAAGATGAAACTCCAAATATTATAATTGAGCACATCAAGAAAATTGAGTTGCAAGCTGAAGGAAAGGTTAGTGTGAAAAGATTGAGAAGTGATAATGGACCAAAATTCAGAAACTCAACATTAAGTGAATTCTACAAAAGCAAAGGCATTGTTCAAGAATTTTCAGCAGCTAGAACACCTCAACAGAATGGAGTAGTTGAGAGGAAAAATAGAACATTGTTGAAGCTGCTAGAACTTTGCTACAAGATGCTCAGTTGCCAACTAGTTTTTGGGAAGAGGCTGTTAATACTGCATGCTACACTCAAAACAGATATCTCATCAACAAAGCTCATGGAAAATCACCCTACTAAATCATGTCTAACAGGAAGCCTACAGTGAAGCATCTACATGTGTTTGGAAGCAAGTGTTATATTCTAAAAGACAACTCTGAATATGTGGGAAAATTTGACTCTAAAGTTTTTGAAGCAATTTTTCTGGGATATTCATTAGAAAGAACAACCTATAAAGTTTATGTGATTGATCAAAAGAAAATTATGGAAAGCACAGATGTGACTTTTGATGATGACAAGTGTCCAGGCTTGGAATGCCTTGATGTAAATGATGCTGAAGCCCTTGCATTTGGAAATCTAACCATTGACAGTGATTCTGATGAGGAAAATGAAGTTGTGACACAACAAGTGACAAATGAAGAGATCTCTGAACAAAATCATGAAAATGAAAGCTCTCTTCAGACACCTGAATTTGATGGCACAAACTCAGGGGGGGAAGGAGAGAATGGAAATGATAGTCATGGTAATACTGAAGAAAATGATAAAGGCACTAGTCAACAGACACACACCAGAAAGTGGGATAGGAGTCATACAGTAGAAGCTATTATTGGTGATCCCTCAGCTGGTGTGAGAACTAGAAGTGCAACTGCTACTGAATGCCTACATGCATATTTTCTGTCTCAAGTAGAGCCCAAGAAAACTGAAGAAGCCCTATTGGATCCTGACTGGATATGTGCCATACAGGAGGAGCTGGATCAGTTTGAGAGAAACAAAGTTTGGAAATTAGTCCCTGCACCAAAGAACAAAAGCATAATTGGAACTAAGTGGGTGTACAAGAAAAAAATGGATGAAAATGGAATTGTTACTAGAAACAAAGTAAGGCTGGTTGCTAAAGGCTATTCACAAGAAGAGGGAATTGACTATGATGAGACTTTTGCTCCTGTTGCAAGACTAGAAGCAATAAGAATTTTTCTGGCATTTGCCGCACACTCAAATTTTAAGGTGTATCAAATGGATGTCAAGAGTGCTTTTCTTAATGGTGAACTAGAAGAAGAAGTTTATGTGCAACAACCACCTGGCTTTGAAGATCCAGAATTCCCTAAATTTGTTTACAAATTACTCAAGGCTCTATATGGACTGAAACAGGCACCTAGAGCCTGGTATGACACACTGTCAAAATTCCTACTCAAACATGGTTTTACCAGAGGTACTATTGATAAGACTCTCTTCTACAAGAAGTATGATGAAGATATGATCCTAGTTCAAATCTATGTGGATGATATCATCTTTGGATCTACAAATGAAAAGCTTTGTCAAAGATTCTATAGGCTAATGCAGAGTGAGTATGAAATGAGCATGATGGGAGAATTGAGTTACTTCCTTGGCCTTCAAGTTAGTCAAAGAAATGATGGTATTTTCATCAGCCAAACCAAATATGTGAATGACTTATTGAAGAAATTTGGTATGGTGGATAGCTCACCTGCATCTACACCAATGTCTACTGCAACCAAGTTGGATGAAGACAAGAAAGGCAAAAGTGTGGATATTACAAGCTACAGAGGAATGATTGGTTCATTGCTCTATCTGACTGCTAGTAGACCAGACATCATGTTTGCTACTTGTCTATGTGCCAGATTTCAGGCCAATCCAAAGGAATCACATTTGATGGCTGTAAAAAGGATTTTCAGATACTTAAAGGGAACTCCAAACTTGGGATTATGGTATCCTATGGGAACTGGTTTTGAAGTTGTTGGATACACAAATGCAGATTTTGCTGGATGCAGGGTTGATAGGAAAAGTACTAGGGGAAGCTGTCAATTTCTTGGTCAAAGACTTGTATCCTGGTATAGTAAGAAACAGCAATCTGTGTCAACTTCCACAGCTGAGGCTGAATATATAGCTGCTGAAAGTTGTTGTGCTCAAGTACTTTGGATTAGAAATCAGCTAATGGACTATGGTCTAGTGTTACACAAAATTCCTATTATGTGTGACAATACTAGTGCCATATCTATAGTAGCTAATCCAGTTAATCATTCTAGAACAAAGCACATTGATGTTAGGTACCATTTTATCAGGGAACATGCTGCAAATGGTACCATTGAGCTCATTTTTGTTCCAACAGAAAAACAATTAGCTGACATTTTCACTAAATCTTTGGATGAAGCAACCTTCACTAGACTTGTGAGTGAAATTGGAATGCTCAATTCTTCATCCTAAGGCAAGAACTCAGCTAATGTTTTGCAGCAGATTAATTTCTAATAAATCAACCTAGTTTGATTTAATTGGAAATTAACTGAAATATGAATTATAAATATTTCAGAATCTCTGTATATTTATTTTTCTTTAAAAAATCAAAAAAAAAATTAACTTAGAATATTTCAAATTCTAAGTAAACTGCTTAGTTGTTAATTTACATCTTTAATGTGTAAGATTAACACAAGGCAGAAAAACAACACTCAAAAGTATAGAGAACTGAGTTCTCGATAAGTCAAAATGACTTATCGACAAGTCATTTTAGAGTTCTAGAGTGAGTCCTCGATAAGTCTATTTACAGACTTCTCGGATGACTTCTCGCTAAGCTCTATTATGACTTATCGATAAGATCATGTAGAGTTCTCTAATAATGTTAATTCACAGAGTTCTCGACAAGGATATTTTGAGATTTATCAATAACTCGGAACTAAAATAATTTAATTCAATGAATTATTTTAGACAAATACTTTTGGAAAATTTATTCTGATTTCAATTTGATTCAATTCAAATAAATTAGAATTATTTTAGTCCATTTTCGGACAAACTGGGTATTTATCAGAGTTCTCGATAAGTCATCTTTGACTTCTAGATAAGTTACTTTTTCTATAAATACCCAGACTTCTCGATACACACACTGCACTTACACCTTCTCGAGATCTCAAGTGACCTAGCTTTCAGACTAAAGGCAATTTCTCTCTCGTTTTTGCTCCTTTCTCAAAACTTTCTCTTACCCACTATTTCTAAACACTACAATGGCATAAAACATTGTTAGAGCTATCATTCTAGAGAAGGGAACTAACTTTATTGCTTTTCTTGATGCTAACCAAGCCCCTGATAGTTTCAAGGGGTTTGTGAAGTTTCTTTCTGAATCCTACATTGCAGGTGCTTTAACTGCAAGTCCTGTGCTGTATTTGGACGTTCTTAATGAATTTTGGACATCAGCTATAACTAGGACAGTTGTTCTAGAGAATGTCACTTCTATGGTGGTCACATGCACAATTGGAGGCCAGGAAATTGAGTTTTCAGCTGCTGATGAGAATACAGCCCTGGGATTGCCAACTGCGAATTATGGAGAGATGCCAAATGCATATGAAAGCTGGTGTTCTCAATAGCTCACAACAGGCATTTGAATTTTGGAGGTCTAATTCTGGAGGAGCTGGCTACCATGCTTACTATGCCTTTGAAGAATAGAGGTAAAGAAATCTTTTTGCCAAGGTTTATTATGTCTACTTTAGCTCATAAAGTCAATGACATACATTTGTTAGCTGGTATTGATAGTAGTAGAATTGGCAATTGCAAGCAAGTGTCCAAAATTATATTTGGCTCACTTACTTCAAAGAATAAGTTAAGTGTAAGTCTCAGAATCACTCCATTTATGTTGGAGAGGTTCAGGACTTATCCTTACCCTATGCCAGACATGAGGGCTCCTAAATTTGCTAGTTCAGCTATGGTTCCTGAGCCTGTGGAAGCACAAACACAGGCACACCAACAGGGACCTTCCAAGGTTGCGGCCCCTTCTTCTAAACCACTAGATGTTAGCAAACCAACCACTTTAGTCTCTCAAAAGACTGAAGTGAGTAAAAAGAAGAGAAAGGAACTACCCTTGCTGTTGTAAATGAGAGTGAAACAATACTTATTGAACTAGAGTCACCCTTGATCAAGAGACTAAAGAAGAGTAAATTACCTGAGCTGACCACTCAAAACACCTCTATGTCATCCCAAAAGGGCACAGTTGAACAAATGGGGAGTAAACAGTTACTAGATGCATCCTCTCAATATGGTGTATCTATTGAAAAGAGAAATCACCCCAATGCATCCTGCACTGAGTCAGCACAACCTGCACCTAGAGTGTATGGTAGAAGAAATAAGGATGGCACACACAGTGAGGGCACATCACTTGAAGCTCCCTCATCCATTCTGGGGGAGCTTCTAACACTCACAACTGAGCAAACTTTTCTAATCTCCCAAATTTCTTCATCATATAGAGCACTTGAATCTGATTCCCAAGTGCACCAACACTCAAGTGACATGGTTCATGAAACTGTGCTCACCACCCAGAATCAACATCTAGATGGTGAGAGACTACTAGCTGAGGTAGATCTTGATGACACCATCACAAACATGGGGGTTTCATCAGTTTTTACTGAAGACCCCATGGTCACTTTTGCACCTTCATGTGCACAATCATCTTTACAGATGAATAGGTTTGAGGGTAGTACTCCTGAGGGGGAGCTATCTAAATCCTCTCCAACTCTATTGGAGGTTCCTCTAGAAGGAACAACTCCTCTCACGACCCTAGCTGAAATTGCCTTCACAGTTGCAGCTAGGAGTATAATTGCCAATGACCCTGTTATGGGAGAGGCAAGTTCATCACATTTTTGTGACAGTGCTCTGTAAGGTGCACAAAGGTTTGAGGCTGGTGTACATGACAGTAACCCAGTCAAATCCTCTTCAATTCCAATGGAGGTTCCTACTACATGTGGTGAACAACAAACTGTTAAAACCACAGATCTATCTGTGAGTCAAACTGTGACTTCAGTAACATGTGGTACCATGAACATTTCTCAACAGCCATCCATATCTCAACCCAACCAACCACATGTCATGGCACAATGGCTATACGATATGGAAGCCCAGCCTTCTACAGTTGATGATATGTTGGTAGATCAAATCTCAGGCTTGGCCAATCTTTCTCAGCAACTGCTCACTTCAGACATGGGGAACCAGGACTATCAAGCTATACTGCTATGCTTCAATGAAGAGGTTGAACAACAGAAGGAGAATATAGTAGATGAGGCTGAAGAGGATGGAAATGTAGATGCCTGGTTGTCTGGTGACCATGTGGCAGAAGTGGATGAAGTTTTGGCTAGATTCAGGAGAGAATACATAACTATCTTGGGCAGCAATGCTAAAACTCTCACTCCTCCTGAAGTCTATGATGCCATTATGGATGTGCATAAAGCTCAACTCAAGGCTTTCCATCTCTTTGGAAAGGCCCTTGAAGTAAAATTGACTGGTCATGAAGATAAAGTCAGGAGGTTGATCAAGGAACAGATGGATGACATTGTGCCTTCTCAAAAAGACATCAAAAATCAACTCCAGTCTTTCACTGAACAAATGTCAAGGATGGATCTGGCCTCCATAGACAAGGAATTGTAAAAAATTTCAAGGCCCTATTTGATCAAGTTCAAGCTCATATGACAAATCCAAATGATACCAGGGTCAAGCTAAATAAAATGCATACTGCTAGGTATGAGCCTTCATTTCTTTTCATGGAGGGTGTCTGAAAAGCTGTTGATGAACACCTTGGGTCCTTCTCAGCCAAAACCTCTACGCCTCAAATACAAGAACTTCAAGATCAAGTTTCCTCACTTCAAGCTTCCAACTCAGATTTATCTTCACAAGTCAGAGCTCTAACTACACTGGTTGAGAGTCAACAACATGATATTCAGGCCCTAGTGGAGTCCTATAGGCATTTACAAATGCATAATACAGTTGTTTTGGGAGCCATTATGGGAAAACTCAACATACCACTGCCAGCATTTCCTGAAGCTGTAAGACCTGAGATTCCTACTCCCCTACTCATGCCTGTCACCAATACTAAGGGGGAGATAGATGCAAGGATAGCACAATCAACACTCAAAAGTCAAGAACAAGGTCTAGAACAAGAGAGGCTCCTTATGGCTGCTCAAGATCCAGGAATGACACAAGAGTTTGACAACTTGCTCACTGGGTTAAGGAACTCTCTCAACAGCAATTTCTTCACTTACAGAAAGACCTTGGAAAAGACTATCAATTATATCAGGGTGCTGCAAATCCCAGTCAAGGACCAGTTTTTGGAGAAAAGGATAGTGATCAATTTTAATGATTCTGGTGTAGATAGATGTATGCAAGTCAACTTCAATTATCTGATTTCTAGAAGAGCATCTGAAATAGACATTCTGATTAACATCAGAATAATCAACAATGAAGAGAAAATGCTACTAGCAGAGTTGAAGAAGGCTCAAGAAGCTGCATTCCCAGAAGCTTATCTACATCTAAGCAAAGGGGTGCACTATATCTGCTCTACAACCAAGCAACTGAAACATTTCCAAGTACCTAAAAACTGTATCATGGCCAACAGAAGACTGATAATGGTGCTTGAGTCTGGGCTGAAAAGTAAGAAATTGAAGACTAGTGAAGATGAAGCTATGATCAAGATTCTGAGGAGATACATTGATAACTCTGAAGCCAATTTGCCTAAAACTAAAATCAACACAGATGACTTGGGTGATGATGAGCAGAAGAAAGATGGTCAAAATCCTTCTGGCTCAAACTCAAGTCAATCTAGTAAGGCAATTGGTGGAAAAAGTGATAGTGAGAAAGAGAAGGAGAAGAAAAGTGGATCTGAGAATCAAAGGAGGGATGGAAGGAGGCAAAGACAAAAGAATGATACCTCACAATCTCTCAAAACCCTAAATATCCAAATACCAACTGCTAAACCTTCACACTCAATCTCATCAAAAACCGCTCAATCTCAAACCTCTAAGCCTAAATATTTCTATAAGCTCACAACAAACTCTCTTCTCAAAACACAAATCACTCACAGCCATACTTCTCTGAAAAGACTCAAAACTATACCTTCATTCAAGCCACCCCATAAAACACACTTCAAAACAGTTGGAATAGGTCCAAAAGAAGCCAAGGTCAAGAGAAGAATCAGAAGACAAAGAAGACAAAGAAGACAAAGAAGACAACTGACAACTGAATTTCTCAATGATCATGGATTTGGTGAAAAGGCCATCTGGAACAGATATAATCAAGATGATTTCAAATCTCTAAATATTGTTGATTCAGATGAAGACTACTTCCAACAGCTAGCTGAAAGAATTGTCAGAATTTGGGTTGTTAACATTAGAGAAGTCAGAATCTACTACAGTGATGGGTCCTTTGAAAAGCTTGGAGATAGACTAAAGGATTCTCTCTCAATTGTTGACCTGAAAAGGGTGATAAGCTTGATGAATGGTAAAGATTCAACCACTAAGGCATGGAGAACAGTATTGGCAGTGTTTGTGGTTAACAGAGAGGAGATGAGAGATAAGCATAAAGAGTTACTAGCTGAAAGGAGGAGAAAGTATGAGCATGAGATTGATGAGTATATCAGAAGATCAGAAGAGTTGAAGACAGCGGGCAAGAGCAGAATATCAAAGGATGGAAGATTTCTGAATATAAAAGCTGGCTCTTTGTCAAGTTACAGGATAGGGATGTTAGCTAGATATCCTAAGCCAGATTTGTTGAAACTAATAGAGGCTCTAGCTGACACCCCCATCCTAGAAGAATTGGAAATACTTGTGCAAATTAAGAACATAATTGAGAAAGAACCAGACAGCTCAGTCTTTACTTAATTATTGTAAACTGTCCAATGTACAAGTGTTGTATCAGCTTTTGTATCATTTTATTTTCATCCTTTAACTTGGGGTTAGTCTTGTTAACAGGCATGAATTTGTGATAAGCAATCTTCTCACAAATTGGGGGAGATTGTTGTGCAAGACATGCCTGTATCATAACAAGACTAAGTCATACTGACAACCCTAAGATTAGTTGTATTGTAACCTTAATCTGTAATTCATACTTGTAACACTTAATGTCTGTAAAATATAAATGGAGCAGACTGGAGCATTTTTCTCTGAACAGTGTCAAGCCTAAGAATTCTATCTGGAAGAAGATCAAGAAGATCATGCCTCAGAAGAATTATGAAGAAGCTTGGAGTTAAATAAATCTGTTTGGTGTAAAACATTCTAAGTCAAGATCTCTACAAGTCACAGAATTAGTGTTATAGAGAAATCATTCGAGAACTCCAGAATGACTTATCGAGAAGTCATTTAAACTCTAGAGAGTACCGACGGATGAGTAACATTTATCCGACAGATAAGCAATATCTACTCGACGGATGAGGAATGTCTACTCGACGGATAAACCATCACTACTCGACGGATAAACAACATCCACCGGGTATAGAGAACTCAGGAATTTTCTGTCGAGAACTCAGAGATATCGACAAGTATACATTCATTAGAGAACTCTGAGTTATCGATAAACCAAAATTCACTAGAGAACTCAAAGTTGTCGATAAGTCTAGGCAATAATAAAGTTTCAGAGATATCGACAAGCCAACATGCCTATCGAGATGTCGAGTTCTCTATGACTTAATTGGAGATCTCGAAGTGAAGAAATTTCTCTAAGTACAGAATTGCAGAACAGTTCAATATCCAAGGTTGCAAATCAACAAACAATTCACACAGCTGGATTGACAAGTCTACAAAAAGCAGCTTGAGAGATGTGCAAGATCAATGACAAAGATTAACTGACAGAGGAGATTAAAGTAATCACGGGAAGCTAAAGATATGCTAAGCCATAAATGGAAGATTTGCTTTTCTATAAATAGAAATGACAAGTGACAGTTTAGAAAAGATAATAGCATGTTTATTATCCACCGTGTAAACCAACAGTTAACTGAGTTATAAAGTTAACACTGGTCCTGTAGTTAAGTTAAGGAGAACAATCAGATTAGAAAAAGTGTGTGTTCTCTCTCAAGAAAGAAGCTAAGTTCTAAAATAAGAACTTAGAGATTTTGTAGCAAAACACTGCTTAATTTTTAATATAAAATTAAGTGAGTTTTGAAGATCTCTGTTTTACATATTTGCTCAGCTATTTATGTTTAACATCCATTCTACTAAATCATTAACAACAACCAACTGCTAAAGCCTAAGTCGATCGAAAATCAAACATTTAAGCCAAAACACATTCACCCCCCTCTGTATTGTATTCATACCTAATAAGTGATATCAGAGCAAAATCTGAAAGTAAACAGATTAGATCTTGGAAAAATGAATACACAGAAAATCAGTAGTATCAAGATTCCTCCCTTTGATAAGGCCAATTACACTTTATGGAAAAAGAAAATATTGTTGTTTATAAGAATGGCCAATCACCTTTACATTGGTATCCTCAAGAATGGGCCCTTCACTCCTGTAGTTAGAGTTGAGGAAACCACAGATGGATATATGGTTATTCCAGCTCATTATGCTCCCAAGGATCCTTCTGAGTATACTGAACCTGAAAGAGAGAAAGTTTCCCTAGACAGGGCTTTGCAACTGATACTAATTGAGTCACTTGACAATGTAATGTATAATAACATTGTCAACTGTGACACTGCTAAATAGATCTGGGAAAAGATTGAAATACTTTGTGAATGAATTGAGGAGGTTAGGTCAAATCAAAGAAGGATATTGATTTCTCAGTATGAGGGTTTTATGGCTAAACCAAAGGAGGGTATTACTGATGTGTTTGAAAGGTTTAATAAGCTGATAAATGACTTGCAGCTTCATGATAAATTTTATGATGTTGAAGAAGTGAATTTGAAATTCTTGCTCACTCTCCCTGACCATTTGGAATAAAAGATCTCTGCAATCAGAGAAGGAAGGTATTTGAGTAGAATCACACTGGAAGTGCTCTATGGGGTTCTGAAAACTTATGAACTTGAAATGATTCAAAAGAGGTCATTAAGGGCTGGTCAAGGATATGTAATGGATGGCTCAAGTGCACTGATTGTGAGTGAAGGCCAGACTTTTAATGATGAGCAAAGATCCCCAACTCCAGTCATTCCTACAAGTGAGAAAAGAGTCAATGACACTGAAGAGCAAGTCATACTGGAATTGGATGAAGAAGATGAGTTCTACACTCTTGATGAGCTAGACAAATCAATGGCTTACTTGGCTAGAAAATTCTCTAATAATTGAGTAAAGAAACCAAGATTTTTCAAAAGCAAAGGACAGTTCTTCAACAAAGACAGCAACTGGAAAGGAAAAGGGAAGTACGCTCCTGATAGCAAAATTGGCTACAAAACTGGATCTGTTGATAAATCAAAAATAAGATGCTTTAACTGTGATGAGTTGGGCCATTTTGCTACAGAATGTAGAAAACCTAAGAAAGCAAAGAAAGACAAGGCCTATCTTGAATTGGAAGCAAAGTATGATGCTTTTCTAAAGAAGCAACAAGGGAAAGCTTATATTGCTGAGGGCAAGTGCTGGGATGATTCAGATAATGATGAAGATGAAGAAGTTGGAAACTATGCACTCATGGCCTTGGAGAAAGGAGACTCTTCATCATCTAAATCACAGGTACCAACTCTCACCACAATTGATTTAAATGTGAGTCAATATAAGGAAACTGTTGAAAAGATGAGCACATAAATGTTCCACATTCATACAAGCATGGTTGCTGCAAATGAGGAAGTTAGCAGATTGAAAAAGATCAATGAAAAACTTGAGAGTGAAAAACAAGAGACTGAATTGTTGCTGGTTGAGCTTGACGCTGCTAAACAAGAAATTGCATACTAAAAGAATAAATTAAAGTGTGCAATTGAAATTGAAGTAGTGTTGAGAGAAAGGCTGGAGAAGAATGAAGTGAAGCTGAAATCCTTCAAAAATGCTTCTGAGTTGATTGGACAATATCATGAAAAGAACAATCCATGTGCAAACTTTGCCATTGGTCTTGATTATGAGGATTTGAACAACAAGAGGAAGTCTGTCAGTGACAAAGGGAAATCAACTCAAACTGAAGATATTCCAATTATTTTGAAGAAAGTTGAATCACCTTTGTCCAAGGCATGTGAGGTGAACTTCAGTGAAGAAGAGTTGATCATCAAACAAGAGATAGCTGATGAGGACAAGCAAAAGAAAAATGATGAGACAACTCAGTCTTCCATCTCTGTTGAAACACCAAAAGCCAATCAAGAAACTAAGGAGCTTGTGAAGGAGATTAAAGCTAAACAGGTCAAAAAGAAAAAGAAGAATAGAAATAGAAAGATTGGGATAAACAAAAGCAACAATTTTGCTTATGTAGCAGATGCTCCTAGAAAGAAGTGTGAGAATTGTGGATCAATGAATCACCTAACTCATCTTTGTAAAAAGACTGTTAGCAATCCACCTGAAGGAGTCTGCAAGTACAATGAAGCTAAGGCAAATGATCCATATTTATTCTGTGACAAGTTTGATTGCATTCCCTGCAACATGAAAGTGATGAAGAGTTGCCACAAATTGAGAATTGATCTCATAGAATCAAAAGTTGGTTTTATATCTGAAAGGGAAAATGCTCAACAATCTATGAATTCCATTTTATCTCAAAATTCTCACTCTACTTCTGCAAAATCAGTTAACATGAAGAAAGTACCCAACACAGTTTGGGTAGCTAAACACACTTAATCCTCATTGTGTGTAGGGCAAAGGAAAGAAGGTCATATGGATCATTGATAGTGGATGCTCCAGGCATATGACAGGTGATAAGGCCCTGCTTTCACAATTTGGGGAGATGGCTGGCCCTTTGGTAACCTTTGGAGACAACAGTAAAGGATTCATAATGGGATATGGCAAGATTGTTTCTGGAAATGTTGTCATTGAAGATGTAGCACTAGTTGCTGGATTAGAAGTAAATCTCTAAAGTGTTAGTTAATTTACAGACAGAGGTTTTCAAGTTGTTTTCAACAAAGAAGATTGTGCTTTTATTAGCAAAAAGACTGGTGAAATTGCTCTTAAAGGAGTAAGAAAGGGAAGCTTGTTTGGTGCAGACTTAGAATCAACAAATAAGGATGGAATGTGTTATTTCTACACCAAGGCATCAGAAGAGCAAAGCAAATTGTGGCATAAAAAACTATCTCACTTGAATTTCAAAGCAATCAACAGCCTAGTCAAGAAGGAACTTGTGAGAGACATGCCCAATCTGGAATTTGCTCAACTGGAAGTTTGTGAAGCTTGTCAGAAAGGAAAAATGAAAAGATCAAGTCACAAGTCAAAATCCGTGAATTCTATAAGTGCACCTCTGCAACTTATTCACATGGACTTGTTTGGGCCAGTAAATGTCTTGTCCATTTCAAGGAACAAATATGCCCTTGTCATGGTTGATGATTTTTCAAAATAAACTTGGGTTGAGTTCATGTACTCTAAAGATGAAACTCCAAATATTATAATTGAGCACATCAAGAAAATTGAGAAGCAAGCTGAAGGAAAGGTTAGTGTGAAAAGATTGAGAAGTGATAATGGAACAGAATTCAGAAACTCAACATTAAGTGAATTCTGCAAAAGCAAAGACATTGTTCAAGAATTTTCAGCAGTTAGAACACCTCAACAGAATGGAGTAGTTGAGAGGAAAAATAGAACATTGGTTGAAGCCGCTAGAACTTTGCTACAAGATGCTCAATTGCCAACTAGTTTTTGGGAAGAGGCTGTTAATACTGCATGCTACATTCAAAACAGATATCTCATCAACAAAGCTCATGGCAAATCACCCTACTCAATCATGTCTAACAGGAAGCCTACAGTGAAGCATCTACATGTGTTTGGAAGCAAATGTTATATTCTAAAAGACAACTCAGAATATGTGGGAAAATTTGACTCTAAAGTTTTTGAAGCAATTTTTCTGGGATATTTATTGGAAAGAACAGCCTATAAAGTTTATGTGATTGATCAAAAGAAAATTATGGAAAGCACAGATGTGACTTTTGATGATGACAAGTGTCCAGGATTGGAATGCCTTGATGTAAATGATGCTGAAGCCCTTGCATTTGGAAATCTAACCATTGACAGTGATTCTGATGAGGAAAATGAAGTTGTGACACAACAAGTGACAAATGAAGAGATCTCTGAACAAAATCATGAAAATGAAAGCTCTCTTCAGACACCTGAATTTGATGGCACAAACTCTGGGGGAGAAGGAGAGAATGGAAATGACAGTCATGGTAATACTGAAGAAAATGATGAAGACACTAGTCAACAGACACACACCAGAAAGTGGGATAGGAGTCATACAGTAGAAGCTATTATTGGTACAATTTTTAATGGCTCTTCATTCTGATTTTGAACCTTTGCGAGGGTCATCGTACTCCACTTCCATCAGTTGATTCTGTTGTTAATGAACTTTTAGCGGAGGAGATTCGTATTAAATCTAACGTTGCTAAGGAAAATTTGTCATCTGGTACTCCTTCTATTTTTGTCGTTCCTCCACGATCATCTGGTGGTATTCAAAATAGGTTTATTCGGCCTCTTCAAGATGAATGTTCTTATTGTAGAGATAAAGGTCATTGGAGGTCTTCGTGTCCTCAACTATTGGCTATGCAACAACATACACCTTAACAGTTATGTTAGCAACAACGACCTTGGACATCTCATTCACCTCAGCAGCAACAACTTCCTTGGACACCTCGTTCACCACGTCAGCCTTAGCACCCTTCGGATCCCGCTACCTGGACACCTCGACCGCCACCCGCTACTAATTCAGTTGCTGCTCCATCTTTGGATCCTTATATGCTTGAGCAATTTTAGCAGTTTATCGCTTCTCAACCACATGCTATGTCTGCATCTCTTTCACTAGGTTTGTCATCCTCCACTTCATCAGGTATATCTTCTTCCATATGGATTTTGGATTCAGGTGCTTCTCATCATATGTCTCCAACTTTATTATCTTTTATATCTTTGTATTCTATCACATCTTTGTCCATTATGACTGCTGATGGTTCTCCCAAGTTATTGGAAGGTGTTGGTTCTGTTGCCACACCTAACGTGTCCCTATCTGATCTATATTATGTTCCCAATCTTAAGATGAATTTAGTTTCTGTGAGTCAGTTATGTGCATCTGGATACTTACTCTCATTCTCTTCTTCCACTTGTTGTGTTCAGGACCCAAGATCTCATAAAGTGATTGGGATAGGTCGTAGGCAAGGGGGACTCTATGTTTTGGATGAACTGAAAGTCTCGAATGTTGGAGCTTCTACTGTTGATTTATCATCTTTTCATTTGAGTAATTCTTCATCAGATTTTTATATTTGGCATTCTTGTTTGGTTCGTGTGTCTACCCCTCGTTTACAGTATATGGTTTCTACAGGTTTTTAGGACATTTAAAACTCATGATAATTTTGATTGTAGTGGTTGTAAACTGGCTAAATTTGCTGCTTTGCCATTCTATAAAAGTGTTTCTTTTACCATTGCCCCTTTTGATATTATTCACTTGGATGTGTGGGGACCTTCACCTGTACCCATAAAGGGGGGTTCTAGATATTATGTGTCCTTTATTGATGATTATACTCATTTTATATGGGTTTATATTATGAAACGTAGGTCTGATTTTCTTGATATATATACAAGGAAATTCGTGCTCTTGTACATACTCAACATTATGCTGTTATTAAATGTTTTTGTTGTGATTTGGGGGGTGAATACACTTCTAATGAATTTTTCCAGTTACTTGCTTCTGATGGTACTATATGTCAAACCTCGTGTACAGATACGCCTCAGCAAAATGGAGTTGCTGAAAGAAAATATCGTCATATGGTAGAAACAGCTCGCTCCTTCTTGTTGTCCGCTCAGGTTCCTAGTGTGTTTTGGGGGGAAACAGTTCTTACTGTGACCTATATGATTAACATGATTCCTACTTCTCATAATTCAGGTTTGCCTCCCTTTCAGAAATTATATGGAGATGTTCCAGACTATTCCTCGTTGCGTGTTTTTGGTTCCACTTGTTTTGTCCTTCTCCCACATGTAGAGCGTACAAAATTAACTCCTAAATCTGCTTTGTGTATTTTCTTGGGTTATGGTATCAGTCAGAAAGAATATCATTGTTTTGATCCTGCTAGACAAAAGTTATATGTTTCTCGTCATGTTGTGTTCTTTGAGCATATTCCATATTTTTCTGTGTCTGCTAGTTCCCATAATATGACACAGGCAGATCTCATTCGTATTGATCCTTTTGACTCAGATGTTGAGGAAACTTTGCCCACAGCTCCTAGTACTTCAGTTCCTGAGACATCTCAGACTCCCCCATCTTCGCCCCCGTCTACGATTATTCAATCCTATCCAGAGATTTTGGATCCTCCTCCTCCCACTCGTCAATCTACTCGTAAGTCCACTCGACTTCCTGATTTTTCTTATTCATCTTAGTCTCCTTTATTTGCCTCATTTGTTACATCTGTTCACGGTTTATCTGAGCCTGTTTCCTATAGAGATGTTGTTCGTGATCCTCTTTGGAAGGCAGCTATGGCTGAGGAACTTACTGTTTTAATCAGACACATACGTGGGACTTGGTTCCCTTATCACCAGGGAAACATGTTATTGGTTGTCATTGGGTCTATAAAATTAAGACCAAATCTGATGGTTCCGTTGAGCATTATAAGGCTCGGCTTGTTGCTAAAGGCTATTCTTAGGAGTATGGTTTGGATTATGAGGAGACCTTTGCACCTGTTGCAAAGATGACGACGGTTCGTACTCTAATTACAGTTGTTTCAGTTTCCAAATGGAACATATTTCAATTAGATGTTAAAAATGATTTCTTGTATGGTGATCTAGATGAGGAAGTTTATATGACACCTCCTCCTGGTTTTCATCATCGGCCTGGTTATGTTTGTCGACTTCGTAAGTCACTATATGGTCTACGACAGGAATCTCGTTGTTGGTTTGAGAAATTTTCCACGATACTTATTTAACTCGGTTTTCATTCTAGTCATCATGATACTGCTTTATTTGTTCAGTGTACAAGTGCAGGTCGTATTCTCTTGGCTTTGTATGTTGATGATATGATTATTACTGGTGATGATTGTGCCGGTATTGAGTCGTTAAAACAGGAGTTGGCTCATTGTTTCGCTATGAAAGACTTAGGTTTGTTTTGTTATTTTTTGAAGATCGAGGTTTCTACTTCATCACAGGGTTATCTTTTATCACAATCTAAATATATTGCTGATTTATTTGATCGTGCTCGCCTTACTGATAATAAGATTGTGGATACTCCTCTTGAGATGAATGTTCGATATTCGTCATCTGATGGTCTTTCTTTGGCGGATCCTACTTTATATCGTACTATTGTGGGTAGTCTTCTTTATCTCACTATTACTCGTCCAGATATTGTGCATGATGTTCATGTTGTTAGTCAGTTCGTCACTTTTCCTACTACTGTGCATTAGGGAGCTGTTCTTCGTATTCGTAGATACCTTCGAGGGACTCAGTTTCAGAGTCTATTGTTTCCTTCCACTTCATCTTTAGAGTTTTGTGCTTATAGTGATGCTGATTGGGCTGAAGATCCAGAGGATCGCAAGTCTACTACTGGTTTTTCTATTTTTCTTGGTGATTCTTTAATTTCATGGAAAAGTAAGAAACAAGATGTTGTTTCTCGATCATCTTTGGAAGCTGAGTATCGTGCAATGACTTCTACTACTTGTGAGGTTGTTTGGTTACGTTGGTTGATTGCAGATTTGGGTATTAAGCTTACGCATCCTACTTCGCTATATTGCGATAATAAGAGTGCAGTTTATATTGCTCATAATTCTATTTTTCATGAACGCACTAAACATATTGAGATTGATTGTCATGTTCCCGTCATCAATTGCAGCAGGGTACTATCACCTTACCTTATGTCTCTTCTTCACTTCAGATTGCAGATATTTTTACCAAAGCTCATTCGATTTCGCGCTTCTGGTTCTTGTCTGACAAACTCTCAATGCTTAATGGTGCAGCATCGTGAGTTTGAGGGGGGATGTTAGAATATATATTTATTATATATTATTGGTGATATATTATATTAAGGTTGTTTTCGTACTTGTAACAATTTATTATATAAATATTGAGACATATATCCTGATTATTAAGTATTACAATAAAACCCTAGTTCTTTATTTTCTCTCTCTACTTTTATCATGTCTTACAATAGTGATGCTTCTAAGAGTTCTAAAAGAAATTGCGAGACTAAATTATCTAAAAGGAAAGCAGCTAAAATGTTGCTGGAGAAACTAGATACCATGGTGAAGGTAGTCAATGAGAGAAGTCTTAAGGACGTGATATTAATGAACCTCGAAGCAAGTAGTTTAACTAACTATTCTATTTCATTTGCGGATTCTCTAGCAAAGATAATTTCCCTACCTGATTTAGTGCCTGGTAGTCCTGAATTTTGCTTTGCTTGCACCTTGATTGAAGATCCACATAAAAGGATATTTCTTGATGGTACGCTTGATGACCACTCAAGAATTCAATGGTTAAAATACCTTTATCAAAAGAGTGAGAAAAATGAGTGAACATCATTATGAAAATATGTAGTACTTATTTTGCGTTTTCCATTAAAATGTAAACTTAATTGCATTGTGTTTTAAGAATGCTGCTACTTTTATTTAATTATGCAAGGTTTAATTATGTTGTAGAATATTGTTCTTTTATTCTTATTGGTGTTTTTTATAGGTATGAATTTGTAGGGTAATAAATATAATGCAATACGTAAGAGAATACATAAGAGATGTCGGAATAATTTATTTTGGGACTCAATGGCCTGTTCAATAGGTCATATTTCTCTTTATTATGTTAAATACATACACAAGGAACCATGTTTTACTTCATACATGACATGAGAAAAATGGATGCATGAAATACTTAATGGTCACGATGAGCGTTATTTTAACATGTTTAGAATGACATAGTACATTTCGACAATTAGTTACTGACTTAAAGAGTAAGTATGGATTGCTTCCTTCTGAAAGAACATTCACTATAGAAAATTAGGTACATTTCTATATATTCTTAGTATAGGAGGCTCAAATCGAGAAGCATAAGAGCGATTTCAACAGTCCAGTGAAACCATAAACATAATTTTAAAGAAGTTTTGCGTGTCATGGATGGTTTGTCTAGGGATATATTAAGATCAAGAGACCCGAAATTCAAGTAAATCTCATCCCAAATTGCCAATGATCACTACAAAAAAAACGCCTAAATACAACCGCCAAAAAAACGGTTGTATTTAGTTAAATACGACCGTATGCGGTTGTATTTAACTAAATACAACCGTTTTTTGTGTCGGTTGAAAATGCTCAAGTCATATTTAGTAGGCCGGTTGTATTTAACACTAAATACAACCGACCAACTGAGCGGCTAAATACAACCGCGTATATACAACCGCATAAATACAACCACTTTCAGTCGAATTTATATTTAAAATTCCCACCAAAAATTTGTTTTCAAATTTTCAGTAAAATTTTGAAAAGCCCGCCAAAAATACTAAATTCGACCATATATGCTCTTTTATCAAATTCAACCACTTTTAGTGAAAAATTAATTTCTACTGTTTGCAGTAGATATTCAGTTTCAACCATTTTTGGTGGATTATAATTTTCAACTGCTTCCGGTCGAATTAATATAACAAAGTCCCAAAAAAAAATTCCTGTTTTAAACCACATTTAAATAAAAGACCATGTATTTTCCTTAATGCACCAAATATCATAAAATAACATAGGAAAATATATAAGACACTTTAAAACCATTAAACTGGTTGGTCATCTATATTTAGTACTAGAAAGTTTGATGACCATTTAGTTACATGCCCCATATAATTTAACAAAACAATTGTACATAGCTTTACAAAAGAGGAGCATAATTCCAAAACCCAACAAGTTTTCAGTTCATAAAAAGCTAAGTAGATATTACCAGGCTAATATGACAAAGCCTACTACATTAGCGGATAGTTGTGTGCATCGAGATCTTCATCTTCATCTCTTCCTGGCACCTCATCTCCGTTGTTGCTGCTATTGTTCAGAACCCGATCAGCCATCACAGTGTCCTACATATTATCAACTTATTAATAACTGCAATTTCACCATATTATCGACAATCATGTCCGACAACTAATGAAGATTTCTGCATGAACATATAACATAATGATTCTACTGTTTACAGAACAAGAAATATCGTCATACTATCTATTAACTAACCCTTTGTCCTAGGCTGCTAAATCAATGTATACCCGAATAAAATATCCAACATACGTCAAATAAATAAAACACCAAAACATCCTCTCTGGATGCCACACAACGGTTCAGCAGAAGATACGGTGAAATAATATCCAACACACACCAAATAAATAAAACACCAGAACATACTCTCTGGATGCCACACAACAGTTAAGCAGAAGATACGGTGAAATTATATACACTGAGATGCATACTAGTATATTAGGAGCAAGATGTACGTGATGCGGATCAATAAACATGAACACCCCAAAATCAGGTCAAAAAATAAAAGGAGTATTACACTCTCAGAATATTCTTTCAACTTGAGCTTTATGCATAGGAAATCAGTATTGTTAATACTATTATTCACCATTTAACTTGATACATAATGTTGACCAAAAAGAAACTGGATCTTATGAATGTTTGTTTGCTTTCTAAAAGGACTTTATGTTCAAGAAACAAAGAATACTATGCAAATTTCCCAGATTTACGCTAAAACATAACATATCCAATGCAAAAACTATTCTTTCACTCCAGAAATTTCAGAATTGTTCAGCTACATATATACTAATATTAGAATGAAATGTTGTAGTAATTAGTATAACATGTTCTAATTAGATAAAAAATATACAGGTTACCAAACAGTTTTAATTGATAGATTTATCATATACCCATTCAGTTCCATTAATTTATAAACAAATAAATAAGGTTCATATACGAACACCTCGAAAAGAGTTTATTCTACATTTTTTAATAGGTAATATATAAATTAAGATAGGCAGCTTTTCCATCCTTAATTTTATCATATAGGAATCATCATTGGTTTCTCTTATTTCGGCCTAATAGTGCAAGATGGGTTTGTGACACTTGGATCAATAATATATAAAAGGTTAAGAAATCTTAATAATAATATTTTCCTTACAAAACAGTTGTGTGAATTGTATTTATTACTACACAATTGAATAAACCCCGGGGATTTTTCGATTTCAAAACACCAAATCATACAAGATCATTAACCATATTATATGCTTCAAGCAAGACAAATCTCCTCAGTCGGTGAACAATGTTAAAATATTACCACACACAATTACCATGTATAGATAAATCACAGTAAAAACACAAATAACATCTGAAAATAAATGTGTAATTGTGTGAAGCTTCAATCTCTACTTAACTAATAAAATAAGCTACAATCTTTAACTTGGAAAAAGTAAATAAAAAAAGTTGAGCAAAAAAAATCATAGAGACAGATAGCAAAAAAAGTTGAACAAAGTTAATCATCATTAAATATTTACAGAAAATAAGTAACAAAGAATCAAAAATCAAACAAAAAAAACTTGACTTACACAGCCACATCAAATCCAGATATACATCATTAAGTTGCTGGAAAATGACATTCGGGTGGCAAATATGGTCGGAGATGAAAAGGGTCAGGAGAGTACAGGAGTATTGACTGACTATTCGCCGAAATAACAGGGAATTAATCGTGTTTTTTTATCTTCTCATAATCGCAAGATTACAGTCCTTCTGACAGAGCTAAAGTATTATTCATGTCCTAATATACAGATAACATAATAATCAGCTTAATAATTTAAAAAAATTAATGAATATTACCTCTACAATTATCTTGTCATTCTTCTTCAAGATTGGACCAAGCAAACCACTTGCTGCCCGTACGTAATGATTGTGCAGTGACTGTTGACTCGGGTCCGGAAGAGCAGCATGTGCTAGTTTAAGCACCTCCTCGTCAAGAACGGACTGCTTCACTTCCCGAGTGGGTAGAAAAAGAACCATTTGCCATACTCCATCTAAGATGTCCGACATCATCTTGTATATTTCATCAGGAACAGGAACCGGAACATCAACTACAGATCTGCTCATTTTTTGTTTCTTAATAATTTGATGTGCATCCCGTGGGCCCAAAAGCTCAGCCAAAGTTTCTTGGGGACGAAAGTTGATCCTCCCTTTCCTTGGGGATCTTGCATTAGCCATCACAATAACCTCTCTCTTTTCATGGAATTCCTTTCGAGCACGGGGGGATGCTGGTTCTTCAATACGCTCAAACTCAGGTGCCAACTCGATTCTCGCCTTCTTCAGTTTTTTCTGCAGGGTTTAAAAATAAGATATCCATCTTATATCACAAATAAAGAACACAATAATTCAAAATGATAACCGAACTAATTAGTCTCATACATGTAAACTTATTAAAATCAAAACATATAAGTAGTAGCCATAAAAATTCTTTTGCAAAATCTAGTATTATCTTACACTAACAGGAATAGAATTTTGTACTAACTCTTGATTGACGATATTTTGCTTAGACCTGAGCTTGTACTTTCTTTTTCATTTTCATTTAGTAACTCAAGTACACATAAAAATAGTAAAACTACCTAATACAATCAGCACAGCTATGGTAAAACTATATATATAATATATCAGCACAAAAACATATCAGCACAACATAATACAATCAAGTACACATAAAAACATTTAGCAAAAAAGAAAAAAAATACAGATAAAAACACAAAAACAGTGGGACAAAACATAAAAACTATATTTCTTTTAAGCATATATATTACAAACCTCCAGATCTTGCACAACTGGTTGAGTGGGATCATACGCTATACCCAAGAATTCTTCTTCAGAGATAGGAAACTCTCCTTGTGCCTCTCTTTTTTCATTAATTTCCTATAATATGAAAAAGATTCACGAAACAGTTCCTGAAGCAATTAAAAATTAAAAATGCAGATTAATTAATCTTTTTTGCATGAGAGAAACTACCTGACGTCTCTGCTCAAATGGTTTGGCCCCGCTGCGAGATACAAATTCAACCTTACTTCGGGCATTCTTTCCATTTATAGACTGTTTTTTAAACTCCTCAGCCTCCCAATATTCACAAATAGAATTCCATGTGCGCTACGAGTAATAGTAGGGCTTCAATCCTTCATCCCTAATATTAAAATCATTCTCGGTATATCCAGCTTCCAAGAGATGCGTCACTTTTTCCACGAGTCGGCTCCTCTCAGCACAGAGATAAGACTTCCAATTTCTACGCAGATACGCTCTCACAACTTGGTCCCCGTCTTCTTCATCATAAGGATAGGGATAAACATAATACTCCTGCCAAATAAAATGGCATAGTATTATTTAAAAAAACAGAACTTTAAATTGTATAATATTGAAAAAAACAAAACTTTAGGTTGCATAATAGTATTAATATTATGCACTACAAAGGCTGGAAAAACAATAATAGTAATGGTACAGAACATCCACTGGAAAAACATAATTAAAATTTAAACAGATTATTCTACGAATAGGGTCAGACAAATTATTCTAAAACAGTAAAGTACCAGACTGAACAAGCAGTATGACAAATTATTCTAAAACAGTACAGTACCAAATCATCACATAATTTTTACTTAGGGAATATATAAAACAGTTAAAAGTATGTCAAATTATATTGAACAAGCAATACAGTACCATACTGGTGGAAAGGAAAGAATATAGGTGTTTACTTTAAAATTCTTGATACACGAGGTATAAAAAGTTTCACGTGAAGCTCCCTTTGTCCAGATAGTTTGATCATCAAATTTCATACGAAAAATGTGCCCTAGAGTTTTCTTGGGAGTATTTTCCAATAAGCTGTAACAAATATTGAAATCAAATTAGATTAAGATGTAACAAACTAGGACAGGCATTTCTCACAGAAATAAGTACTTATTTTTTTAAAAATGGTCTAGTAATTATCCCTAAGTTGTGTAAGTATGTTTCGTAAAATCTCTTACCCTTTCTCGTTCAGAAGAAAACGAACTGTTGGCCTTGCATCTCTTGCTGGTTTCCTCGGGTAGTCCCCTTCAGAATAGTTCCGCCTTTTCCTCTCAAATATAATCTTACGACTGCTTTCACCCTTCTCGTAAGTCCCTTCCACATAACTTTCTTCATCACCATTGTTCTCTTTATCCTTGTATTCTTTCCCCTTCTGCGAATTAGGACCAGCCCAGACCACCTGCAAAATAACACAGGAATTCAAATCATTAAAATTGAATGTTTAATCCATTCTTATCCAGAACCTTATATATGGCTGTATTTTCTTATCCAGAACCTTATATATGGCTGTATTTGTGTGATTTTAATTTAAACTTCATAACACAGTGCTTAATCAATAGTTGCTACGCATAACTCCAAATTTGTGAACTATATAAAACAATTACTTAAATCTAAACTACAAAGCCATAAAGATATACAGAGTTTAAACTAAGGAATAATAAAAACAACAGAACACACATGTTCTTAAAATAACAACCAAGCCTCTTAAAAAATAATATTACCCTCACTGAATGTAAATTTTACTTGTAGATTAAAACTAACTTTAAGTAGTAATAAGTAAGAGCCAAATATGATAAGACTCTAAACTAAAATATATAGGGACAAAATAGACCGATTTCCCCTATTTCACACAAGAAAGTGATAATGTTGGACTTGTTAGTTCATAAGATAGTTAAAGTTGTTTACAAGCCCTCAAAAATTAGAAAAATAAAAACAAAGAAGCTCACAAAACCAATTAAATAAACTCACACAGAACCCAGTTCAGTCAACATATCCATAAAACCATGAAACACATAAAAACCACAGGATGAAGACCCGAAAGTGTGACTCTCCACTAAAATCATTACTCAAAACTTATTAATGTTTTAGATACACAAATATAACCCTAAATCAAATATAAATCAGACCCCAAAATTATAGAAAATCCCAAATATAACCCTAAATTAAATTAGGGTTTATATACACAAATATAGAGAGCCGGAGGCAGAAAAACAGAAAGCTAAGGGGGAGGGGGGGAGGGGGGGAGGGGGGAGAGAGAGAGAGAGAGAGAAACCTGTGAACGAATTATCTGTCTGATGAAGAGTTTTGAGCCTTCTTCTTCCATGGATTCGAAGCTCTGATTCGATTATCTGTCCGTTTGATACTGGAATCGAGAGAAACCCTATTTTCTATATGATAAGGCGGCTATGAAAAGTGCAAAAAGGGGATAAATTTGTTTATATATCAGACATATAATTGACTGCGAGCAGTCGAATTTAATAGTGATAATATATGACGTAATTCAGTCGAATTTAGCCGGGACTATTTTTGACTTAATGCGGTTGAATTTAAGTGACCATAATCTCTCACTTCCCCTGCTCTTCTGCATAAATCCCCTGTTTTAGTTTAACAAAATAAATATCATTCCATTTTACATAAATAATAAGAAATATTTAACTTAACTCAAATTAAAGAAGCTATATTAATAGACAAACTTTTTAGTACACATAAAAATTGTTAAATTACACTAAATCATCATTATCACTTAATTCTTCATCTTCATTCTCATTGTTGTCTTCGTCTTTCGTCTTCCTCACATTTTTTCTTTTCTTCTTCCTCATTCTCATCCACTGAATAATCATTTTCGAACATTCTCAAGTCAATGAAGAAATTTGAGGGATCACGAATAATAACTCTTTCGATGTGTGATGATGAAGCATTTGAAACTTCATTTTGCAGAGCATCATCAATGATTGTATTTTTTTCTTGAGTTGACACACTTTCATCAACTAATCGTCTCTTTGTTGTTAGAATTGTGTACCATGATGATTTCGCATTCAAAATATTTGGTGCATAGTATACTTGATGGGCCTGACTAGCCAACACAAACACGTCTTCGATATTTAGTTTTAATTTCACATCCACGGTTGTCATCCGATGTTTATCGACTTTGACATGTTTTGTATGATCAAACCAATGACATTTGAAGATGATCACTTTTTGTCCATTATGATAGAAGAGTTTAAAATTTCTTCTATTCTCCCATAATAGTTTCCATAAGAAGTCCCTACAATTATAAATGTATTAAATTTGGAAACAAATAGTAATGAAAAATTAGAACTTGGATATTAAGAAAAAATAAATTTCTCACCTATGACAATTACACCGGAATTTGGTGAAGTGAGCTCATTAGCATTTACGCAATTAAATTTGTAACCATTGCACTTGCATGCTTTATAAGACTCCACTTTATTCAACGGACCTCTTATTAGGTCTATGAATTTTATCTTGAGCTTCTCATCATCTTTTACCTAAAAATAATATATGAGAAACATAATTTATACGACGTTTGTAAATATGTGTGCATGTGTAAATATAACGCATACCCTTCTTTCGAACCAATCCCTAAATTGTTCTTTTTGAAATTGTTCCTTTTCGGCATCATTGAAATACGGGTATTGTTGTTGTACCAACTTTTGGAATCCACTGCATATTCAAGTTAAAAATCAAAAACTATATTGTAATCCGGATAAATACAAAAGTAATACAAACAAATAATATACCGCAAGTACTTTGCAACCTCCGGCGAATTAATAAGAACATAGTATGCCACTAGTTCATATTCATCACCACTCAACATTCGATCATTAGTCCGAAGACTAGGATGTGTTGGATATGTGTACACTTCTAACAAATCCTTATCATAAAATATTCGAGGTGCCTCGTTTCGCCTCAATTTATTATGCATTATTCCATTTCTGGAATCAAAGTATAATGTGCAAAAGTGTACACATTCCTCCTCAATATAGCGTTGTGCCATTGAACCTTCCGCTCGAGCTTTGTTTCCTACTTTCAATTTCAAATTGTGCAAGTATCTTTCAATAAAATACATCCAACGCCCATTAGCTAGCCCACCCAACTTTCACTCTGTTGATAAATGTAGTGGCAAATGTTCCATTGGATCAAATAAACCAGGAGTGAAGACCGTTTCAAGTTTGGACATTATCCTCACTATATCTTTCTCCATTTTTTCTAAATCTGAGTATTTGAGAGTTGAAGAGCATATATCTTGAAAGAAGTTGCACAATTCAATGATAGGATCAGCTACATGCTTCGGAAGAAGGTCACGACAAACGATAGGCAATAATTTTTGCATGAAGACATGACAATCATGTGATTTCATACCACGAATGCAATTTTTTGCCCAATTGACACACCTAGATATATTTGAGGCATAACCATCTGGAAGTTTCAATGAGATAACCCACTTGAATAACTTATGAACTTGTTCCTTTGAAAGTGTATATGATGCATGTGGTTCGGCGTCATCACCTCGAATCCACAACTCACGGTGTACACCTAATTCTTGACAATCTTTTCTTGACTTCGTGTTGTCTTTGGTCTTCTTTGCATCACCAAGAATTGTGTAGAAAATATTATCAAAGACATTTTTTTCTGTGTGCATAATGTCAATATTATGACGAAGGCTGAGTGTCTCCCAATATGGAAGCTCAAAAAATGGAGAAAAATGAGTCCAATTATGTTTCACCCCATAATCTCTTAGTTTTTTCTTATGTGACTTTCCCGGAGGGGGAAACTGTATTTGCTCACACATCACCTTTGCACGCCCCCCCCCCCCCGAATGTCGAGAACAAACTGATCGCCTCTCTACACTTCCAAATTTAGTACTCCTTCTTAGAGGATCATCTGCCTCTAAAAAATATCGAGCAGTGCCATAAAAACTTGTTTTCCCACCATATTTGAGTTGTTTACCTTTTACTTCTCCCATACAAACTGGACACGATAACTTACCTTTGGTGGACCATCCGCTAAGCATGGCAAGTCCAGGGAAGTCACTAATAGTCCACAAAAGTGCCGCCTTCATGATAAAATTTGTACGTGAGAACATGTCATATGTTTCAACTCAGGTATTCCACAGCACTTTCAATTCATCAATCAATGGCCTAAGATAAACATGCAAGTCTTTGGTTGGATCTGTCGGCCCAGGAATAAGAAGAGGCATGACATATATGGAGCCTTTGTACACATAGAGGGAGGAAGGTTGTACACAATAACTACCACGGGCCATACCGTATACTCCTTCGCGTGCTTGTCACGAAAAGGGTCAAATCCATCTGTAGAGAGCCCGAGTCTTACATTTCGAATCTCTTTTGAAAATCTTTGAAATCTCCGATCAAATTGTTTCCATTCATCTTCATCCGATGGGTGACTTAATTCACCTTCAATTGCAATTCTATCATGGTGTCATCTCATACATTTTGCAGTAGTCTCGGCCATGAATAGACGCTGCAATCTCATGGTAATAGGAAAGTAACGCAAGATTTTTCGTGGAATCTTCTGTTTTTTAGGATCTTTCTGCTTCTGGTATCTGTCTCCATTGCATATATCATACTTTGTCTTGTCACCATGTTCCTTATAAAATAACATGCAATTATTCTCGCAAGCATCAATTTTCTTATACTGCATATGCAATCATTTAATCATCTTTCGCATGGTGTAGTACTTTTGGGGCAATTTATGATCATCAGGTAATACTAATCCAATAAGATGAAGCAAATCATCAAAGCCATTATTACTACAATTATGCTTATTTTTCCACTCAAGTAACTTCATTGAGAACTCCAATGTTGTAAAATTGACATTGTTTGGATAAATTGGTTCAGAAGCAATATTCACCATCCTGTAAAATGATTTTGCTGTTTCGTTTGGTTCTTCTTCAGAATTCTCGCAATCCTCAAAATCCTTATCATCATGTGCATCATACATGTCGTCGTCTCTGTATCTAGAACTCGTTCCAACCTCGACTTGTGATATATCTTTCTCCCCGTGACAATCCCATATAGTATACCATTGCATGATACCATGTCGATACAAATCAATTTTCACGGTATTAGGCAACTTAAAATACCTATTTCGACAATCTTGGCACGGACATCTTATAAGACCATTATCTTCTTCTTCACCATGTTCTATAACAAATTTAATGAAATGATCCACTCCGGCTTTATATTCTTCCGTTATATATTTTGCCTCATTAAATCGATTACGACCAATCCAACTACGATCGGATGCCATCTACAAATGCGGACATATACGTAATTATTTACCACTAACAATATCAATATATTGTTTATCAAACAAAATAATATCAACATATTACACTATGTATCATCATCCTATCAATAAAGTTAGTAAACAAAAATTATTTGATATTTATCAACAAATTCAAATTAATCAAATCATTTCTACATATGTTAAAGGTATCCAATTATAAAAAATAACGACTTACAAAATTCATAAAATACAGTAATAAAAAAGTTGATAATTTTACTTACTTGATGATAATGGATGATTATATCAATGCAAAATGGGGTGGAAGAAGGGAGAAGATAAGGAATTGCGGCTGCTGGGAAAGAAGAGGCAGTAGGGTTGTTAAAATGGATCTCCTAAATTCAACCGAACGAAGTTGTAATAAACAAGCGGCTAAATTCAACTGCCTGCGGTTGTATTTAATATATAACCGCACGCGATTGTATTTAAACTTATAACCGCTCGCGGTTGTATTTAGAAAATTAGTTAAAATTATTTAAAAACATTAAAAATTAATTACAAGATATAGGATGAATATATTATAATTGTCTATTTACATATTTTAGCAATGTTTAAAAAATAAATTTTATTTTTCTGTATTTTTTTCAAAATTTTATTTTAGAAATTTGTTTTTTAAATTTTTGAGCAGCTATTTGGCTCCAATTTTTCCCTCTGATTTTTTTGGCGGGAAATTTCATTTGGCGGGAAAACTCCCTCCAATTTTTCTGGGAAGGCTTAAATTAGACCGAGGGTGGTTGAATTTAGGGGGCCGGCTAAATTCAACTGTTTGTAGTTGTAAAAGGCATCGGTTGTAATTATTCGGTTGAATTTAGGCGAGACTAAAGTTAACTGACGGCGGTTGAATTAAGTAGTGCGGCTAAATTCAACTGCTAGCGGTTGTATTTGATTTCGGTCGTATTTAATCGGTTGTATTTATTTTCAAATTCAACCGCCTAAATACAACCGACCTTAAATACAACTGCTCTCGGTTGTATTTAGCCGCGGCTGTTAAATTCAACTAAATATGGTTGTATTTGATCCCGGTTATATTTATGCAGTTGTATTTAGCCTTATTTTCTTGTAGTGGATGCTCGATATATGCCACATTTTAAGGTAAAATTTATTAGATTTTGTCATTTTTTCTCCTTTGATTATAATATGTACTTGAAGATAAATTTGATCAATTTTTTTGTCACATAAGGATTGCATTGGAGTGATAGATGGTACTCATATATATGTAATTATTAATAAGGCAAATCAATTAAGCTATAGAGGGAGAAAAGGAACAACCACTATCAACGTACTATCAGCTTGCGACTTTGACTTGCTCTTTACTTACGTGGTAACCGGATGAGAGGGATCTGCTCATAATTCTCGAATTTTCCTCCATACAATTAGTAATCCAAGTCTTAATTTTCCAATGTGACGTCGTGTGTTTATTCAACATAATAACTAATTAAATTTTATTATATTTAGTCATTTGCCAAGAGTTGTTTAAGGACTGACAAATTTTTAATTTTTTTATAAATGTTGTTTTATTAATTTTCATGTATGTACTTTTATTCCTTTATTATATTTATTCTGCTAAGCATTCTTATTTTTTACCAAAAAAATATATCAATGTCCTTATTAGTCATTTCACATATTTAAATAACAATTAGCTAACAGTTATTTATCAAACACGTTTATACAAATAACTAATGGAATCAGCTAGTAAAAACAATTACTAATCACAATTAGCAGGTCAAACGGCTAACTCAATCCCCTACATCTAACAATATGACCAATATATTGAGTAGAATTTAGATTTGATATAAGTTTTTTAAAAGTGTTGAAAAAAGTTACAAAATTGAAAAATAAGTAAGAGAGAAAATTAGTGGGATGAGAGAAAAGGGTGACATCAATGCTAGTGTTATTAATGTTAGAATGTCAATTAAATTAAAATAATATTTAGACTAATTGATAGAATGAGAGTGTCCTTTTTAAGGAGAGAATGACATTTGGCATATCTTGTACTTTATTTTAATATATTGTAAAATATATACATGCATCTATATATATTGTTTTGGCGTACAAGACCAAATTCTTTGATAATAAATTACTTACGCTTATTATATATAAGGATATAATAAGTATATATTCTTAATACAATCTTAAATTGAAAATTGATACATTTTCCAACTACTATTTAAACATAAATTGAAATTTGAATATAATCATAGATAGAATATGATTATATATTTAATGAATCATAATTAAAAGACGATATTGTTCTACTACTATTCAAACACTAAAATACGATACAATGATATAACATTAGATAGAATATGATTAGATATTCTACTATATATAGTTGTAATAATTCAATTCCACGTCCCTATATTTCTTAATATTTCCTTTATTATTGCAAAAATATTAATTACAACAAACTATCAAAAATAAGTAATAATATATTTACATTAAAAGAAATTAAAAAATTAAAAAAAATAAATTTCAAATAACTGTATATTGCACGGGTTATATAAGCTAAAATATAATAATATGGGTTTATATATATATACCAAAATATTTATTTAATTTCTGCGTGTGTTCAAAATTGGTGTTCATGGACACGTAAGTCATGATAATTGTTTTCATATTGGTTACATGTGGTGTTGCATTGTCTTGGGTAAATAAAATAGGTCATAAAATCAAGAATTAACAAATATAGTTCCAATACTAATACTACTGGTAGGTATAGTAAATAAAATAAAATCAATGCGTATTATTATTATTATTGTAATTAGCGGGCCGGGAATTTAGCGACTCCATAACAGATTTTGTTAGTATTTAGTTGCAATATTCGAGATACGTATTATGTCCCCTTTTTATTCGGCGCTATTATTCTTAAAAAATAAATTTCTCTGATTATTGCAATTCCATATTTTATTCGTTTCGTTAATATTATTTGTTAATTTTGACTTCCGAAAAATGTTTTAAAAATTGTTTAAATACCTTTTATGCTATTTTCAAAAATTATTTATGATTTTGAGAATCTGAATTATTTGTCTCAGGTGATTTTTAAATTTTGCGGGAAATATTATTTTTTAATTGAACCCTTTGAACGATATAGGGTATACCGAGTTAAACAGCTGTAGGGGTATTACATCCATGTCTTTGCGGCACCAGTGACATGACACTTCAATTACAGTGTGATTGGTCACGGCGTATCCTTATATTAGCTCTCGAGAGAAGTTTTTGGCCATTTGATATTTGTTCAGGATACGTGGGTGCACGATTTGATTTACGGTTACGTTGTATATGCCGTACACGTTATCCGTTCGGTTACACGCATTAGGTGCCAAATGATATGTGTATTTGTATATGTTCTGATCTCGTTATGAAATATCCGAACCCCTCATTGTTTTAGCCATACTTGTTTTTAAAATTATTATTTTATTATAAATCGTAAAATTTTCATTTCTGATTTTTTATTTTATAAACTGTACTCCAAATTCGTATTGGGCGTTTTGCTCATGTCATATTTTTTCTGGCAAGTGCTTAGAGTAATCTGGAACTGTGTGATGGAGGATTGCCCCTTTATTTCATTTTTAGGATTTCAGACTTTGATCATTATTTATACTCAATTATTTATTAGAGATTTTGGAATTTATATTATTGGTTTGAACTATTTGGAGGCTTAATATATTACTTTAGAGATTTTTAGATTGTTTAATTTTATTTAGGAATATGTTAGTGCTCTCTCTACAGGTTTATGGATTTTAAGTAATATCTCCTTCAAGAGGTGTTACACTTACGATTAAGTGCAATATTACTATTTTAAAATTTGTGTCTCTTATAATTATATAATTAAACAACTAAAATTATAATTATCCCATTTTTGTTATTTATGTTAAAAAATTATTAATATTATTACAAACATAGTAATTTAACTTTTACCTATAAAAATGTTTTATAAGTTATTCTTATACTTAGCAGATATGGAATATAAACGCATGGAATTATAAACTCTTTATAAAAACAAATATTACCGCCTTTTCTGGTTACATTAACATATTCTGTATGAATTTATTGTTTAAACAATTAAGGTCCGATATTACAATATTAAGTTGAAATTATACTAATTTAGAAAGGTGAAGGCCCTAAATAATATTATGGGAACGTTTTGTTCTTGTAAGATAAACGGAATGGAATACCAGAATGGGAAAGGGAAAGGGAGGAAAAAAATTATCCTGAATTATTTAACTTGTTTGGTTCAGTTTTGAAAATGGAATGAAAGTCTACATGATTATATTAATATTTGATTTTTCTAATATAAAAAATTTCAAATGTATTTATATTTATAATAATATAATTTATTTACATTAAAATAAATTAATATAATTAATTTATAACATTTTTAATTTTATTTAATAAATTAACATATAAATTATATATCAAAATTATTTTTTATTTTTAAAACTAGTCTACATATTAATCTATTTTTTGAATCTAAGATTTAAATTATAATTAGAATAATAAAGAAAAGTTGGAAAAGAAAAACAAATACCGGGAGGTGTGGGAAAATGAATGGTACTTAAAACAAAATACAACTAAAAAGGAGGTCGGGAATGGGCAGGTAAACCTAAAACTAGTACAGAGGTCAATGGGAATGATAATTTTTATTATATAAATATCGAACAAAAATGCTAGGAAAAAAATAAAAAGGGGAACGAGTCCGATTGATTCTCTTTCAGTTAATTACCTGCATTAACATTCGGTTTCTGATTTCTATCCATATATTCTTACTATAAATAGTAATTCCTCAAAATTATCCTTAAATGGTAATTCTCCAAAATTATCCTCAAAATTTATTTATAAAAAAAATCACCAGCATCCCATATCTCATCCCATACCTCATCCCTATCCCCATATCCTTTTAAATTTTAATATAATTCTTTTTCTCTCCTTTTATTTTTAAATACAAAAGAAAGAAGAAAAGTATAAAACAATGTGACTTTGGGTGTAGATGAATGTAGCAGGTGGATGGAGGTGGATGAATGCAGTATGTACAGTGAGTCCCATATGGGGACTTGTTTTTAGTCTGTATAATTATCCCCCATTTTAGGGATCCGTATGGAGGAAGGTTTTTGATAGAAAATCAGTATATATCCCTAAATTATAGAGATGTGATCGAGATGCAAAACCGGATGTAAATGCCCCTAAATGTTTTGAGGCAAATACCAATTATCATGGCTAGTAATTCAGTGCCTTTCCATACATCATGCCAACATCAAGATTGTACGTGTACTGCCCCAAAAACCTCGAGAAATTCAAGCACATTTGTTCAGTAATCCAACTTACACAATGGTCCTGCACTGAAATTCAAGGTATACATGATGCTTCAATATCTAAGTCGTTTCGATCCAATCCATTAGCCTTCTTATTTTGTCTAAGGGGAAGCCACTTAAAGGCATTGTCTCGCAGTTGTATCATACAAACAAAGCTCCTATTACTCAAACACTCGGAAAAAGAGTAACCTCTCATGCACAACGATTCTTTTGACAGGGATAAAATTTTTATTGAATTCAACAGGGATCATACCTTGGACATAATATATCTTCATCACATGCTGGTCTCCTCCATTAAAGACCACAAATATTTATGAGGTTGTGAACTATGGTCTGGGAACATCGACACTGGAAAAGGACATGCTAGTTCAGTTGAGAAATTGTGTTAGTGCCGACCTTGAACATCTACTAGAGCGTGATAGGTATGGGTATGTTATTTACTTGGATGTCCCATTAGTGAAGCCGTATTTGGGGTCTCTGATTAACAATGTATGATGTAACATAATTGAATGGTGGGAGAAGGCTTCAAATGATCATGTCCACGAGGGTTGAGATGATGATGATGAAGAAGGTGATGGGGTTATTCCAAGTGTTCTGCCTTTCAAAATGTCCAGTCCTAATGAGTTTTATGGAAGACTTAAATTACGTGAAGGTCAACAAATATAGTCAAAGTAAGGCCACTTCCTATATGAAATTGAACACTATAATCTCCTTGGGCAGATGTATTTCTGTTATTAGAATTTAATTTATGCTTGGACTTTCTGTTGCAAGTGTATTAGATTAAACATGGAAAATGTTATGGATCCAAAAAAAAATGTCAAGTCTTCAGAACCATAGACCTGTAATCTCAAATCTCTTACCAACTTCTGTATGAATCATTGATCACTTGGTAGAAGAGGAAACCATAATTCTCTTGTTTAATACTCCCTCCATCCCATTTTAATAGTCCACTTTGCAAATTTCACACATATTAAAAAATAGATAATGTAATATCTTTTTTTCTCATTTTCACACAACAAAAGTAACTTAGTTTTATACATTATATTGTTGAAATACAAGTCATGTTTACACTGCTTAAAATATTACAGCTCTTGTCTTGTAATCTAGCACAAGTTTTTTTTTTTTTGAAACAACACAAGTTATTTATATGTACAGACTATAAAGTAGCTTAGTCACATCAGTTGGTTAGAATCTGTACGCGTTCTATTTAATTTAATTGTCTGTAGTTATTGTCTGTAGTTAGGTCTATATATAACTTTTCTTGTTCTCATGTAAGAATATACAATAATAACATTTCTATTGCTTCTAATATCAAAGCTTTCTGGCTACATATAATATACACACCCATCAGTATATATAACATAACACATAAGTTTCTTCATGACATCCGAGTCAACTCGCTGAATCGCTCAACTCAGTCACGAGTCAACACGGCTTGTCACACAACTCAACGAGTTCAACCGGTTACGCAGCTCGTGATATCTCAAGCAAACCTCATCAATTTTTGTAAGAAAGGAGGTCACACACAACCGTTGTTGTCTGGGTATTCCTCACAGAGATATATGTAACCCTGCACATCTCTTATCTGGTAAACCTATTTATTTTTTACTTGAAAATTCAGTTTAGTACCCTTACTTTACCCACTCTCATAAATTGAGACTTTAGCTTTTTCAAACTTAGATGTTAGTCACTTAACCTTTAAATAACTATTTCCTTTTATCCAAGCTTCTAAAACTAATGTTTTGATCCCCGCACTTTATTTTTAAACATTTTTTTTGAGAAATGGAGATAGATAATAGTTCATCCATCCAAATAATTATGAATGGCTCGAACTATATAACTTGATCTCAAGCTATGCGAAGTTATCTCAAAGGGAAAAGACTTTGGCGATATTTCAATGGGAATTTTACTATTCCTACGAAAGAAAGGATGAAACCGATTCCAAATTGAAGGACCGCATTGAAGAATGGGATGTCAAAAATCACCAAGCTATCATATTTTTTAGAAATTCTTCAATTTCTAAAATCAATTTACATAAGAAATTTAGGATTTATTGGCATTACGGTACACTACATCAGATCTTTCTCACCGATATCAAATCATGAGTTCGATAAGTAAACAAAAGCAAGAGCCTGGTCAATCAGTTGCTGACTTTCTCTCCCAGATCTAATCACTTTGGGATCAATTAACATTATCCGAACCAAAGTGGTTACATAAAGAAGATGCTACACTTTATCACACATACCGCGAACAACAATATCTCATTCAGTTTTTGATGGCTCTCACTCAGGATTTCGAACCAGTTAGAGCTGCCCTTCTTCATAGGATACCACTACCCACTTTGGAAAATTCTGTCGCTGAACTTATTTCTGAAGAAACTCGACTCGGCAATGGCAGATTTAGTTCCATGGATGATATTGTTCTAGAGGTACCTCCATTACCTACTTCAGATAAACCATTCTGCAGGTTTTATCGTCAAATTGGACATGTCACCAAGGATTGTCTAGCACTTCCCAGTCATAAATGCCAATATTGCCATCAGAAAGGTCATTACTTTATACAGTTCTGCAAGAAAAAACCATCATTCTAGCCAAAAAAATTTACTCGATCTTTCACTGCAGCAACCTCTGAATCTACATCAAAAAATGATCCAAACATATCAACTAGCGAGCTAGAGTCTTTGCTCAAACATATTTTATTTAAAGCCATCTATTCATCCACTGTATTTTTAGTCACTTCAGGTACATCTTGGTATTTTGATTCTGCATTTTGAAATCATATGACAAATGATTCTTCCATATTTACTACAAAGACACAAAATTCATGCCTTCCAAATACCAAAACAGCTGATGTTTCTACAATGAAAGTGACACATGTTGGAAATATATCCACAGAAGATCTTTTTTCAAACACATATTTTGTTCCTAATCTTTTGCTTAGTCTTATTTCCATCAGTCAGTTATGTGATCTCGGTATTAATATTATTTTTACCTTTTCTGGTTGTCATGTACAGGATCCTCAGGGAGGACAGACTCTTGGGACATGATGTAGATGCGGAAGGTTACTTGAGCTTACTTCTCTTCATCTTCCTACACCAAAATCATTATCCACTCATTTAGTTGGTTCCGTTTCTGTTAGATATATTTGAGATGTCATGTCTAATATGTTTCATGTTTAGTTTTCAGATCTTAACAAACAGGAAATATTAGTACTTACTGGAAGTCAGAACTTAAGGATATCAGAACTTAGGCTATCAGAAGATAGATATCAAAACTTAAGTACGGGAGGACTTACAGTTAAGGAAGGAAACTGATTTACAGGATAGAAGATCGAGACTAAAATAAAAGAAGATATGCATGGAAAGAGTTAGAAGATAAGAAGACTTGTATAAGATATCTGATTGATATATTTTAGGAGACATAATTATATTCCATATCAATTAGAAGTTATCTTGTAACTGTGTACTATATAAACATAGACATAGGTTTACACTATATGTGTTATCATTATCGAGAAGATCATACATTGTAACCTAGCAGCTCTCGTGATATTTGTTCATCACTGAGAGAGAACAGTTCCATTGTAACAGAGTTTATTATATTGAATATATTTGTTTACTGTTACTTCTGTTCGAAATCGATTTGATTGTATTAAACACTATATTCAACCCCCTTCTACAGTATTGTGTGACCTAACAATTGGTATAAGAGCTTATCTGTTAACACACATACAGTAAAGATCCAAACAATCATGTCTGAAGAAGCAGAAAATCCAACCAAGCCCACTAAAACTAAAGAAACTCAAAAGACTCAAATCCACAGTCAATATGAGACTATTAGGGTTCCCATACTGAATCTTCTGAGTATCCCATATGGAAAGTGAAGATGGCTATGTTTCTGGAAGCTACAGATCCAGAATACCTTGACAGAATTAATGAAGGACCACATAAGCCAACCAAGCTCTCTGTTGTAGTTGCAGATCAGCCAGCAAAGATCATACCAAAGGAGAAAAGTGAGTATATAGCTGAAGATATCTCATCCATTGCCAAGGATGTAAATGTAAGGCATTTGCTGAATAGTGCCATTGATAATATCATGTCAAATAGGGTAAATTATTGCAAGACTGCAAAGGAAATATGGGATGCTTTGGAGACAAGATGCCAGGGAACTGATGCAATCAAGAAGAATAGGAGGACTATACTCACTCAAGAGTATGAGCACTTTGACTCAAAAGCTGATGAGTCATTAACTGACTTATATGACATGTTTGTCAAACTCTTGAATGATCAGTCACTGGTGGACAAGGAATATGATCTTGAAGATTCAAATCTAAAATTTCTTTTAGCTCTTCCTGAAAGTTGGGATTTGAAGTCTACTACTATAAGAAACAACTATGCTCTTGATGAAACTACTCTTGATGAAATTTATGGTATGCTCAAGACTTATGAACTTGAGATGGATCAAAGGAGCAAGAGGCATGGGAGAAAGTCAAGGACAGTTGCTCTTAAGGCTGAGGAGGAATCCCCCAAAGTGGTTGTCTCAAAGAAAGGCAAAGAAAAGGCTCTCATCATAAAGTCTGATTCAGAATCATCAAGTTCCGATGACGATGATTCAGAAACTAAAAGTTTACCTGAAATAGATGTTGATGAAGAAATGATGAAATTGTGTGCTCTTATGGTGAAGGGTATCACAGAGATATCCTACAGGAAATTCAGAAGGGGAAAGAAGTTTTCCAAGAAAGGTGGAAGTACTGATAATAAAGGGTTCAGAAAGTATGAAGGCAAATGTGCAAAGTCTGACAGAGGAGACAACTCAAATGCCCACATATCTTCAGACTGCAAGAAAGGAAAGAGTGACAAAGGCAAGGTACTTGTCACAAAGAAGAAAAGCTGGACATACTCTTCAGATTCTGAAGATGAGGTGAATTATGCTTTAATGGAAAATGCAGATGGCAGCCCTAAAACTGCTGAATTAAAGGTACCTCAAACAACTTATGCTTTTCATACTGATGATATTACTGAGTTGAAACTATATCTTAAAACCATGTTTATTAGTTACAGAGATCAAACTTTAACATGTGAAAGATTAACTTCTGAAAATCTTGCTTTTAAGAAAAGGAATGATTATTTAGAAAAAGAGCTAGTTATGTTCCATCAAACTCAGAAAGAAAGAGATGATGTTTTTATGTTGGAGATGAATTTCTAAAATTGAATAAATCTCTAAAAACTGAGTTAGAAAAAGAAAGAGAGATTATGACTAATTCTGGCAGAACAACCCTGAATTTATTAAGTAGTGGAAACTGGAAAGAGGGTTTAGGTTATGGAGATGATAAAAGTGAAAAAGGAACTGAGCAAATTGTTGTTAAACAAACTACTAAGCCGAAGGTCAATCTTGTTAAGTTTGTAGCTAAAACTGTAAAGTCTAATTCTGAAAAGATGAAAGAGTCTGTGACAGAAGTTAAGGAGAAGTCAACTTCTGACAAATTAGAACAGGATAAACCAGCTGAAGTCAACATAGGCTTAATGACAAAGAAGCAGCTTAAGCATAAGCTGAAAGAAATAAGGAATGTCAACAAGGTAAAAGCAGTTAGGAAAAATAGGAATGGAAAGGAAGGTGTGAATAAAAGCAATAATTATATGCTTGTTCCTAATGCTCCTAGAAAGAAATCTTATAACTGTGGAAACTCTAACCATCTTGCTTCTTTTTGCAGGAAGAATAAGAATATAAACTCTTTACCTCCTAAGTCATGAGTTAAGAGTCAGTCTGTTAGATTTAAGCCACAAAATCCTTATTTTCATTGTGGTAGTTTATGGCATTTCATTTATACTTGTAAGGAATATCATAGTTTGTACTATGATTATTATCAAATAAAACCTGCTTTGAAGAAAGTTGCTTTAATTCCTTCTAGTGTAAAGTCTGATGCAAAGTCTGATATAAGTTCTGATAAACAGCATGTTAGCATAAACTCTGATATTAAATCCGCTGCAAATGCTAACAAACTTAAAAAGGCCAAAGGATCCAAGCAAGTCTAGGTCCTTAAAACTAACCATTAGTGGTCTTTGTGATTGCAGGGCAACAGGAAAAACATCCTAGTACTTGATAGTGGATGTTCAGGACATATGACTGGAAATAAAGCCCTGCTCTCAGACTTTGTGGAGAAAGCTGGCCCAGGAGTTTCTTATGGAGATGGCAACATGGGAAAAACTCTGGGATATGGCAATATTAATCTTGGGAATGTCATCATTAAAACAGTAGCTCTTATCTCAGGACTTAAACACAATCTATTGAATGTGAGTCAAATCTATGAAAGAGGTTATCATGTGGATTTCTTTGAAGAACACTGTGAAGTTGTAAGCAATTCTACAGGAAAAGTGGTTCTGAAAGGTTACAGGCATGGTAACATTTACGAAGCCAGACTTTCAACAAGTTCTGATGGTTCTGCAATCTGTCTGTTGAGTAGAGCATCAATTGAAGAAAGATGTAATTGGCACAAAAAACTCTCTCATTTAAACTTCAACAACATAAATGAGCTTGTAAAGAAAGATCTTGTGAGAGGACTGCCAAAATCAGTATTTACTCCTGATGGCCTTTGTGATTAATGTCAAAAGGCAAAACAAAGAAAATCTTCTTTCAAGAGCAAAACTGAGTCATCAATTCTTGAGCCTTATCAACTACTGCATGTTGATCTATTTGGTCAAGTCAATGTCATATCTATTGCAAAGAAGAAATATGTTATGGTTATAGTAGATGAGTTCACAAGGTACACTTGGGTGTACTTCTTGCATAAGAAGAATGAAACTGTATCTACACTAACTGATCATGTCAGACAGCTGGATAAATTGGTTAAAAATTATGTCAAAATTATAAGAAGTGATAATGGTACTGAGTTCAAGAATTCAATCATGGAAGAGTTCTGCAAAGAGCAAGGAATCAAACAAGAATTTTCTGCATCTGGAACTCCACAGCAAAATGGAGTTGTAGAAAGAAAGAACAAGACTCTCATTGAAGTTGCATGAACTATGCTTGATGAAGCAAAGCTGCCAACCTACGTTTGGGCTGAAGCTGTGCAGACTGCTTGTTTTACACAGAATGCTACACTCATAAACAAGCATGGAAAAACACCATATGAGATGGTGAAGAAAAAGAACCCAAATCTGAAATACTTTCATGTATTTGGATGTAAATGTTTTGTTCTTAAGACTCATCCTGAACAGCTCTCAAAATTTGATCTAAAAGCTGATGAAGAATTTTTGTTGGATATCCACTTTCCACAAAAGTCTTCAGAGTTTATAATTTAAGAACAAGGGTTGTCATGGAATCTATCAATGTATCTTTTGATGATAAGAAGATTACTGGACTTGAAGATTTCAATGATCACGATCGGCTGAGATTTGAAAATGAAGACTTAAATTCTGATTCTGTAAATTCTGATGACTTATACTCTGATCCTGTAAGTACCGATGTCATTGAATCTGTGGTAACAACTCCAAAGGAAAATACACCTGTCCAGGGGGAGCAAGCTCAAGATCCTACCACATCTCAAGACTCTCAAGAAGCATCAGAACCTGTCAATAGCTCTTCAAGTTCTGATTCATCTAGTTCTGATGAGCCAAATTCTGATAATTCTGAAAACTCTGATACTTCAAATCCTGAAGGATCCAAGTCAAATTCTGAAGTCTCAGAGAGCATAACTACAGGGGGAGCATCATAAAATGCTGATGGAGACAGCATGGATCATGGGGGAGGATCCAGTTCTAGAAGTCAGCTTTAATCTGCAAGAAAGTGGACCAAATCACATACACCTGACTTAATAATTAGAGATCCTGAAGTAGGTGTCAGAACTAGAACTGCAACATCAAATGAATGTCTCTATCATTCTTTTCTATCTCAGACTGAACCAAAGAAAGTGGAAGAAGCTATTCAAGATGTTGATTGGGTGCAAGCAATGCAGGAAGAGTTAAATAAATTTGAAAGAAATAAAGTCTGGACCCTAGTGCCAAGACCAAAGAACAGATCAGTTGTTGGCACAAAATGGGTGTTCAGAAACAAAACTGACAGTGATGGCATAATTACAAGGAATAAAGCAAGGTTGGTTGCTAAAGGCTACTCTCAACAGGAGGGTATTGATTATGATGAAATATTTGTACCAGTTTCTAGATTAGAAGCCATAAGAATCTTTTTGGCTTATGCTGCTCACAAAAAGTTTAAAGTCTTTCAAATGGATGTGAAAAGTGCTTTTCTTAATGGAGAATTGGAAGAAGAGGTCTATGTTGAACAACCTCCAGGCTTTGTAGATTCAAAATTTCCAAATCATGTCTACAGGCTTGACAAAGCACTTTATGGTCTTAAGCAAGCTTCTAGAGCATGGTATGAGACTTTAGCTCAATTCCTTCTGGAAAGTGAATTTCACAGAGGTACAATTGATAAAACACTATTCTACCTCAACCATGGAAAGGACTTACTTTTGGTACAGATATATGTTGATGATATCATATTTGGCTCTACAAATGCCAAACTCTGTGAGAGGTTTGCAAATCTAATGTAGTCAAGATATCAAATGAATATGATGGGAGAACTTAGTTATTTTTTGAGCCTTCAAGTCAAGCAAAATGAAGAAGGAACTTTTATCTGTCAATCTAAGTACACCAGAAATTTACTGAAGAAATTTGGAATGCAAGATTGTTCAACTGCATCCACTCACATGGCCACTGCAACCAAGTTAGATAAAGATACTGGTTCATCAGTAGATATTACTAACTACAGAGGTATGATTGGCTCTTTACTCTATTTAACTGCAAGTAGACCTGATATCATGTATGCTACCTGTCTTTGTGCAAGATTTCAGGCTGATCCAAGAGAACCTCACTTAATAACTGTGAAAAGAATTCTCAAGTACCTCAATGGTACAACTGATCTAGGATTGTGGTATCCTAGAGAATCAGATTTTAAGCTAATAGGTTACTCAGATGCAGATTTTGCAGGATGCAAAATATACAGGAAAAGCACTAGTGAAAGCTGCCAATTTCTTGGAGGCAGATTGGTTTCTTGTTTTAGCAAGAAACAGAAGTCAATTTTCACATCAACTGCAGAAGCAGAATATATTGCTGCAGAAAGCTGTTGTGCACAGATTCTTTGGATGAAGAATCAGTTACTGGATTATGGGTTAGAATTTTCTAAAATCCCTATTTACTGTGATAATCATAGTGTTATTGCTATGACACGTAATCTAGTTCAACACTCAATGACAAAGCACATCAGTATTAGGTACCATTTCATAAGGGAACATGTGATGGAAGGTACAGTGAAATTGCATTTTGTTCCAATAGATCAACAACTAGCAGATATCTTCACAAAACCACTATGTGAAGCTACTTTTACAAGATTGGTAAATGAACTTGGAATGGTTTCAGGTTCTTTCTCTAAATCTGCTTAGTTTTTGTTCTCATGCATCAGACTTTATGATCAGTGTTTACAGATTATCTTATCTTCATATAATCTGTACTTAATTTGAAAATTCATTAAATACTGATTGTTATCTGATGTGGATCTTTAAACTCTGAAAGTGTTTTGAATGTTCTGTGACTATTCAATCCAATGAGGATAACTGTGCTAGATGCTGACCTAATAGTATTTAACATACTAGAAATCCCATATTTGAATTAGTTGTTTATGTGGAAACTCATTAACACAAGCAAATTCTGATATTGAGTTTAGTCAAGTTTACTTTGTGTATCTTATTAGTAAGTCACATACTAGATTCTTGCTACTTATCTGTCAGATTCTGATGTCAGTAAATCTTATGGATGAACTAAATGCTGATAAGCCTCACTTATCAAAAGAAAAGAAAAGAAAAGTCAGGTACTCCTTTGAGATCTAGAGTAAATATGTAGAAGGGAAGACCCAAATGCATTGCTGGTATTAAGTAATATGCATTAGAAAAGCAAATGAATTTTTCTTGGTGACTTTTCACATTCTCTGATTACTGGAGAAATACTCTGATAACAGCATAAATTCTGATAAGCAGTTGTGACTTACTTACACTGAGAAGCCACTGTAAAAAAGGAATTTCAAAATATGCATAAAATGAGCACAAACAGTTGAGGTGGACTCTTGCATAAATTTGTTCTATAGTAGACTTCTTGATTGATGACATATTTTAAGCACTTTTCTCAGTTATGCCTTATTTCTAAGATTTACTGAAGTTTATCAAACTTTAATCTTTATCTGATATTCTGCTGAATGCACACACTTTCACTCCATATGAATGATGAAAATTACTGTGGTGATTTTTTTGACAAACCGTTAAGTGTCATTTGCATAAAATTTTGAGGACAAGTTTTGATGAAAGTTCTGATGATTAAACTCTGAAGAATCAAGTCAGTATTTGTATGAAGAATCACAGAAAAAGATATTCTTTTTTTGAGTACAGAAGCCATATTCTGATGACTGTTAAAATCTGATATAATTTAAAGTTCTGATATTAAATCCTGACGGAATCCTTGATGCTTACATGGCATTTTTCTTTACTTGACTTATTTGTGGTAAAAACTGAAACAGTCATACTTAATCCGAATATATTTAAGTGAGATAAAAACAGTCATAATCATTAAGGGTTAGTGGTAAACGTGTAAGTCCTGAAAAACTGCATGTGCAGGATAATTATTGCTTATTTCTCGTGCCCATTAACTCCTGCTTTAACTTTTTACTGACTGTTCACACATTGCCAGGTGTAATTTTTCTGCCATGCTTCAAATATTAACTGTTATCACATGGGTTGTATAAATAAGAGAGTTAAAATATTTTCTAATCTTTTACCTACTTTTCTTATTCTCTCATCTCTCTTATTTTCTCTCATCCACTAATATTCTCTGAAGCAGTTTTTCTTACAGGCATTTTCACAAACATCTTTCGAGCAATATATTTTCTCACTTAATTTCTTACAGAGATGGAACCAAAAGACTTGATTTTTAATGGAGCTAAGTTTGTTCCTAATAACTACTCGTCTATTCTTAGTAAGGCTGAAGCTCCATCGGAACTTCACTTTATTCAGGATTTCCTTGCTAATTCTGATATTGAGTATGCTTTGACCCAACCTGAAGTAATCTCTGGAACCCAAGTGCTGGAGTTTTGGAGAAGTGGAATCTATGATGATGGTGGTGCTCAAGGGTCCCCAAGTATTATCTTTACAACAGGGGAAGATGAGCATGTCATGACTTTGGCTACAGTTCGCCAAGCATTGCAGTTGCCTGAGAACTGCGCTTATACAACTGTTGAGGAGCCAGTTCTTCAAAATATGATGGCTAGTCTGGGGTATGAAAAGACATTGGCAGAGCTGGGTCAATTGAAGAGATCCAATATAAGGAGGGAATGGAGTTTCTTCTTTGACTGCATTACAAAGGCTTTCGCCGACAAATGTTCTAATTTCGATGCAATCCCTATACTCAGTCAACATATCGGGTATGCTCTTATTAATCAAACTGATTTTGATTATGCAAGTGCTGTTTTACGCATTATTGGGGATAGGATGACAGAAGATAGGAATACTATCTATTTTGCTAGATTATGTTAGCTTATCTATAGTGTTTATTATTCTGATAAGCCCCAATTAGCTAGTGAATCAATTTCACCATTTAGACTAGCTAAAAGAGCTTTTAATGAACAAAGGAACGGCACGGTGTTCGAAGAAAGGCGGCGGCGGTGACTGTTCAGAATAGGGGGGACCGCGCGTCTGGCACGCGCGCGTGGGGCACACGTGCTCGTGTGTCACGCGCGGCGCGTGTCAGACACGCGCGGGTCAACGGTCAGCCCTGTGCTGACGTCATCAGATGACGTCATGCTTACGTCAGCTTAGGGTTTAGGGCGCGTGTACGCGTGGGGGCGCGTGGGCGACAGTCCGACACGTGCCTGACAGCGCGTGTGCGCGTGGCGGCGCGTGGGTTTTCTTCTCGGGGCGCGTGTGGGCACGTGTTTTGTCAGAATGAGGCATTTTTTTGCCGTTGGATTCGTCTTTTCGAGACGCATCTAATGGTATATTATATGATATTTTCTGAAATTGTTTCGAATTGTTTATAGCTAACAGTAGTGTTTTAAAGCTGTTTTTGACTGTTTTAATTGCTTTTAAATGCCTCATGTGATACATAGAGATGTATAATGCTTAGACCAATATGCTACATGATGTAACATGCCTACCTTTACATTTATTCATGCTTATATATGTGATATATGCTTAGTTTATCATGTGATGATAGATTTAGGTGAACTTAATTAACATAAGGCGTTTGTTAGACAATCTAGTATAGTGAAATTATTTCATGACCTTAATATAAATATTATGAATATGATCATGAGATTCTTGTGTTTATGAAACAAGTAATTGAATATGAATTTTTCAATATTGAGAGAAAGGATGATTCTGTCAACAACAGATTTCTATCTATAAGAAAGGGTTATTAAGTGACGCCTCTTGACAATGCTCCACCCGATCTGGGAATCATCTGATTATCGATTATTGATTTGAAATATTTAATTTAAAAGGAAGAATCTCTTTATAATACGATTATAATTGTAACGTATTATAATCCCTCTAAAATTAAATAATATCAAGTAGTAATTGGCCAATGACACAACGGGCTTGTGTCGGTCATAGCCTTCCAACATGATAGAAAGTGGTTCCTATTTTTAAATCATTATCGTTTCGTGCTACAGCCGAGGGCTTTGATTTCGAAATAAGAAATACTTGTCTATTACATAGAGATGTGTACATTGAATTAGAATCTAAAGGTCGTTACGTGCTACAGTCGTGGGCCGTTGGAGACTGATTCAATTGTACGAAATGTTGGGTTAGACTTGACTTAGAATATTGAGTTTGTCGTGCTACAGCCGTGACTCAATTATTCAAGAGGCTAAAGTTATATTAGGGAATAACATAAGATGTAATTGACAAGAGTTGTCTGCCTATTGAACATCACATGACGTTTCGTGCTACAGCCGAGGTTGTGTGATGGAATGTAGGATCCCTATTCCCACTTGCATTATGAATGCTTAATTTTCACTTAGGGGTTGTATTAATTAGAAAAACTAGTGGGAACCACTTATGAATAAAGACCTGATTCATATAGTGTTTTGAAATGAAATTAAATATTTGCTAAGTGTTGTTATGTGTTTATCATTTACAGATTTACTATATTCGTTATGTCTTCTACACGATCACTCCGGAGCATACTAGATGCTCACAAGTTGACTGGTCCTAATTTAGCTGTTTGCTTTCACTGTAATAAGTTGGGGCACTGGAAGAGGAACTGCAAGGTTTACCTTGCAGAATTGAAAAAGAAGAAGGGTAGTGAGACTACCGCTTCTGATTCAGGCATGTTCATGATCGAAGTTAATATGTCACTAGGTCAAATTTCTACTTGGGTATTAGATACCGCCTGTGGTTCTCATATTTTCAATTCGTTGCAAGGACTAAAGGGAAGTAGGACTCTTGAAAAAGATGAGGTGATTCTACGTATGGGCAATGGAGCAAGGGTTGCGGCCATATCTGTAGGATTATTTAGTTTACATATGCCTACGGGCAAGACTATTATTTTGAATAATTGTTATTACATTCCCTCTATTGTGAGGAATATTGTTTCTATTCCTATGTTGGATATGGATGGTTTTTCATTTATTATTAAGAATAATGAATGTTCTATTCTTAGAGATAAAGTTCTTTATGGACGTGGAATTTTAAATAATGGTCTGTATGTATGTGACGTAGAGCATGATTTACTTCAGATTGAACAAACTAACAAAAGAGAACGAGATGATGAAAATTTGACCTATTTATGGCACTGTAGGCTAGGTCATATTAGTGAAAATAGACTGCGGACATTGCATAAGGAAGGGTTACTTGACCCCTTTGATTTTGAATCATATCCTACATGCGAGTCTTGTCTATTGGGTAAAATGACCAAATCTCCATTCAGTGGACATGGAGAGAGGGCTGCAGATTTGCTAGGATTGGTACACACAGATGTATGTGGACCAATGTCTACGCAAGCCATGGGTGGATTTTCATACTTCATTACTTTCATAGATGATAAATCTAGATTCGGATATGTGTATTTGATGAAACACAAGTCTGAAGCCTTTGAAAAGTTCAAAGAATATAAACATGAAGTGGAGAAACAAAACAAACACAGTATTATAACTCTTCGATCAGATCGAGGTGGTGAATACTTGAATGGAGAGTTTCTAGATTATCTCAAAGAAAATGGTATAGTCTCTCAATGGACTCCTCCATATACTCCACAGTTGAATGAGGTATTTGAAAGGAGAAATTGAACTTTGTTAGACATGGTTCAGTCCATGATGAGCTATGCGAATCTTCCAGTATTCCTATGGGGTTATGCATTGGAAACCTCAGCATATTTACTGAATAAGGTGCCTTCCAAATCTGTTCCTCAAACTCCATATGAGATATGGAAATAAAGGAAACCGAGTCTTAAATACGTTAAGATTTGGGGATGTCCAGCTTATGTCAAGAAAGTTGACCCAGATAAGCTGGAATCTCGATCCGTAAAATGTAATTTTGTGGGATATCCTAAAGAGACTTTGGGGTATTACTTTTACACCGATCACCGGGTGTTTATCTCCAGACATGCTACCTTCTTGGAAAAGGTGTTTATCCTTGAAGGAAATAGTGGGAGCAAAATTGAACTTGATGAAGTTCAAGAAGCACAAACTACTACGGATCAAGTGGAAACACCTGTTCAGACTGAACAACCTTCTGTGGAACAGCCCAATCGTAGGACAGGGAGAGTGTCTCGCCAACCTGATAGGTATTATGGCCTTGTTATTGAGAATGGCAATGAGTTGTCAATCATTGATGATGACGACCCTGTGACCTATAATGAGGCTATGAGTAGTGTTGACTCAGAGAAATGGCATAGTGCCATGAAATCCGAAATGGAATCTATGTATACCAACCAAGTATGGACTCTGGTTGAGGCGCCTGAAGGTGTTAAGTCTATTGGGTGCAAGTGGGTATACAAAAGAAAGATTGGAGCAGATGGCCAGGTGGAGACCTATAAGGCCAGGCTCGTGGCAAAAGGATTCAAACAAAGGCAAGGGATTGACTTTGATGAAACTTTTTTGCCTGTAACCCTGTTAAAATCAATTCAGATTTTTCTTGCGATTGCTGCTTACTACGACTATGAGATCTGACAAATGGACGTGAAAATGGCCTTCCTCAATGGGTAACTTGAGGAGGAAGTGTATATGACACAGCCAGAGGGTTTTCTTTCCAAGGGAAATGAACACCTAGTATGTAAGCTGCTGCGAACCATATACGGTTTAAGGCAAGCTTCTCGTAGATGGAACATCCGTTTTGATGAGACAATCAAAGAGTTTGGTTTTATCAAAAACATAGATGAACCATGTGTCTACAAGAAGGTTAGTGGGAGCGCGGTAACATTTTTTGTATTGTATGTAGATGACATACTTCTTATAGGAAATTATATACCGATGCTGCAATCAGTCAAAGTATGGCTATCAAAGAACTTCGCCATGAAGGACTTGGGAGAAGCATCCTATATTCTCGGTATGAAGATCTATAGAGATAGATCTAGAAGAATGATAGGTCTTACCCAGGGTACATACATCCAGAAAGTGCTTAAAAGGTTTAGCATGGAAAACTCCAAAAGAGGTCTCATACCGATGAGCCATGGAGTGTCCCTTTCCGAAAAATGTCTCCTAAGACACCTGAGGAAAGAGAGCGTATGAGTAAGATTCCTTATGCATCAGCAATAGGATATATCATGTACGCGATGTTGTGTACAAGGTCTAATGTTGCTTATTCAATTAGTGTGACAAGTAGATATCAGTCCAATCCAGGTGAAGACCACTGGAAAGCAGTGAAAAACATCCTTAAGTACTTGCGAAGGACTCATGACATTTTTCTTGTTTTTGGTGGTGAATCTGAGTTGAAAATAGAGGGTTATACTGACTCTAGTTTTCAATCAGAAAGTGATAGCAAATCCATGTCAGGGTACGTATTTACTCTGAATGGTGGTGCGATTAGTTGGAAGAGTTTCAAACAGTCTACAATGGATGACTCCACAGCGGAAGCAGAATATATAGCTTCAAGTGAGGCTGCAAAAGAAGCCATTTGGATGAGGAAATTTGTTTCTGAGTTGGGAGTTGTTCCTAGCATTGAAGAGCCTATTATGTTGTATTGTGATAACAACGCAACAATAGCACAAGCCAAGGAACCTAGGTCTCATAAAAATTCCAAACATGTCATGCGGCGCTTTCATCTGATTAGGGAGATTGTTGAAAGAGGAGATGTCAATGTCGAGAAAGTTGACACACATAACAACATAGCAGACCCTTTAATAAAGCCACTTTCTCAAAGTCACTTTGATCGTCATAAAGACAAGATGGGTATTAGATACCAGAGTGATTGGCTTTAGTATAAGTAGGAGATTGAAAGAGATATGTCCTAAGTCCAATCATGTATGAGGATTTAGGAATGACTTTTATGTAATCTGTTTTGATTTTATTGATATTAATAAAAGACTTGTTTTGTTTTTATTGCGGGCTCTATCTATTTTAAGTGTTTAAATAAGATATACCACAGTTTAGAGTAAAGCTTTTTATGGATTGTGATGAGATCATAATAATGAGACCTAAAAGATGATAACTCTAAACTTAAATAGTTCCTAGTCGTAGGATTACTAACTGGTAATTAATAATTCGCAAAGATAGGTACATACTATGTTTGCTTCATTATGAAGGATGTCTGATCTCATAGACATTTGTGTGGTGACACTATAGCTAGTATGTAGGTGCTTATTATAGAATAAGTTCACTGAACATGACTCACACAGCTGAACAACTGATGGAGTTCACTCACGTGTCAACAGTTGTTCATATAGTGATAGTTGTACAAGTATCCTTAGACTTGAGGTCATCATAGTCATCTTGTGTACACTGAACTATGCTTTGGTTTAGTTCTTAGTCTCTAGGGACAATTATAAGGGCTCTACTGGGTATAGGAATTTGTACACGAAGATAGTGTATGATCAATAAAGGATCTACCCCTTCCAGTGAAGGAAGAGAATGTTCAATGTTGATCCACTTATGCTAGTTCAGGAATCTCTGGCCAAAGTGAATGAAATTAGAAAGGAGTTTCTAATTTACATTAAATAGAACTAAGCATAGTGAATGGGAAAGCAAGTGATTAAATAAGATAGGTTTGACACAAGTTCCATGCCTTATATTTAATCGTGATATTGCAGGGTAGAAGGAATTGATTGTACGGTAACTACTCACTGAATAGGTTCTTGGTATTTTAAGCAGTGAATTCGTATTATCCGGATAGTCGCGATATGCTGAGAAGTATCCCTCACGATGTAGAATAAATATGATTAATTAATTAATCATATTTAATGAATTAGAGAATTTATATAAATAATGATAAAATAGTTTTATTATTATTTATTTCTACTACCGGCTTAATATTGAACCTACAGGGTCACACCATAAAAGAGAATGATTTAATGGTGGAGGAATTAATTAATAATGGCTGATAATTATTTATTTATGAAATAAATAAATAATTGGCAAATTTAATAATTGATTAAATGAGATTTAATTGATTATAAATTAATTAAGAAAAGGTTCTTAATATTATTAATTAAGAATTTAATTTTTGGAAATTAAATCAAGTGAGAGAATTATTTCTAAAGTGTTTAGAAAAATGATTAATAATTAAAAGGCGTTTTAATTATTAGTGAGAATAATAAAGGGTTAATAATAATAATATTTTATAGGAAAATTTTCAGTTGAAAATTTTGCCTATAAATATACTATTATAAACCATATTTTCGCCTCAACCTAAAAATTTACAAAACCCTAATTCTCTCCACCTCCTCCTTCATTATATCGATTTCTTGGTGGATACCGGTGAAGTGCTTCACACTTGAGGAGCAGCTGCTAGGGTTCTCCGCTCGTTGTTCTTGGATCGTTTTTAAAGGTTAGAAAATGATCCCTCGATTTATATCATGATCTGTATGCATATTATATGGATTTTATATCAATAAAAATGTTTTACCATGCTTCCGTGATAGATAAAATCCTACAGTGGTTACCCCTCATGTCTCTTCTATTAAAGCTACAGATGATGCTAAAGAGCAAACTGAAAACTCTGAACTAGATATTCATAATATGAATATACCAACTGTTCTTTATCTGGAAGCTCCATCCACAACAGCTCAGCAATCTCAAACTCATTTTCCAATTTTAAATGCTGAGATACCATCTACCCCAACCACACTAGCTCTGGAGATAAATTCTGATGCTCAGAATTTAGATAATGTTATTCCTGAATCTCTAGTTGCTTCACACACTGTTGTACTGTCAGAACATAATGAGTCTTTCTCAAGTTCTGAAGACAGTGTTTCTGTTGAGACTCTAGTTCCCATACTAGGCAAGGAAGCATTGGTGAAGAAATTTGTTGAAAAGGAAGCACCTATTCCGTGGGAGGATACTCACAGAGGAGTGGAGTGGACCAAGAAGTGGAATGAATCAGATTTTATTCCAAGCTTTAAAATTCTGACAGAGCATATTGCTAAAGCTGATGAGTTGCTCACAAATACTGATTTCAAGACACAACTCAAGATCACTGCTCTATCTACCAACCATCTTCAAGGTCTACATTCTTCTACTCATGAAAAGGTTGATACACTAAACATGATGATAAGCTAGATCTACAGATCAAGCTTGACAAGAACAGATATGTCAGACCTACTCTTGAGAAAATTGAAGCCATTGAGAAGATTCAAGAGAAGCAACAGGCCCAAATTGATGAGGTCCTGGCTAATTTATGCTTCTCAGAAAGCTCAATTGGATGAGATCCAATCTTCAGTTGAACTTCTTCTCTCTCTCTTACTTCCCGATGATGCCAAAAAGGGGGAGAAGGTAGTTAAGTCCAAATGCTCACCTACTCAAATACTGAAGAAGAAGGATGATAAAGGTGATGACCAGGGAAACTCTGATAAGAGTAGAGGTCAAGGAAAAGTTCAAAGAAAATCTTCTACACAGAACAAGTCAAGTTCTGATGCTGTGAATGCTAAAAGTCTGAAGTCAAGTTCTGATAAACAAATCTGATGTCAAGTTCTGATATTCTGATTTAGTCAGCATCTAAAGACTCTCAGAAGTTTTTACAAACTCTGAAGCTAAAAGGGAAGCAGACTACTGTTTATTACAAAGATCCTAAAATTTAGACACTTGATGAGGAGATAGCTAGAAGATTATTTCTGAAACAAAATCCAGGAATGGATTTGGAAACTCTCAAGGAGGAAGAAGCTAGATTTGCAGCTAAGAAGACAAATCTTAAGTCTAAAGCTTCTGATGCAAAGAAACCTCCAAGGCCTAAGGAAAAGGCATTGTGATCAGGGAAAAGTCAAATTCTGAGACTTCAAAGTCCAAGACTAGATCACAAACTGAGATTGATCCTAAGTCAAAAGGAAAAGCAAAGGTTGGTGAACCTTTAAAGATTGAGAAAAAGATAAGTTCTTCTGTTCTAGTCTATCAAACTACAATGCATGATGATGATTTGATAGAAGATGAAACTGTTCAAATTCTGAAGAGAAGAAAGATAACTGAAGAATCTAAAATAACCTCTGACACTGCTCAAGTTGTTCAGAATGAAGAACAACGTGTTACAGAAGAAACAACAAATTCTGATCAAGTTGATTTGAAAAAGATGACAATTACTGATAAGAAGAAGCTGTTATGTAAGAAAGCTACTCCAGTTGAACCAAAATCCAACCTTACGATTAATCAACTCACAACATTTGGGTTGAGAGCCAAGCAACCTAGAGATAGAGCTGGTATAGGTTCTGATGAAGAGAAGATACAAATAGGAGTAGAAGTTACTCTAAGAGATCCTTTCATGTTGACAGACAAACCATATGAATAAATCAAACAAAAGCACCTTGACAAAGTGTTGTCTGCTCAAATTGTGATAGATGATCATGATAAGGATAATCTAAAGGAGAAATTGATCTTATTTCTCAATGATGGACAAACTTACAGACTAGCTGATACTGATATGCTAAAGAAGTTTGTTAGAGAACTTCAACATATTCACTATCTTCTGGAAGTAAAATCTGATGTTACAAGAAGATGGTCAGAATACATTTTGAAGGCTATAAGAGATCTACTTAGAATCTTTGGTACAAAGACTTCTCAGTATATACCAATGATTACTGAAGGTGATGGAAGAGAAATTCCTATGCTGAAGAACTCTGCTAAAGTGGAAGTTATTATGAAAGGAAGATGCTTATGTTATAATGAAAACTCTTCACATCCTAGAGTTATCAGACTTGGTGATGGACTTGAAAGAACATCAATTCAAGCTCTCAGAACAGCCATTTATCAAATTGGTGACAATAAAGATGAAGAATTGATGCAGGTCAAAGCACAGTTAGTTGAAGTTCTGAGAAAAGCTGAAGATAAGCTGGTAAAAGATTTTGTTAAGAATCATTATGGATTCAGATTGATCTATTGATGGTGGGAATGCTACAAGGACTGTAAGTTGTAGTTAATAGTCTTATTAAACTCTTATTGTATTTGAACTTAAATGTTTTTGACATCATCAAATCTATTAACTTGTATATTTTTGCACAATTTACAAGTTGGGGGAGATTGTTAGATATATTTGAAATGTCATGTCTAATATGTTTCATGTTTAGTTTTCAGATCTTAACAAACAGGAAATATTAGTACTTACGGGAATCAGTACTTACTGGAAGTCAGAACTTAAAGATATCAGAACTTAGGTTATCAGAAGATAGATATAAGAACTTAAGTACTGGAGGACTTACAGTTAAGGAAGGAAGCTGATTTACAGGATAGAAGATCGAGACTAAAACAAAAGAAGATATACATGGAAAGAGTTAGAAGATAAGAAGACTTGTATAAGATATCTGATTGATATATTTTAGGAGACAGAATTATATTCCATATCAATTAGAAGTTATCTTGTAACTGTGTACTATATAAACACAGACATAGGTTTACACTATATGTGTTATCATTATCGAGAAGATCACACATTGTAACCTAGCAGCTCTCGTGATATTTGTTCATCACTGAGAGAGAACAATTCCATTGTAACAGAGTTTATTATATTGAATATATCTGTTTACTGTTACTTGTGTTCGAAATCGATTTGATTGTATTAAACACTTTATTCAACCCCCTTCTACGGTGTTGTGTGACCTAACAATTTCCGCTACAACCAGCATATGGCATTCCCGGTTAGGTCATCCTTCACCTTCTTGTTTACATAATTGTTGAGTGGCATTTATGACACTTTATAACGCTCCGTAAAGCTTTGAATTGATGATTTGTCCTCAAGTTGTTAGTGTTTTTGATGTGTTTTTGTAGTATTTTATATTTCAGGTATTTATCAGGAATCCAGGTGAATTGATATTATTTTGATGCTAATATGGTGTTAGGATGATGTCCAGAATAAAAGTTCGTAAAAAGACCAACTCAAACCAGCAAGAAAAGAAGAAGTCAAAAATTTCTCCAGAGAGACGGCGTGCACGCGTGGCCGCGCCCAAAGAGCAGAATGTCAGCACGCCCGCACTGGTGAAGCGCGCGGCCGCGCTAGGTCGGGAAAATTAAATCATGTTTCTTCTGGAATTTTGATTCGTTGGACTTCTACTTTGCATGGGATGCTATATAAACATCACTTAAGGTCGTTTTTTATAACAAGACGTATCGGAGCTTAAGGAGAAGGCGTAAGAACACCGTAGAGCATAATTCAACCAAAGCGAAGAGAATCTAGTTTATTCTTGTGATTCTTTGTTTTAAGTTATAATTTTGGATGCTAGTTTTCTTATTCGTGAACCTATACTCTTGTTTCATACTTGGTTTATTATTTATTCAGTATAAAGACTATGTTTATTATACCATGCTTTCATCGGAACCCACGTTGATGATGAGTCCGATTATGGGCTAATCGTTATCGTGGGGTTCTAACGGATTTATTTTTGGATTTCTTTAGTTAATTTATTTCGATGCCTTAGTGTATGGTGATTGTATGATATCCTAATATTGGTTGTGCTTATTCGTCTTATGAGTGTCGCGAACTTATAAGATAGTGTGTTAATCTTTAATGAAGCGAAAGTGAATTTAAGGGTTTAGAACTTTCCATGCTAGCATAGGTTCATGTATTTGATATGCATGATTTATGGGTAATTTTAACCATCTTACTTGCCCTATGTAATCACGATAGATAACTTGTGCATTAAACCATTATGTTGTCAAATTCTATAGATATATAGGGTCTCAATATAATTGGTGTCTATTCAGCTTCTATCTCTTTTGTGGATGTCTGGTAGTATGGTATTCGTACAATGAAAAATCTGATTAGTGTCATCACCATTACATGCTAAGGTTAAGAACAAAAAGGCTATTGAATGAAGTATTTAATGAAGTTAGAATCCCATGTTTGTGTCATATATTATTCAACTCTCTTTAATCTTTTAGTTAATGTTCTTTAGTATAATTTCTTAGTTAATTGTAGCTATAAACAATCTCAATTTGTTATTCGTCTTAGCATTGAATAATAACCATACCATTGTTGCATTAATACATTGATTAAAGTTAACCTAAACCAGTCCATGTGGGAACGAACTAGAATTTATTCTATATTACTTGTGATCGCGTATACTTGCGTGAATATTAGCGCGTGTTTCAGCCCTAATAGTAATCTAGTTTCCAGTGGTCATCTAGGTAGTGTTAATGCATACACAGTTGATTGTGTTTCATGTAAACTGGAAAAACAACATGTACTTCTGATTCCTATTTACTATGAAAAATCGTCAGTTACTTTTGATCTTATTCATTCTAATATTTGGGGTCCCTCTCCTACTCCGACTATGGGAGGGTCAAGATACTATGTGATATTTGTTAATGATTTTTCTCGTTATACTTGGATATTTATTTTTAGAAATCAATTAGAATTAAGGGGAACGTACAAATTTTTTGCCACTATGATTGAAACTCAATTCAACAAGAAAATCAAGTTTTTTCATGCCGATAATGCCAAAGAATACAAAGAATCAGAACTTAACAAATATTTGGCATCTTATGGTACTCTTGCACAAAACTCTTGTCCTTACACATCACAACAAAATGGTCATATTGAACGTAAACATAGGCACATTCTTGACACAGTTTGAGCTTTTCTCATTTTCTCTTCTTGTCCAGAATTATTTTGGGGGGAAGTTGCATTAATTGTTATTTACACAATAAATATGATTTTGTCTCCTGTTACAGATAATTTGTCTCCTTATGAAAAATTATATGAAGAACCTCCATTAAATGATTCTCTTAAGGTTTTCAGTTCTGCATATTTTGTACTTCTTCCCCCACATGAAAGAACGAAACTAGAGCCACGTGCCCGTCTTTGATATTTTAATGGTTATGGTAGTGGTCAAAAAGGATATCGTTGTTGGGATCCTATCTCTCAACGTCTTCGTGTCTCTCGTAATGTGATATTTTGGGAACATAAAATGTTTTCATTAATGTCAGAGTTTAAAATTGACACTTCTACCAGCATTCCCACTTTACAGATCCATTTATTGATCTACACCCCACAGATGAAAATATAGAATGTCCATAATCTTTAAACATATTTTCAGTAGATTCTCTACTTGAGCTCAATCAGCCATCTCTAACTACTAATGATCCTTCAACAAAAGTTCAGTATGAGAATTCTGATGTTAAGCCTACCACTGTACCAGATGATTCTGTTCATCGTTCTACTCGGGTAAGAAAACCTTATGTCTGACTTACTCATTATCATATTTATTCTGCTATACAAGAATTTCATGAGCCTCAAACATACTGAGAGGCAAGTGTTAACCCTTTTTGGCAGAAAGCAATGGAAGAAGAACTTCATGCATTAAACAAGACTCATACTTGGGATCTTGTTACTCTACCTCCTGGTAAAACAGCAGTGAGTTTTCGATGGATTTATAAAATCAAAACAAAATTTGATGGCTCTGTTGAAAGACATAAATCTCGTCTAGTTGCTAGAGGTTTTACTCAAGAATATGGCATTGAATACGAGGAAATTTTTTGCACCAATTGCTCGTCTCACGGTTGTCCGAAGTCTACTAGTTATTGGAACATCAAAATACTGGGGTATATGGCAAATGGATGTTAAGAATGCCTTTATCAATGGAGACCTACATGAGGAAGTTTATCTCAAACCTCTTCCAGGCTTTTCCCATTGTCCAAATTAAGTTTTCAATCTTAACAAGGCTCTTTATGGTCTTAAACAATTACCTCGAGCTTAATTTGAAAAATTCAGCAAAATAGTTCAGAAATTGGGATTTTCTTCAAGCCCATATGATCATGCCCTTTTTATTCGACGATCTGAACGAGAAATTATTTTACTTCTCCTATATGTTGATGATATGATCATTACCGGAGATGACACCAAAGGCATTTCTGAACTCAAACAATTTCTCAATCAACAATTTGAAATGAAGGATCTTGGTTCACTGAACTGCTTCTTGGGACTTGAGGTTTCTTCTGTCCTTACTGGCTATATCTTTCATAAATGAAGTCTGCATTTGACCTTTCATTAAAATCTGAAATCAGTGACACCAAGATTGCCTCTACACCTTTGGAATACGATGTTAAACTTAATGTAGAAGATGGTGAACTACTTTCCAATCCGACATTATATCGCCAATTGGTTGGAAGTTTAATTTATCTCACTGTTACTGGCCCGATATTGCTCATGCCGTACATATTTTAAGTCATTTCATGGCAGCTCCTCGCACTCCTCACTTCTCAACAGTTCTTCACATACGGTGTTATGTCAAAGGCACTACATTTCATGGATTACATTTTTCATTTGACTCTCCACTTGAGTTATATGCATACTCGGATGCTGATTGGGACGGTGATCCTACTACACGATGTTTAACTACTGGAATTTGTTTCTCTCTTGGCGACTCTCTTATCTCCTGGCGCAGTAAGAAACAATCTCTTGCTTCTCGATCAAGTGTCGAGCCCTAATATCGGGCTTTTGCAGACACCACACAGGAACTAATTTGGCTACGATGGTTACTTGAAGCTATGAGTGTAACTCATTCTCCGACTACTGTGATAATAAAGGTGCTATTGACATTGCTCATAATAATGTATTTCACGAGCTCACTAAACACATAGAGATTGATTGTCATTTCACTCGTCAACAAGTTGCAAAAGGCACAGTGCGTCTACATGGTGTCTCTAGTGCTAATAATGCTGAAGATTTATTCACGAAAATTCATCCTCCTGGAAGTTTTCGTAATTTTGTTTCCAAACTCAAGCTGATTTTACAACCATCTTCAGTTTGATGAGGGGTGTTAATATACAAGTCATGTTTACACTGTTTATAATATTACAGCTATTGTCTTGTAATCTAGCATAGGTTAGTCATATGTATAGACTATAGAGAAGCTTAGTCACAACATTTGGTTAGAAACTGTACGCGTTTTATTTAATTTCATTGTCTGTAGTTAGGTCTGTATATAATCTTTCTTGTTCTCATATAAGAATATACAGAAATAACATTTCTATTGCTTCTAATATCAAAACTTTCTGTTTATACATATAACATAACGCATAAGTTTCTTCAATATTAATTTCACTTATTACTTCAAGAGATTTATTACTTCAAGAGATAAATAAGTGTATACATATATATACACACACACAAAAGCCAATAAATTTCTATGGAATGATATTTATGAATAGGGTCTTATAATTTAATTTAGTCAATATTAAAATTATAAAATTTACATAAGATTGAGAAGTAGACAAATATTTTGAAAAATATTTTTTTTACAAAATAAACTATTAAAATGGAATGAAAGAAGTATGTCTGCTTTTAAACAACGACCAATCTGAATCGTGCATTCTGATCGAGAAGGTCAACTTTTTTGTTGGATATAAATGTAAATTTCTAGTTGCGTTAAATTTAACACATTTCAAACAAGGAAAAACATTGTGCATAAGAAATGAATCAGTAAAATGTAAAACATAAAGAAAATCATTCCATTACACATTGATATCACTTTTAACTACATAACAAAGTGTGTAACACTCCAGATCCGGGGTCAAAATTTGGTGTCACTAAACAATCTTTACATAATTTAAAATAATATACAAATGACCCCTTAAATCCGGATTGTTTACAGGTTATGGTATGAAACAAAAATCTAACCTTCTACAACACACAACAACTAAAAGACAAGTTTAAATACCTTTGTACTAATTCCCTTGTCTAATTTTTCTAACATCTTCATCCTCTTGCAGCGGAGATCTTTCTAACTTATGTTATCTATTCAAAGCTATTCACTTTTATCCTCATTTGTTTCTGAAATAAATAAGAATTTACAAAGCAAGAGTGAGCCAAAAATGCCCAGCAAGTATATAACGGAGTTCCAAGCATCAATATCAAAGGAAAATTCCCGGATAAAATCTTTAAATAATTTTAAACAATTCTATTTATTTGATGGAGTTGATCGAATAAACATTGGTTGTTACCAGCCCTTAATTATAAATCAAAGGTAACAAGCAATTCCCATATTCATCTCCTGAATCAGGGTTTTGTCCGGTTTTGGAATCATAAAACTTTTCGAGAGAGAATGTCGTTAATGGCGATCGATAATAAATTAGACTGGACACTAATTCACACTCATACCCTGATGATCAGTCAGGATATAGTGTAGATCCATACCCACTCGTATAGATCCATTCGGGTACCCAGGCACTATCTCCCAAGGGTTCGGTTCATCCTCGGCCCATGTGATCCAGCTCATTACTGGCCCTCATAATAACCATCCAGCCCGTAGAGTGTTTTGATGTCAAATCATTTTGATTTCAAAATATCCCAATCCAGGGTTAGCAAATAACCCGGAAGAATATGTATTTGCTCAAGAGATCAATCGATAATATAGGAATAATAATGAAAGGAACTTCCATAATTAAGAGTAATTACAGCGAAATATAAAATAGTTAACTATTCTAAACTTAGAATATGAATGTAGTAATTTCAGTATGTTACGAGAAAAGTTAGGAATACTTGCCTTGATAAGCTTTAACCACTATTACTGGTTGACTTTGGTTCGACTTGAACGTTCAACTTTATCGTCAAACCACTACCCTATTTTGGATAAGATCCCAACACTCAGGTCCATCGATTAGAACCCTGTTGAACTCGACGTCTAACCACTAGATCATCCTTAGTCCGATGTCAACCCTCGAAACTTCCGACTAGGACCTACAGGGTTGGAAATACCCTAATTTAGATAATCGTTTAAGCTTATCATAATATCACTATCACTTCTACCCATACGATTTCATATCCCGACTCGTATTTATATGTATTATTGAAAAACACATAACAATTAGGGTTCACATCTTCAAAATTCGGTTCAGTACTTATTTTTGGAAAGTACATATACTCGTTGTTTGGAAATAGTAGGGTAATTGATTAAAAATAATATTTTGTCACAGCACGTCACTAGGTCCGTATAATTTTCGTTCGACGTCTCCGATAATTATAGGTTACGTTCCCGTATTTTCGGAATTAATTTCCTGAAAATCGGGCAGCGTCTCCTTTGTTTATCGGCCTACCCGTCAAAACAATTCGACGTCAACAATTCAACAATTAATCCAATTCGCAATCCCAAACACCGCACAACTTATAATAATAATATCTTATTTTTTTCGTTTCGAAATAAATTTTACAACTAATTTTATTTATTTATAATTTAGGACTCAAACTTAATCATCATCGTCCACCGTCAGCTCATCGAAATTCATCGACGACGACGGTAAAACCCGGAGGTACCCGTATCGGGTTTCCAATCACAAGTTTCACCGATTAAAGTTCAGAATAATCCAAAAATTAAAAATTAAAATTCGAGAAATCACGAAATATTTCAGTCGAATTTCTTGCAAAAACAAATTAACAATTCGAACAAAAAATTTATCAACGAGTCACGCGCTTACGAGCTGCTAACATGGCCGCCACACCTCTCGGAAATCCGAGAGGCGGAAACACAAGAATACAAGGCTGAACATATATGTAACACACATATACATGTATGTATATATATAAAGCAAGTAGGAGCGGCGATTAACCGGGGAAAAATGAAACCGGAGCAACAAGGCGGCGACAACTCGCCGGAAAATTAGAAACACGACCAAGGAAAGGAATAGGGGTGCGACAACAGGAAGAGTGGGGAGATTAATAGAGAGAGGGAGGAAAATTGAGAGAGATGAGGGAGAGATGACAGAGAGCAAGACAGTCGAGAGAGGAGAGATCTGATAGGGAATAAATAAATCCTGATTACGTAATTAATATTACATTAATTACTCATTATTTGGGCTACAAGCCCAATAAGAATATGTATGACATTCAGACCAAAAAGGTTAACACATTGATCAAGCCTGATGGACCAGATCAGGCCTGATGGAACAAAGAAGACACAAAAATTTGAATATTAATTAATTTCATAATTGATTAATAAGGGAGAAAAATAGCTATTAAGATGAGTCCTAGTGGGGACATAAATCCTTATAGATTGTCCTCCAAGGAACCTCATGGGATAAGAAATCCATTCTAATTCAGAGACTTGCCCACAATGTCTCCTAACCTAAGTCCAATTCAAGGACTCCCAATATCTATATAAAGGGTCTCACCCCCACCAATCAGAACTACGTTTTTTGGCTTGATTCTCTAATTCACAGAGATACGTAGGCATCTCGTAAAGGCAGAGTTAAGCTACGAAACACGAGAGCAGCCATTAAAGGCCTTGAGCTCCCGAACCTTAGCAATAAACACATCAATTAGTATACTCTAGTTTTTTATCCATAACATTTGGCGCCGTCTATAGGAATCTCACAACAACAACCATGGCGAGAACACGGAGAACAAGCACGGCCCTTGAAGGAGGAATACCCGCGGGGACAACCCAAATGATTTCGTCAACCGTGGAGGTACCTCCGCATTCAATCTATGCCACTACCCAAGGAGGAGCCCAGGTAGGGGCAACTGAACCTCAGCCACAAGGGACGATTCCCTCGGCTACTCAAGGGATGAATTCCCAACTTCAGCAGTTGCACGTACCTGTGAATTCTCGACCCATTGGGTATGAGTATTCAACTATTGTGACTATTAACCTCCCTTATAGGATGCCCCTTTATCCCGAGGTTGGAGGAAGTGGGCATGCTGGACGGAGTGAAGCACGGAGGCAAACACCACCTTACATTCAAGGTTTGGCTCCTATCCCGGAGGATCAGGAATATTCTGGTCCTTATACTGAGAGAGATTCTGAATCTTCGGATGATGAAGTGGCCCCAAGAAGGAGACGTGCTGGCAAAGAACCTATGGCTGATGGCAACCAACGTCCTAGGAGTACCCGAGGGGTGAATCCCCAAGTGGTGCAGGAGAGAATTAAAGCGCACGAAGCAGAAATTCAAAGGCTGAATCGTGACCTGGAGGCGCACCAGGCTCCCAGACTCCCATTACCACCTAGGGGAGAAATTCTCCTCCAATCACAGACCTGGATGGTCCGTCACAAAGAAGGGTTGTAGTCCCAAGAGCTGATCCAAGCAATCTTCTTCCCCTTGGAGATCCTGATGATCCCACTCCACCATTCACTGAAGAGACAATGAATGCCCACATCTCAAGGAAGTTTAAGATGCCCACTATCAAAGCTTATGATGGAGCGGGAGATCCCGCTAATCACGTCAGAACCTTCTCCAATGCACTGTTGTTACAGCCCGTAAATGACGCTATTAAGTGTCAGGCCTTTCGCCAAACCCTGTCGGGTATGGCTCAAAGATGGTATAGTCGTTTGCCCCCAAACTCTATTGGATCCTTTAGAGAATTAAGTCAGGCTTTTATTAAGCAGTTCATCAGCGGGAGAGTGCATGAGAAAAGTTTAGCATCCCTCATGAGCATTGTGCAGGGAGCGAAGGAATCCTTGAGAGACTACCTAATTCGTTTTACAAAGGAAGCTTTAAAAGTTCCGAACCTTGATGACAAGGTAGCCATGATAGAACTGCAACAGAGAACTAGGGATGAGTTCTTCAAGATGTCCTTGGCCAAGCACCCCCCTGAAAGCATGTTATAGCTCCAAGATAGAGCCGGGAAGTACATCAAGGTGGAAGAGAGTATGAGGAAGACCGTAGTAAGTAACGAGCCCGCTGGAGGCAAGAAATGAAAAACCGATCTGAAATATATTGCAAAAGGACAAGTATCCTAGAACTGAGCAAAATAATGACTCAACCCCGAAGAAGGGAGGACCTGGACAAAAGTTCACTGAGTATGCTAAGCTGAATGCTCCAAGAAGCCAAATTTTGATGGAAATTGAGAAAGATCGAGATATTCGTTGGCCTAAACCCTTGAAGGCTGATCCTACCAAGCTAGATAAGAGCAAGTATTGTAGATTTCACAAGGATGTTGGTCATGACACCGATGAGTGTAGACAACTGAAAGATGAAATTGAATTCCTCATTAGAAAAGGAAGATTGAACAAGTACACTGGTGATGGAGGAGATAGGAGCAATAACGTGAGAAAGAACTTTGATGATCGAAGAAGAGATCAAGGGCGAAATCCCCAACCTAAGGGACCGGTGATAAATGTAATCTTCGGAGGGCCGCGACCCCGAGGGCCTGTGATAAACACAATTTTTGGAGGACCAACCGCTGCTGGATAATCCAAGAACTCCAGGAAAGCGTATACCCGAGAAGTTATGCATATTATTGGAGAAGCCCCGAAGAGGGCTAGGACAGGAATAACAATGGCTTTCGATGATTCTGATCTGGAGGGTGTGAAATTTCCCCATGACGACCCGTTGGTCAAAACCCTAATAATAGGGAATAGCCCGGCGAAGAGGGTCCTCGTAGATAACGGTGCCTCAGTCGACATCTTACTCCATGATACCTTTTTAAGGATGGGTTACAATGATTCCCAATTGACCCCAACCGATATGCCGATATATGGATTTACGGGAGTAGAGTGCCCCATGGAAGGAATAATCAAGTTGCCAACAACCATAGGTCAGGAACCAAGGCAAGCAACACAGATGTTGGACTTCATAGTGGTGAAGGCTAGTTCAACTTATAACGCTATCATGGGAAGAATAGGGATACATGCCTTCAAGGCCGTTCCTTCTTCCTACCATTCAGTCATGAAGTTTCCCACCCGGAATGGGATTGGAGAAGAGAGAGGACATCAAAAAATGGCAAGGAGTTGTTACGTAGCCTCTTTAAGGGCAGATGGAGTTAGGGGGCAAGTTCTGCCTATTGAAGATCTGGATATCCGAAAGAATGATGAGAAACGAGGGAAGCCAGCAGAAGATTTGGTTACGATTCCTTTGGCTCTCGTGGATCCTGAGAAAGTGACTTTCATTGGAGAAACACTAGAAGAGCCCCTTAGAGGGAAGTTGGTGAAGTTTTTGCAAGAAAATAGTGATGTGTTCGCATGGTCTGCAGCTGATATGCCAGGAATAGACCCGGAACTAATCACTCACAAGCTGAATGTGAATCCAAGTCAGAAAACAGTGAAGCAAAAGAAAAGAAGCTTTGCTCCGGAGAGGCAAGAAGCTATTAAACAAGAAGTAGAGAAGCTCTTAGAGGCTGGTTTCATTGAAGAGATTCAATTTTCGGAATGGTTAGCAAATCTTGTAATGATAAAGAAGGCCAATGGAAAATGGAGGATGTGTGTGGACTTTACTGATTTGAATGACGCATGCCCTAAGGACTATTTCGCGTTGCCAAGGATAGACACTTTGATAGATGCCACTACTGGACATGAGATGCTGAGTTTCATGGATGGATTTAGTGGATACAATCAGATCAAGATGCACAAGGACGACATCCTAAAGGTATCATTCATCACTGACTTTGATGTTTATTGTTATCTTGTTATGGCATTTGGTCTCAAGAATGCAGGAGCCACCTATCAAAGGTTGGTAAATAAAATTTTGAAGGATCTTATTGGCAAGACCATGGAAGTTTATTTGATGACATGTTAGTCAAGAGTCTAGTAAAGACTGACCATATAACCCATTTGAGGGAAGCTTTTGAGAGATACCATAAGATGATGTTAAATCCTACGAAGTGTGCTTTCGGAGTAGGGTCTGGAAAGTTTTTGGGATTGATGGTCTCCAAGAGAGGAATCGAGGCCAATCCCGATAAAATAAAGGTAATCCTGGACATGGAACTACCAAAAACTATCAAAGATGTATAAAAGCTCACAGGAAGGGTTGCTGCGTTGGGATGATTCATCTCCAAGTCTGGGGACAAGTGCTTGTCGTTCTTCAAGTCCTTAAAGAAAGTAAAAGATTTTGTATGGAGTGAGGAAAGCTAGAAGGAATTCAAGGAATTAAAGAAATATATGGATCAGGCCCCTTTGTTGGCCAAGCCAGCTTTAAATGAAGTCTTATACTTGTACTTGGCCGTTTCAGAAAGTGCCTTGAGCGCTGTGTTGGTTAAGGAGGAGCTGAAAATCCAGAAACCTGTATACTATGTCAGCAAAATTCTGCATGGAATTGAGTTGAATTATTCAACTATTGAGAATTTTACACTAGCCTTGGTAATGGCTTGATTCTCTAATTCACAGAGATACGCAGACATCTCGTAAAGGCAGAGTTAAGCTACGAAACACGAGAGCAGTCATTAAAGGCCTTGAGCTCCCGAAACTTAGCAATAAACTCAGCAATTAATATACTCTAGTTTTTTATCCATAACAAGATCGATGTAGAGAGAGAAGATACAGGCGGTGATGTTGAAAAAAAAAAGAAAACAGGGAATAAACTGACTATATTATCTAATTGTTTACTCTGAAAATCTGAATTCATACTACAATGAATATTTAAACGAATAGTTTACAGGTAAAAGTAACCCGAAAAATACTAAAATACTTGATAAGATATCACAAATAATTAAAAGTCATTTAAAATAAATTTTTCATAATTTTAAACTCAATTTTGAAATGTAACTCGTATCCGTATTTAATGATTAAACGAAACAACGTGCGGGTGAATTTAGTTCCAAAAATTTCCAAAATTATTTTAAAATTCTCAGAATATTTAAGAGTTAATAAAATAAAATTTTCATGATTTTTGAAGCACTCTGGAATTAAATACTGATTTTACAATTAAATAAAATCAGAAAATCATTTAAAGATAAATAATCAATAAAATATTGATTTCTAAATTTTATAAACTCCTAAAAATAATAAATAAAATTATAAAGCAATAAAAATAATTTTAGAAACAATTTTAGCATCTATAAGAATAAATATTCAATAAAACCATTTTAAAAGCAAAATGAATTCATCCAGCTCAATAATTAATTATACAATTAATCTTCACACCCAACCAATCAAACGCAATTAATAATATAGCAACACATAGCTGACAGAACCACCGCATACTTTATTTATTTAATAATTCGATTATTACGTTTACATATCGGATCCGAAAATAGATTACTTAGCCGCTAAGTAACTATACAACGATACGATTTTATACCAGATTTGGATAATTATCAAAACAGAGCCTCTTATAAAACACTTTATACAAAAAAAAGGGTAATAATATCTCGCCTTACGAGAATACGGGTTTTATCGATCTATATAATGATTTGCGTATCGAAAATTTTATGCCGGGACTTGTATAGGTCAAACCTTACCCCGGATCGAAAAATTCAAAACACGGAAAATTTTCAGAATTATCAAATTAGGTTAGGAAGGAGTTTTTCGAAGAGTTTCGGATTGTAAAAACACAAAAACGGTTGAAGTGGGATGATTTCCAATTATAAAAAGTAATTTTATAATTTTATAATTACTTAAAATTAATCATTATTAATTCTATAAATCCTTATAAAATCATATAATAATCCAAAAATTACCAGAAAAATACCAAAATTATCTATATTTGATTCTGGATAATTAAAAATTAAAATATCCTAATTTTATTATATATGAATATGCAACCATCAATATCAATCATCAGATAATTAACCAAAATTCATATAATAATTATTTATTGATAAAAATAATTATACGATATTTCTCGGATGTTACAAAGTGCATGTTTGCTTCATCATAAATGGGTCTTCATCCGGCTTAAAAGATGAACGAGAGGGAGTCAACCTGTTTGGCAAAAATAGATAATGATCATATTTATAACTCATATGACGTAAGTAGAATGTTAAGCAGTAGGTACTTTTTACGTTCTCATTTCATTGTTTATCTTCGTCATTTCCTTTTTTCAGTTTATATTATTTTATATTAAAAAGTATAAAATCATGTTCGGGTAACACCTTAATTTTTAGAGCAACTTGTTATTTAATATTATATCATAACTCGGTTCAGGGAGAGATTTAGGTCTGAATCCTCCCACCCCATCTATTTAATTTAAATATTTGTTATTAATATTGATATTATTATTGGTTATGTATGTTATTATCAATCTAGCGAAATGTATAGTACGGATGGGGAGTGTTCAATAGTATAAGATCAGTCATGGACATAATTTTACAACTATTTTGATATAAATTTTGGATTATCTCACATTACTCTTTCATTTTTAGTAATTTAATTTTCAATATTTGTATTTTAAATTTTATCTTTTCAATTATATATTCATATATTAAATTATTATATTAAATAGATCATTAACTTATAAATAACTTATACATAAAATTATTCAAACACATAACTAACTTATAATTTAGGATGTTCATATATCACTTGTATTGCACTTTTTAAGTTTAAGCTATAAGTTATATTTTTTAAAAATCACACATTATTCCGGAATTGCTCTACCAAGCAAAATCACTTTGAACTACATAACAGAACAGAAAGCATTATAGAACAATGTCGAAGCTTCCCCACTCAAGCAGTCTTAACCTCGATGGTCTTGGGCTTCTTAGGCTCAGGAGGAGGCAGCTTCTGAACCGTAACACTCAACACACCATCCTGACAAACAGCATTGATATTCTCCAAATTGGCATTCTCAGGCAACGCAAACTTCCTCATAAACTTCCCAACCTTCCTCTCCATTCTCACATACTTGACGCCTTCCTTGTCCTCTTCTCTCTTCCGCTCTCCGCTCACAACCAGCACATTATCTTCCTCCACCTGGACCTTAATATCGCCTGATTTCAATCCAGGCATGTCCACCACCAATGTGGTAAAGAGTGTTGAGGAGTGTATGATTGAAGCCCAATATCCTGAAATCCATTTGATACAGATAAATAAGAATTGTTGTGTTTGTATTGTAGAGATGATTTGATTTTGAGTCGATTTGCTTGATGAGAAAAGAGGGAATGTTTGTGGAGAATATATAAGGGGCAAATGGAAGGGAAAGAAGGTTCTGGAAGCTACTACAGAGACCCGGGAGTTATATGTTGGTTGCAGAGCTTCTACATTATTCCCGAAACGTCTTGCAGAGACCACAAACAAAAGCCAAATATGGATTACAAACACTTTTCAAATAAAACAAAGGTTACCGCTTTTTTCTAGTTGCATTCCTAGATTAACTCCCGGACAAATAATATTTACTTTATTTAAAATAATATCAAAATTTTAAAATTTTAGTTCATGTCTTAACAGATCCATTTTGAGTAAAAATTTATAATGATATTGAAGAATAAATGAAATCGTAAGAAATTAACAAAGAGATATGAAAATAAAAAAGAGGGATAGAGAATTGGTGCAGGAATGAAAGATAATTAAAGAGAACAATTAAATGAATAAATAATTATTTTTTATTAATATAATAAGTTAGTGAAGATTGTCATATAAGCCATTTTTTTCAAAGCAATTTTTAAAGAGGCAAGAGAGTGACATGTTTGTATTCTATTTTAATATAACGTAGATATATAACTAGGTATGTAGATATATAACAATGTGCATGTTTGGATGCACCCGATTTTGACTTATATGATGAAAAATTCAAAATTTTCAAAGAACTTGATACATAAGTTAAATGTTGGGAGGCTAAAATTTTCTATTTCATTTGTCTCTTTTTATCTCAAACCTAACATTTACTTAGGTTACTCTTGTTTTTTAAATTTTACTTTTGTAATTATGACTTGTGGAATGCAAGAAAATTTTTTTTTTCTTTCATTTTATTTATTAAAAAGAATTATAAAAATGAATTCTGCCTTTTAATTTATTCTTTTCATTCTATCTTTAAGTTCTAAAATTAAATATTTTTACAATTCTCCGGTTCATAAAACACTCACGATTTGATCTTTAATTTCGCCCTAATTTTACAATGCTTGTGTTATTTGCTTTGTACAATTTTTAATTTTAGATTTTTAATTAGACAGAAAAAAATCGGTTATTATACAAGCACGTTATATTAACTATTTCAGTTAATCATATAATTTTTCTTTAACTCAAGACCATTATACTGATCAAACTAAATTAATTTAATTATATTTAGTTTTATTTTTTTAGTCCGAATCAATAATATAATTTTATTTCATCAAGATGAATATTATATATTATATAGTTTTATTTCGATATCATTATTATTATTTTTAATTTTTTTACATTCATGTATTAAAAATATTAATATATGTTATTTGTAACCTACATCTTATTTTTATTCGATACTTATAAATATTTTTGAATTTTAAATTATAAATTACATTTTTTTAAGCACCTTAAACAGGTACTTTGTGGGTGTTTGAGCGCCCATATATTCAACTTATATAACCTGAAAGAAAGTTACCCCATCTCTGTTTATGGGAATAAATGGAAAGTTGGGCAGAAGGTATTTTAAACATTTCATTTTTAACTTAAATTATTCCTTCATTTTAACTGATACTTTTGGATTCTGTCACATTTATTTTTCTTATATCATAATTATAATATAATATTGTAATTTATAATATTTTAATTCTAGTATATGTTTTAATTTATTAATTTTATTCGAAAAATAGTATATTTGATTTTGAAGTTTCTAAAAAAAATCATGATTAGTCAATATTTCTCTAAACTACTAAAATGTTGTCACAACATTATTAATAACTTACATTATTAATAACTTGATAATTAAATTTAATGTGAAGCTATATAATATAAATATATGTTATAAAATAGGGTAATCTATTAGACGGTAAAAATATTTTGTAGTGATTAATGGAATAATTAGTTATTAGCCGGAATTCTAATTGGATATATTCAAAAAAATTAATAATTTCCAAAAATCAAATTCAACATATTAGTTTAAAATAAATATGGAGGGATTATTAGCATAGAAAAAACACTTACATCCATTAATGGGGTGATTGAGGGGTAAAACCAATTATTTTTAGGACTATATTTAATTTTGTACTTGTTTTAGTTTTACTTAGACTAATTTATATTTTAATATTATATTTTACATCTTAACTTTTATTGTATTAAAATAATTTTTTTTAATAATTTGTTAAAATTTTAATTTTCTAACTTATCAATTTATAAGTTATGATTTACCAAACATATCATCAACTTATAAATAATTATACGTAAAATTATCCAAACACATAACTTATAAGTTATGATGTTCACATCACTTATATGACATATTTTTACTTTAAGTCATAAGTTATATTTTTTAAAAATCTCAAACAACCCCAAAATTAAGCATTTACCGTCCATATGTGCAGTTTACCGAAATTAGTAATTGTTAATTGTTCGATCTAAAAAGCAATAATTATATTTCATGATTTAAAAAAATATAGTTATTCTAAATACCATTAAATACTAATACAAAATTTGTACATGTGTCTTCTATTTACTTTCAATATTAATTGGTTATCACTTTTTGAACCATCCCTAACTTAAAAGTAATTTAGACTTTAAATTCGTAAAAATCTGATTTTTAAAATTTAAGATAAAGATTAAATAAATTCGACAAAATCTAATTCTAGAAAAATGTTGTAGCAAAATATCCATTTTTAGCATCAAAATATTCAAAATATCTAAAGGAACCGGTAGTTGTCGACTAAAATATTAATGAAGTACGCTAGTGAGTATGCATTTGCACTATGTATTCTGTTAAAGTAAGAAATTGAACACGCATCATCAAAATTTAAAAAATTGAATATGATGGTATTCCGTGGAAACAATCTAAACTGTCAAGATTATACCTTTTTTTTTTGGCAGAAGATAATACCTTATTAAAATGAAAACTTGTTACCTGAAAAGAAAACCAATTAAAAGAATTAGACTAATGAAAAGTAATATGCCTTAATAAGAAAATCAATTTAATTAAAATATTAATTTACAAATTATATCATATTAAATCTAATTTTTATACAAAAGTAAATGGATGTTTGAGTTCAACTTAAATTCTTTTCTATTTATAATAAAAATAAATGAATAAATTTAAAATTTTATCGTAAAAATAAAGTTTGATATTATTAGGATATATTAAAATTATACTTATATTTTACTATTATACTATATTATTAGTATATAACATCATTATAATTATACAAACTATAATTTAAAATATCGAAAATTCGCATGATTATTAATTTCAAAAGAAACCATCATTGTAGGATATAAGATAGTATTTTTAATAATCATTAGTCAATTGTAAAATTTATTTAGATATAACAATAGATCATTCCAAAAAATGCAGCGCGCCTCCCTCCCCCCCTTTTCTCTCTGGGCGATTTCCCAAAAATCCATAATTTTGCTTATTTTTTCTTCTAATTTCTTTGTTATTCTGCATTTTAATGGCTCCCCGTCCCTCCAACAATCGTTTTGATAGTAAGAAACCTAGATCTGAAGTTAGAAGTAGTACGTATGGCCCTCGAGATGGGACTCGTGCGAATGCGGCGGCCGGAAACTCGAAGAAGAAGGGGTCTTCTCGATTAGCTGGGAAAGATGGGAAGACTGTCGATGGGCCAAACCAGAATACTGGTATTGATTTGTCCAATCGAAGTGGTATTATTGGTCACAAGACTTCTGGTAAGGGTGGGTCGAGTTCTGTTAATATTGAAGAGAACTCTGTTTTGAATCCATTGTATCAGTCTACAGTTCATGGGTTGACTGTAGATGATGTGGTAATTGATGGGATGAATGGTGAGGTTAAGGGTGGTAGTCTTCAGGAGGAGAGTTCGTCTGTATTGGATGGGATTGTTTCGAAGGTGACTGTGGTTTCACAGGGTTCTGTTGTGAAGGATGTAGCCAAAGTGTTTGAGGAAATGCCTCTTCGAAATCCAGTTGAGAATTCGACTGAGGGCGTTATTGGTGGGCAACTGGGAGGGAATGTTAACATCCCTGTGGATTCCAGTAGCCATGGTTTAGATTCAGAGATGGGTGCTCCTGTAGTGTTTGATAATATGCAGAACTGAAAGATTAGTGCAGAATTGAATGAGGTGATGGAAGGAGTTGACTTGGGAGTTCAGAGTGATAGTATTTCTGGTGTAGAAAATAAGAATGGGAGTCCAAAATTGTCTATGGATGGTGCAGATTTAGTGTTTGTGGATGTGCCTGATCAGATAATTGATGGTAAGTCAAGAACAGGTGTGTCTAGAGCTCAAATGGGGGCTGATCAGAATCTTGTTTCTAGTTTGCAAGGTGGGTTTTTGCAGAATGTGAACTGGAAAAGAGAACAGGAGTCTGGTGTGGTGTCTCCTAATAGTAAGGCTGGTGGTGGAAGTAAGCAATGGTCAGAGATTGTGAGGCCTAAGGAGGGGTATTCTCGTATGAAATTTGAATATCATACTCCTGAGGTGGTGGATGGAAAGGTTGTAATTAAACCTCCTTTACATGTTGATGTTCAGGGTAGGAAGGCTTGGGAAAACTGCTTGGTGGGATATTTTTTTGAAAACAGGGTGGCTTTTCATGTGATGCATCATATTGCTAAGAGAAAATGGTCTAAGAGAGGATTGTTAGAGGTTATAATGAATAATGAGGGCTTTTTCTTCTTCAAATTTGAGACTGAAAAGGATCTTCTGGAGATTCTGGAGGAGGGTGTTTGCTTGATTGAAGGAAAGCCTTTGATTCTTCAGAGGTGGTATCCTCAAATTGAGCTGTCTAAAGAAGTTCCTAGATTTATCCCTTTATGGGTTAAAATTTTTAATATTCCTTTGCAATATTGGAATAAGGAAGGCTTAAGTAGGATTGGTAGTGGTGTTGGGAATATATTGTTGGCTGATTCTCTCACAGAACAGATGTGTAGAGAAGCATCTGGTAGACTTAGCTTTGCAAAATTGCTTATTGAAGTTGATGCTAGCAAGTCCTTTGCCTGGCCAGCTGTTTGTTCTTATTTCTTATGAGGATGGGAGGAATCCAATGGAAGTCAGCCTGAAGGTAGAGTATCCTTGGCGCCCTTCATGGTGTAGTAAGTGCTTGAAATTTGGTCATTCAGCTCTTGGATGTCCTGTGTTGACTGTTGCTAGAGAAATGGAACAAATCAAGATCAGGGAAATTGGTCAAGCTTTAGGAGATGTTAAGGATCAAGAGGAGGGTTTCACTGTAGTGCAGAGGAAAGGTAAGGAGGGGGTTGTCATGTTTGATTCCATGGCTAATAAGGCTAACAGTGGTTCTGGGGAGAGTAATAGTTTTCATTATGTGAATAAAGGGGTTAGTGTTCGAGAGAATCAGGGTTATGGGCGTAATGTTCAGCAAAAGTTAAATTTGCAGGGGAAGAATAAAGGGAACAAAGGGAACTTGGGTTTTTAGAATATATTTGAGGGACTTGACTTTGATTCTGGGGATTTGGTTGTTGAAACTAACAATAATAAGGGTTATTCTGATTCTGGAGTAGTCAAGAATAAGGCTGATACTCGAGTTATTGGTAAGAGTGGTAGTCCTAGAGGAGGTGGTCAGGTAGTTAGCAAGGGTCTGCTACCTACTCCTGTGGTGGGTTTTAAATATGGGGTGTCAAATGATTTGGGTGGGGCTACTGATTATAGTGGGAGTAAGAATCATTCCATGGGGGAGCTGTTAAATGCTAGAGTGTCAGAATATATTTGTAGTGGTAGTAGTATGTCTCAGATGGAGAAAAAGGAGTTGGATAGGAAGATTGCAAAAAAAGAAATGAAAAAATTGATGGCTTCCTTCAAGAACTTGTAGTATGTAGAACAAATCAGCAGCAAGAGTATAATCTGGATTTGGACGACACAAACAAATTTATGATGCAAGGTATTGAGCATGATAAAGTTGATAATCCTGGTGATGAGGATTTATTGAGTTCGGGAAGTCTGGATTAATTCTGTGGAATTTTTCTTGGTTAGTTGGGTGTATTTTTTCTGTTATCTTTTTATGATTCGTTTAGTTTTTAGATTTATCTGCTTGAAGCTTTTTGCTCTGCTCTCAAGATGGTGTTCAGGGTGGTGGATTAATTTGTGGTTGGATCTGAATTTGCTGGTGATGAAGATGAGCTTTTTGTCCATAGTTTTTGCTGGTGATGTTTTAGATTTTTGGTTTTTTTGGCTTTTGATTATGTTGGTTTTGATTCGGGCTGGGCTGGTATTATAACGACCTGTATATTTTTATTATTATTAAAATGTGTAAGTATGGAATAATTAATTAAATAAAATATTTGTGTTGGTTCAGTCAGTGGGTTATTACTCTGTCACTATGTGTATGTGATTACTAGTGTATGAAATTGAATTGCGTGGTTAATTAATGAATTGTATGATTTTGTATTGTTGTTAAAAATGGTGTTATTGTAGTTTTATTTTCATAAATACTTGGATTGTCTCTAAAATTATTTTTATGACTTTATAATTTCAATAATTATTTTTAGGACTTTATAAAATCGAGAAATCAATATTTCATTAATTATTTATTTATAAATGATTTTCTGAGTGTGTTTAATGGTGAAATCCATATTTAATTATGGAAATATTTAAAAATTATGAAACTTATATTTTATTAAGTTCGTATTATTCTGAGAATTTTAAAATTATTTTGGGAATTTTCGGAGTTAGTTTCACCCGCGCGTCGATTCGTTTAATTGATAAAGGCGGGTATAAATTGCATTTTAGAAATTGTTTAAAAATTTCAAAATTTATGTTTTTATAAACTTCGGGATATTTATAACATTTTAAGACTATTCTCGTGATTTTCTGAATTTGTTTTGAGTGTAGCTTGGTTCGCTAATTGTGAAATGCGGATACGAGTTGCATTTCAAAAATGTTTTAAAAATTATGAAAATTTTATTTTATTAATTTCGGGATTTTTAGAAAATTTTAAGACTATTTTGATAATTTTCCGAGTTTATTTTATGTGTAACTTGGTTCGTTAAATTGCAAAAATGGGTCAAATCGAGGCTGTCAAAAAGGAGATGAGACACGTGTCAAGAGTTTGGCTATTCAGCAGATACGTGGCAGCTCACGAGAGGAAAGAAATAAATAAATAAAATTACATAAACATACACGCAACCCCTGTATCACTCACATCTCTCAACCTCAGTCTCTCTCACTCTCGATTTCTCTTAACTCTCTCTTAACTTCTCTCTCTGTATCTCTCAATTCCTCTGCTCCCTCCCCCGTTTCTCCCTCTTCCCGTTCTTTCCCCTGTTCTCCTGGCGTTCCTGGTAATTTCCGGCTGTTTTGTGCCGTTTCTTTGTTTTGATGCGCAATTGTGCGCGTTGGTGCGGGTGAGTGTCAGGTCTGTGTGTGGTTTGCATCTGTTGTTAAGCCAGTAATTCGAAAGCTGATGATGTGACTTCAGTTTAATTTTTATTGCTTTTGTGATTTTGTGAAGTAATAATCGAATGAAACATTCTTGATTATTCGAATATTTAGTTATTTTATTCGAGAATTAATCGGTGAAGGTTCGTGATGGAAACCCGAGTTATACGGGTACCCGCGAATTTTTGCCGCCGTCGGCGATGAGTCTCGGTGAGCTGACGGTGGACGGTGATGACGTTGTTCTGAGTCCTACAAATTAATAAATAAATACGAGTATGAATATAAGATGTAATAATAATAATTAGTTGGTTAAATCGGTGTTTGGGATTTGTGAATTGGATTTCGGTTGTATTGGTCGAATAAATTGTTGGATTGTTTGTTGTGATTTGACGTCGAGTTGTTCGACGGGCAGGCCGATAAACAGTGGAGGTGTTGCCCGAATTTTTGGAAATTAAATTCAGAAATTCGGGACATACCCTGTAATTATCGGAACGTCGAACGAGTATAAATAAGTATATACATTTATTTTATGCGGAACGTGATTGTATGTTTTGGTGAATGTTTTGTTAAAACTCAATGACCCTAATTTCGCAAAATGACGAGTATACGTATTTTCTAAAAACAAACACCGAACCGATTTCCGAGATTGTGAACCATAATTGTTGCACGTGTTATTATGATCTATATAATTACGAGTCGGGATTTGATATTGAATGGGTAGATGTTTTTTGAGGATATGTCAAGCATACCTAGACGTCTAACATAGGGTATTTCGGCTCTGTAGGTTCTAGTTGAAGGACTCAAGAATTGAAGTCGAACTAAAGATAACCTAGTAATCAGTCGACAAGCGTAGCGAGGTTCCAAGCTAAGGACCTGAACGTTGAAGTCGGATCCAGGATAGTCTGATAGTAAGGCGATAACGCCGAGTGTCCAAGTTAGTCCAAGGTCGATTGGTAGTAGTGGTAAAGCTCTGCAAGGCAAGTACCCCTGACCATTCTTTTATGGTTCAATATGTATGAATAGCTAAATGTTTTACTTTCGTAATGGAACAGAAATGTTTTAAAGAGAATGTTTTAATCCACCTATGTCGTGGAAGGTTCTAATCCACCTATGTCGTGGAAGGTTTTGATCCACCTATATCATGGAATTTTGGAAAGAGACAAAAAGGGAATTCAGTTGATCTATTGGAGTTGCGTAAGAGGCCCGTTATTCGGTAACGGCCCAGCATGAGGTTGCGTAAGTGGCTAATTGGATTGGCATTATGTTTAACCGATTAGTCCAGCGTGGGAGAAAAGACCTAGCTAGTCTTTTCCCAAGTTCCGGAACACATTCTATTTCTGGACGGCCGCTAGTCGCTGTCCGGTGAGGGTAGACTGATCAGCTATCTTCACCCGTTAACGTCCAATAGATTTGATTGATTCAGTTTTGAAATTATTTAACAAATCAACGTGTTTGAGATAGATGATGTTATGGTTCCAGTAACGGAACAAATGAATTTGGGTCCCCGTAACGGGACAAATGATTTTTATGGTTCCTGTAATGGAACGGAAGGTTTGGAAATGAAAATAGCATGCTAAAAGAATTGAACTCTGGTATGTATACACAGTACACTACTACGTTTGTTTTATTGGAAGCATGCTAGTTTTAATATCCAGTTATGAATATTTACTTATTTTCTAACGTGCTATGAATTTTGTTCCTATCACTGCTTTATCATAAACTGTTTTACTTGTTATTCATATAATGGTACTGCTGAGCAATTGATTGCTCACCCTTGCAGAATATTTTATATGTATTGCAGATGTCTAAGAGATTCTTGCGCGGTAATCAGGGCAGAGTTCCAGCTCCTTTCGTGTCAGGCTCCTCTGAGGTAGTCGTGTTCAGACCAAATGAGGTCTGTTGAGTTGCTGCGTTAAATTAGTGGTCAGGATTGTGTAAGGTAATTTGGATTGTGTTAGTTAAATAACCTAAGTCATACTTAAACCTGGAAAAGGTCTTGGTAAAAGGGTCGTGGTTATGGATAATTAGTAATTTGGATTATATTGTGTTCATTATTATTGTTGTTGATGACGTCAACTCCTGACCCCGGGGTTGAGGCCGTCACAGGTATTGAGTTTGTTTTTGGTCTGGTTATTTTTTTCTGTTTGGTGGTCTGTGAAGGTAGGATTTGGGCCAGGTGTTGTTGGGCTTGTGTGGCTGTTTTCTCTGGTTTGGGTAGTATGGCCTATCTTTGGATGCGTTTGCTTTTGGATTGGATTTCTGTGGCCCAGTTTCCCTTTATTGGGTCTTCAGCTGGGCGGGATTATTTCTAACTACTGGGCTGGCTTTGCAGTTTGTTTATTTTGCAGTCTGTTTTTAGATTCAGGTTGGGTTTGGTCCTATTCCTCTCAAGTTGGACTGGGCTTTCTGGACTTGGATTTCTGGCGACTGGATGGTGCAGGGAGGAGCTTAATTAGTTGGGCTTTTGTCCTTAGCCCGTTAGTGTTTGTTGGTCTTGTTTTTGTTTGGATGTCCAAGTTCCCTTTTGTTGGGCTTGGTTTTTTCCTTTTTCTTTATTTTGATCCTTTTCTAATTTTCTTTTGGAGATTTGTTCCTTAGAAATTAGGGAAGGATCACCCCCTGTATATTCTTATCTTTTAGTTTAATATACGAGGCTAGACCTCATTTACCCAAAAAAAACAATAGATCATTCCCTTAAAAAGTCCACTACTCTTGTTGAGGGCTATTCATGGGTTACGTAACCCCCAAAATTCAACCTAACCCTAAAGTGAGTTGTTTAAACCTTTAAATTCATAGGTTAGTTGACTTATTTGAGCCGTTTATAATGGTTTGGGTCAGATTTTACCTATATTTGAAACCCTAAACCAACCCAACCCAGTTTTATTATTAAACCCAACCCATTTCAATTCCATTACATCCCTAACAAAAAACTTAGGAAAATATCCATATGTTAATAATTTCAGTATACAACTTATAATCCTAGCAGTGACAACCTTACTCCTCACCTTTCAAATGCTTGAAACTATATAATTCATAAAATCAACCTTGTAAACATCTACTTGAAGTTAAAAGAAAACCTGAATAATAGAGCCGAGCTGAATAATATACATATATGTCCTGAAATATTTAGAGAAGCAAACCTGAAAATGTTATGAATAATTATCAACTTAGGTAACTATAAATTATGTCATTCTGTTTAAGATCCATGGGAATGCTTTGGTCTAACTTTACTTGTATATCCATACATCTTGTTATGCCCAAAATTTGATACAAACAATATTCGAGTCAAAATCGGTTCAATTGGAAAAAAATTAGGGCAACATTATTAAGATCACCACAAGTTAGAGCTTGCCCCCTTTTTGAGAAAGAAAGGCGCTCCCTCTAGGGCAGGAGATCAGGCGCGCCCTAACTTATATGGATATTAGGGAGCGCCCTGTTGTTTGGCTGGCAGCAGATGGATTTTATGACTAATATATTTTCTGCAGGTACTTTACTCAAGAACTCCTTCCTGTAATGCAAGCACGGGAAGGCGGTGTCCGTGGTCAGAGACATCCAGGGGTATGTCTGGAATGAAGACCTCCTCCTGTAGTCAATGGGTGTCCTCATTGGGGATGTGGGGTAAACTCTGGTGTGTGCTTTGAAAACTCTATCTCTGTAGTTAACGGGTGTCCTCGTTGGGAGAATTTGAAGTATCCTGCACTTTGCACCCAAAATTTAAGGATCACTTGTCCTATAATCTGGTTGGCTTGATTCCATATAAATAGGGATACGTAGGAAAATTGCAAGGGGTCGGAAATTAGAGCCTTAAGGAGCCACCACCAACCCCTAGAAATATCAGCCCCCAATTCATCACAACCACCAAACTTCGCTCACTTTTCAGGCAAAGAACCACCATCATAGATCTTGATTTCGGCGACGAACCTCAAATTTTATTGTTACCAAATTCCTCCATCAATAAATTGGCGCTAGAAGGAGGGATGTTGATTAATATCATAATCTTAGGAGGAGGAGATATCTCATCATGATGAAGGTTCTTTAATGGAAGAATTAAAGGATAGCCACGGAGGAGATTGCAAACAACGACCACGAAGGAGATTCATGAATAACTATTTCGGTAAGGGGGGTCGAAGAAGATTTGAATGTAGTAGTCGCGGACACGAGGAAGATCCATGGATGATGATTTTCAGCCATGGGGTTGAATTTTATAGCCATGGCCACGAAGGAGCGAAGTTGGATGCAAAATTCGAATTTGGTAGGTTAAGCGATTTGCTTACATTGTTTGTGCCTTATCTCGAGTTCCGTAAGTTAGATCTGGACGATCTTATAGTATACACGAAACTTATTGAATTCTCTTTAATTCAGAGGTGATATGGTTACAAGAATCCCAACTGAGAAGCCCGAAAACAGAGGAAACAGTAGCTGCGAATTTTTACCATAAAATCCTATTTGGTTTGGAAAATTGAAGAAACCGATTTGTTTTAGAGGATTGGAAGAACCCTATTTGATTTAGAAGATTGCAAGAAACCTATTTGGTTGAGAAGATTGGTAGAAACCTATTTGGTATAGAAGATCGGATAATCCTATTTGAAATAGAAGATTGAAGAATCCTATTCGATTTAGAAAATTGGAGAATCCTATTTCAACAAAAAGACTAAAGAATCCTATTTGATTTAGAATATTTGAGAACCCAATTCAGTTTATGTTAGATATTGAATACAACACAGGGGGGTGAATGTGTTTTGGATATTTTAGTCTTTTTCAATCTTTTATGGATAGTGAACAAAGCAGATTAATTTGTAGAGAAATTGTGTTTAACATAATTAATAAAGCATGCACAACAAATAAAGTATTTCCAAAACTCACTTAACTTTATATTAAAATTAAGTATGTCTTGATACAAATTTATGGGTTCTTTTGTAAGTGAAAAACTCAGCTTCTATCTTGAGAGAGTTACAAGAAAATCTAGATCTGTTTGTTACTCCTAAAATAAAGAACCAGTGTTTACTTTTTAAATTAGTAAATACAGGTTTACACAGCATGCAATAAGATGTACTAAACCCTACTTTAAGTTATCTCTAAAACTTTCCATTTCTGGCTTAGTAAATCCTTGCAAATCTTGTAAATCTATGACCTTCCTCTGTCAGTTAATCTTGGCCTTTGATCTTGCACTCTTCAAACTGCTTTTATAAACTTTTTAATCTAAGTGATTAGATCGTTTGTTGATTGATAATCTTGAATATTTAACTTGTCTGCATTATGTACTTGAGATTCATATTGAGATCTCTACTTTGTTGTGTGGAGAACTGACATCTCGATAAGTATAATAATTTATCGAGATCTCTGAGTTCTTTGACTTGTCGAGGTCTCCGAGTTCTCTATAAGTGAACTTGGCTTGTCGAGGTCTTCAAAACTCTACATGTAGAAATGACTTGTCGATATCTCTGAGATCTCTATATGCATTTTGACTTGTCGAGGTCTCTGAGATCCCTAATGAGAAATTGATTTTTCGATATCTCCAATCTTCATATCTTCATTTTGACTTGTAGATATCTCTGAGTTCTCTGTATGCAAAGTTGAAAGGCATATGTCATAGCCTATTCGTTTATTCGAGGATTTAACTCAACTCAAATAAGAATGTAATAAGTAAATAGTGGATCTATCATCAGAGAGATCTCACAAAGTAACATCTGTCAAAGGATAAAGAAACCTGTAGACTTGAAGATTCACTTGAAGAAGTTCAAGAATTTGATCATGCCTCAGTGATATAAATCAAGATCGTGGATTTAACCAAGTGACAGAGATCTCGTCAGGGTATCATTTATTACAAGGATTTAATCAGAGTATCAAAGTCAAGACATGAAGAAACGTCATGGAAGTTAGTCACTCATGAACCAGACAGTACATCGAGTGTCAGCATTGAAGTGGCGGAATTGATTCATAAGTCTCAGTGATTTTCAGAAGATTGTCAGAAGAATGGATGCTGCTCAGGGTTAGTATTAATTCTCTATTAATTAATTAAATCATATAATTTAATTAAGAAAATAAATTATATCTGCAAAGATTAATTTATTGATTAATTGAATTAAATTGATTAATTAATTTAGAATTAATATTGAGGATTTACAAGATTTTAATTGGTTTAAAATCTGCTTAAATTCAAAACAAGACAATTCATTTGAACTAGTATGACAATCGGTATGACAATTGATAGTCATACCGAAAGTCATGCCAATACATTTAATTGTCTTATTAGAATTTCTGTTTAGATTAAAATCTGTTATTAATTCAGCAAGACAATTTATTTGAACTAATATGACAATCGGTATGACAATCAATAGTCATACCGAAAGTCTTGCTAGTTCATTTTGATTGTCTTGCTAGTTGTAAATATTGTCATACCGAAAGTCTTGCTGGCCAAAGAGATTGTCATGCCAGTACATTTTTCAGTTCGGTGTTTGATAAAAGCAGCAGAAGACTTTTGTTGATCAACCAACAGAATCCAATCAAACAGAACACACAAGAGAAAAGGGAGCAGAAAACAAAAGCATAACATTTTATTTTTCATCTGCTTTTCTTCGAGATTAAATTTCTAGATTGTAAAGTTAAATCCAATCAACTAGAAATATTTATCTTGTTCTTGTGTATCAATCTAGCGGATTAAAATCCCTAGAACTTAATCTCAAATCGCATTTAGCATTTGATCTTTTAATTACAAAAATAGAAAAAGTTCATGTCGAATTTATTCTAGATTTGTAATAATTGATTTGAGATTAATCCCTTGTAACCGATACCGTAGTTGTAACACCTTTCAAGTTTAATAAAAGTTTTATTTAACTTGAATTTTGTTTCACAATTTTATTCCGTATTTTATTCGATTAAACGGTATTGTTTGCATTCAACCCCCCCTTCTACAAACAAATTGGGACCTAACAATTGGTATCAGAGCCTTCTGATTAACGTACAAATCTAGATCCTAGACTTTTATGTTTCTTTCACTTCTTGAATTTTTTATTCACTCAAAAAATTCATAATGACTACACAAAAAGTTGGAACCGTTAAAATTCCACTTTTCGATAAAGAAAATTATGTTATGTGGAAGAAGAAGATGCTACTGTTTTTACAGGTTGCTAATCCCAAATATTTGCAAGTGTTGAAGAAGGGTCCAAAAATTCCTATGGTTATTGAACCAGAGATAATAGAAAATGATGTGGTGATCACCAAAGCGAGAACTTATGTGAAGGATCCTGAGGACTTCTCTCCTGCTGAAATAGAAGAAGCTTCCCTGGATGCTAGCCTTCAATTAATCTTAGTAGATTCCCTTAATCCCCTGATGAATAGACATGTGATGAATTGTAAAGATTCCAAACATATCTGGGAAACTATTGAGATTATTAATGAAGGCACAGAGGAAGTTAGGGAGAACAAACTAGAAATCCTAACCTCTGAGTATGAATACTTTAAATCCAATCCAGGGGAAGGAATCACTGAAGTGTTTGAGAGGTACAATGCATTGATCAACAACCTGAACATTAATGGTAAATACTATTCCATCAGGGAGGTCAACAAAAAGTTCCTTTTAACACTGCCAACTCATCTCGAACATAGAATCACTGCCATAAGAGAAGCAAGAGATCTGAGTGAGATTTCTTTGGAAAGGCTCTATGGTGTGTTAAAGACTTATGAGTTGGAGCAGATTCAGCAGAAGGAAGTTTACGGGAAAGGAAGAGTGGTCAGCACGTCTACTGCTCTAGTAGCTGATGAACAACAACAACAACCACAATATCAACAACAATCTCAACAGTCAGAAAGAATGGTACAGTCTTCCAAGGTTGAAGATAATGTGATAGTAGCAGAATTTGATTCTCCTACTACAAATCAATCAGGAGATGATTATTATTCCTTGGAAGAACTGGAGCAATTGGAGGATGAGTCAATGGCCCTGATTGTCAAGAGATTCTCAAATGTCAGATTCAAAAGGAATCCCAAGTTCAAGTACAAGTCCAACTACAACAGATTCCAGAAAGGTGGATCTTCATCCTCTAACACCAGCAGTGGTGGGTATAAAACAGGGATGGTTGATCGAAGCACCATTCGATGCTTCAACTGTAATGAGTTGGGACACTTTGCCACAGAATGCAGGAAGCCAAAACAAGCTAGGAAGAACTCTTACGATTCTAATCAGAAGAGTAAATCTGAAAGGGCTTACCTGGCAAAGGGAAGAAGCTGGGATGATACTGACAGTGAAGATGAAGAAGTTGGGAATCTTGCTCTCATGGCTAGTGATGCAAGCACCTCATCGTCAAGAAAAGAGGTAAAATTTACTGATGCTGAATTAGTTTATCATCTAGGAGGTTCCTTAGATTGTGCTCGTCGTGATAATGAATTGTTAAATCAACAAATCAAAGACCTTGAGAAAGAGGTCAATGAATTAAGACTTGTACACATTAATCAAGATAAATTAAAAGATCAAGTGTTTTTTCTAGAGAATAGAGTTGACTGTTATAGAAAACTTGAAACTATTCTTAAAGACAAGATCACTGGTCTTGAGGCTAAGGTTAAAGCTTACTTTAATTCTTGTTCGAAGTCCAAAGAGTTTTACAATAAGCAAGCTGTTAATCAAACATCTGGTATAGGTTATGATTACAATGCTGCTATTGGAAAATTAGGCATAAACTCCCCTCCTCATGTCTGTGCTAAAGGCAGGGAAGTACCACATGTGCTTAAGGGTGTTGATGAACCCCTCTATAAAGAATCAATTGCTGAACCATTTGATGAGAGCTCTTTTATTATTCAAGAAGAAATCCGTGCTGAAGATAATGCTAATGGGAAAGCTGTCTCCAAGTCAAGTGTGTCAAAAGTTCCAGTCAAGGTTGTGAAAGCAACTGAGACTAACTCAGACACACATGAGTTGGATAACACAAATGCCATGTCTACCATGCATAAGTTGCCTATTGTTAATCCTTCTCATAAAGCATGTGGTGTTCCTGATTGTATGTCTTGTGCTTTTAATCTGATGTTTGCTTATTTTAATGGTAAGCATGTTTCTAATGATAAGACTACTTCTCGTCAGCATGTGAATAATAGAAAGCATGATAGGTCTAAGACTGCTAGTCCTCCTAAAGCTAGAAAGGAGACATTTGTGCCTAAGCCTAAACAGAAATTTGTCAAGGCTGTTCACAAGGTCAAATGTTCAGTCATTGAGAACGTTGAGAATATTAAAATTAAGAATGTTGTTTTGCCTGATAAAGGCCAATTTTACAAGTATGCCGGACCCAGCCAAGCTTGGGTTCCGAAGAAGGTCTAATCCATTTGTATTGCAGGGCATTAAACAGGTACAACCGGTAGTGTGGATTCTTGACAGCGGATCGTCAAGACATATGACCGGAGATAGAGCCCTGCTATCAAATGTGGTTGAGAAAGCTGGCCCAGTGGTTACCTTTGGAGATAACAGCAAAGGTTTAACGGAGGGATATGGCTGTTTGCTAGCTGGAAATGTTATCATTGAAAATGTATATGTTGTGCAAGGACTTGAACACAATCTGCTTAGCATTAGTCAGTTCTGTGACAACGGCTACAATGTTGTATTCGACAAGCTGAAGTGTCAGATTCTGCACAAAAAAAGTGAAAAACCCTCCTTAATGGGAATCCGGAAAGGAAATCTGTTCGTAGCTGACATGAACTCTGGAAGCAATCTTGAAGTCAATTGTTTCTATGCAAAGGCATCGTCAGATGAGAGTTGGCTATGGCACAAGAGACTTTCTCATCTCAATTTCAAAACAATGAATTCTCTTGTCAAAAGAGAATTGGTAAGAGGTCTGCCTCAGCTGGAATTCTCTCCAGAAGGACTATGTGAGGCTTGCCAGAAAGGAAAGTCAAAGAAAGCAAGTCACAAAGGCACTGACACATCTTCCATAACTGGTGTTCTGCAATTATTGCACATGGATTTATTTGGTCCAGTTAATATCCTTTCAATGTCAAAGAAGTGTTACTATCTTGTGATAGTTGATGACTATTCCAAGTATACGTGGGTTTTATTTCTTCACTCTAAGGATGAAACACCACAAGTTGTGATTGATCATATCAAGATGATTGAGTTAGATTCTAACGTCCCTGTTAGAGCAATAAGGTCAGATAATGGGACAGAATTCAAGAATGCACTTCTCAATGGATTCTGTACAGACAAAGGGATTACCAGACAATTTTCAGCTCCTAGAACCCCTCAGCAAAATGGAGTGGTAGAAAGGAAGAATCGTACATTGATTGAAGCTGCAAGAACGATGTTAAGTGAATCAGGTCTTCCAATGTACTTTTGGGCTGAAGCTGTCAATACTGCATATTATACTCAGAATCGAACTCTAATCAACAAAGACTTCATGAAAACTCCTTATGAGATTTTGAATGAACAGAAACCTTCTATCAAATACTTTCATGTATTTGGTGCCAGATGCTTCGTGCTCAAGGATGGAGATGATCGTCGTGGTAAGTTCGAGGCAAAGGCATATGAGGGTATTTTTGTTGGATATGGAAGAAGATCATATAGAGTGTATATCATTGATCAACACAAAGTAACTGAAAGTGTCAATGTTACATTTGATGACACTAAACTCCCTAGTATCCAAACTGAAGATCCTTCTGAGAAACTGAAGTTTGATGATACGTCAGATTCAGAATCAGAACATGGTCAAGAACCTGAGGTTGTTGCTGGTAAAGAACCTGTTAATCATGATGATACTCAAGGTAATAGTGATGGAAACTTTGGCAACAATGAAGATACCACTGCTACTGACGGAGAATCTTCAAGTCAACATGGCAACAACTCAGGGGGAGATACTGAAGGATCATCTAGTAGGATACAACATCACAATGAATTTCAAGGCGAATCATCAAGATCAAATCTTCCAAGACAGACTGTCTGGAATAAAGCTCACCCTTTTGAGTTGATTATTGGTGATCCAGATGTTGGAGTCAGAACTAGACGTGCTACTCAAAATGAGTGTCTGTTCTCAGGATTTCTTTCTGAGATGGAACCTAAGAAGATTGAAGAAGCACTAACTGATCCAGATTGGGTGATTGCTATGCAAGATGAGCTCAATCAGTTTGAAAGTCAACAAGTCTGGAAACTAGTACCTAGACCTACACACAAGAAAGCTGTTGGTACTAGGTGGGTATTCAGGAATAAACTAGATGAAGATGGTGTGGTTACAAGAAACAAGGCAAGACTGGTAGCTAAAGGGTATTCTCAAGCTGAAGGCATTGATTATGATGAAACCTATGCTCCAGTGGCTAGACTTGAGGCCATCAGGATATTTCTGGCATTCGCAGCATTTTCAAACTTTAAAGTTTATCAAATGGATGTCAAGAGTGCCTTTCTGAATGGGAAGCTGGATGAAGAGGTGTATGTAGAGCAACCTCCTGGCTTTGAAGATCCAGATCATTTGCATTTTGTCTACTTTCTTTTCAAGGCAATCTATGGTCTCAAACAGTCTCCAAGAAAATGGTATGACACTCTCTCTGAATTTCTTATTGAAAATAGCTTTGTTAGAGGTGTCATAGACAAAACTCTCTTTTCTAAAAAACATAAGAATGATACTATATTAGTCCAAGTCTATGTGGATGATATAATATTTGGGTCTACTAATGATAATCTCTGTAAGAGATTTGCTAAGTTAATGCACAGCAAGTTTGAAATGAGCATGATGGGAGAGCTGAAGTTCTTCCTTGGATTACAAGTAAATCAAAGGTTAGATGGAACATTTATTTGTCAATCCAAGTATCTCAAGGAACTCCTCAAAAAGTACAATCTAGAGGACTCTGCATCAGCAAGGACTCCATCAACTACAGCTGTCAAGCTTGGACCATGTGAAAACTCCATTAAGGTAGATGTCACAAGCTACAGAGGTATGATTGGCTCGTAACTCTATCTTACTGCAAGTAGACCAGATATTATGTATGCTACATGCTTATGTGCAAGGTTCCAAGCGGATCCTAGAGATATTCATCTCATTGCTGTTAAACGAATCTTAAGATATCTTAAGGGAACACCAAATCTAGGTATTTGGTACCCCAAAGAATCTGGTTTTAACCTTGTCGGATATACAGATTCAGATTATGCAGGAAGTGTTGTTGATAGGAAAAGCACCTCAGGGAGTTGTCAATTCCTAGGTAGCAGACTAGTCTCATGGTACAGCAAGAAACAACAAACAGTTTCCAACTCAACGGCCGAGGCTGAATATATTGCTGCTGGAAGCTGCTGTGCTCAGATCTTGTGGATTAGGAACCAACTACGAGACTATGGCTCTGTATTGAACAAAATTCCTATTTTATGTGACAATACAAGTGCAATAGCCATCACCAACAACCCTGTGCAGCACTCGAGGACAAAGCACATTGACATCAGGTATCATTTTATTAGAGAGCACGTCATGAATGGTACTGTTGAACTATTTTTTGTTCCAACAGAAGAACAAATAACAGATATTTTCACTAAACCACTTGACGAATCCACATTTATCAGATTAGTTGGTCAATTGGGCATGTTGAATAGTTTTAGTGATTAATTTAGATAATATCTGGGATATGTTCTTGAATGAATTTACAAATGAATTTTTCATAAATGAAAAATTCATTTGCAAATTTATTTTATCATTTTATCATATTTCTTGCTTATTTCTATGTAATTTATATTATCTTATCTGTTTTTATTTTCCCTACTTGTTAATTTAAAATATCTCAGAATATTTTATTTTCTCTAAAAATATTTTTCTATGAATTTTATTTGCTAAAATTCAATAGAAATCTATTTTTAGAATAAAAATAATAAATTCTGATATATTGTCTTTGTGTCTGTAAATATTATAGGTCTGTATTTCAGTTTTACTATTTTGTAAATATTTTCTGATATTTTTACTAAGTTATATAAGTCTTTATTCCAGTACATATTTATATATATGTGTTTCTGTGTTTAAACCTGATATGACAATCGGCAAGACAATTGAAATTGTCTTGCTGAAAGTCATTTCAGTTTAAATTTTGTTTATTATGTTATTCAGTACAGTTTTATACTGGCAAGACAATCGGTATGACTATCAATTGTCTTGCCAGTTATAAACCTTATATATAATTATTTTTCTTTTATTATTATACTGGTATGACAATCGGTATGACTATCAGATTGTCATACCAGTTATAATTTTAGCATTTATTCTTTTATTTGTTTTCTTTCTTTTTACCTGGTATGACAATCGGTATGACAATCCCGGATTGTCATACCAGTTATACTACTTAATCGTTTATGTGTGTTTTTATTTTCATTCAGTTTCTCTCTTTTCAAATTCCAACAGTTATCTTTTCTCTCTTCTCTCTCTTCGATCAAAATCAAACTAAACTGCCATTTGATTCTCCTTTGCTCGAGTTCTTACTCAGCATACCAATTCATCACTCTGTGATATATACATACAAGTATAGATATATACAGAGGTGCTGTTGAATTTTTGTTAAAAAACAAAAACAAATCAAAATCAGTTTCTGTTTTTTATTTTATTTATTTATTTTGGTTATTTTTAAATTTTAATTTTAATTTCTGATTTGTGTCTTTTGGGTTTTTCAACTGTGTTTGTGAGTTAAGGATTTTAACGAGATACATTCCTGTCTAAATTTTTCGATTATAATTAATTTAATTCGAATTATTGAATTAATTTAATTAATTCGAATTTTCTTAATATTATTCTTAAAATTCTGAAAGTGTGTGTCTTATTATTATTTTAAATGGCTCTCAATTTCCAAATTGTCGCGCATAATCAGGTTGGTTATTTTAATCCGGAAAAATGTGATGTTGAAAAATTTAAGCCTTGGATTAGATTTTTAAATGACCATTCGATTGTTAGCTCTGCTATAAAATCAAATGTGATTTTAAATGTCGATCTTCTTAGACTAATTTGCACAACCTCTACTGTGGCCGATGATTCAAAATCTTTTTCATTCACCGTCGCAAACACACAGTATGTAGTTGATGAAACAGTCGTCAATCGTGCGTTAAATTTTCCACTAGACAATTTCTGTAATTTACCCTCGGAAAATGATATCACAAATTTTTTCCATGCTATTCACTATCAGGGGGTGATCAATTTAACCAAACTTTCTAAATCCAATTTGGTGTCTGAATGGGATATTTTCTTCGATACACTTTCCAAAGTGTTTGCCAACTGCACAAAATCCAATTTTCATAACATCACTTCCACTCTGCAGTATATTGGTCTTGCGGTTGTTTTCAATCAAAGGATCAATTTTGGCAAACTACTTTTTCCCATTCTCTTGAGACGTCTAACTTCTGCTTTACGTGATCATTCCACAAATCGTAGGGTATCATGTTACTATGCTCGTTTTCTCATGCTTATAGCAGATCATCTTCTCACACCTGAACACAAAGCCCTTTTTGCTAACTCTGCAGTAACCGAACCCCCTCCAGTTAGCAAAAAGATTTACACTCGCCAAGACACAACCTTCAAATTCATGCAAGTTCCAGTACTTGTATCTGCTTTCATGGCCACTTATATTCCTTTACCTATTTTCAATCTTCCCGGTCATGAACAGCAACCTCAACCTCCAGTGGTTCAAGCCACCCAGGCTCCTCCAACATCAGATGCTCTTCCATTACAGGTAGTAATTCCTCACTCTCACTCCCTTCCTACTTCTGTTGAAAGACCCCCAGTGGTTGATAGGGCTGACCATGAAGTTGTAGAACCACAGCTTCAATCCCAGGTCATAGAGCCAAACACAAAGTCACATTCTATCTCAACCTCTCCCCCACTGTCTAAAATGTTACCCAGAAGATTACTAGGAAGTAGTGGATTGTTAAATATGAGTGAACCCTCAGCTCTGCCTCCTCCTAAGAAAAGAAGAACATATACTGAGGCATCTGAAAGCCCATCCTTGTCCTCCCAACAGGACATGGACTTTGAAATGGCCAATGAACAGTTACTAGAGGCATTCTCTCAACAGGATGCATCTATTGAAATTCGCCATAGGGCCATGGCATCTTGTACTGAGTCAAGCACAATTCCATTACTCACAATGGAACCATACACTTCCCCAGATCATACTCAGGACACAGAGCGAGGAGTGCACGTAGAGTCGGTTACAGTGCCTGCCATAGTTACGGCAGAAGAGCAGTCACATGCTTCAGAGGGAAAATCTGACTCTCCGCCATCCTTAATAGAGTCATTTTCTCCCCTCCCAGATCAAACACCTCTGGCTCCCTCACGGGATTCTCCACTCGCAGATTTATCTGGAGAAAGTGGAGGGCAACTCGGTCAATCTATCCCTGAAGCAATTCAGACATCTATTTCACATGAAATGATAGGTTTGACTGAGGATCGGGACTCGCGAATTCCCATTGCACCACCACTGACCTCTCTTGAAGAGGATAGGGTGATTTTTACTGCAGGAACAGAAGAACAGCAACAGGAAGACTCCTCACGAGCAATTATATTGAGAGAAACACAAGCACGTGAGGTGAGTGAACCAAACACGAGTGAAATTCAGGTGAGAGCACACACAGACATGGATACTCAAAACCTGTTAGCTCAAATTGCTGCTCTAAAAGAAGAACTTGCTAAAAGCCAAGCTGAAGCTCAAGCATTCAAAGCACAAGTGGTTGAACGGTCTTCTTCTTCCACCTCTGTCAACAATCAGCTGGCAATCATAAGGAATGACATCTCAGATCTCAAGACCACTGTAATACCAAAGCTCAATTCCATTCAGGACACTCCAACTTTATCAGCTGATGACATATCCAACTTCTGCTCTCTACATACAAGAATGACTTCTCTTGAAGACCTCGTTGAGATGAATCATTCACTGGACTCCTCAAGATTTCTAAAGATAGAGACGGGCATGGAACATCTCAATGAAGGGATGAAGCACCTATATTTCATGATCAAGAATTCTCATTGCCCTAATGAAGAACAAAGAACTTATTTTGAAGGACCGTCTGGTGGAGGATCAGGCTCTGGAGGTGATGGAGGTTCCAAAGGAAGGTCAGAAGAGGATCCCTCAACTAAGGGGGAGAAGAAAGGGAGTAGTGCCAAAGGGAAGGAAAAAGATACCTCTGCTGGAGACAAATGAAAGGCTGATGATGTCTACTACAGTGGAGAACAGGATGACTTTGATATTTTTGGCATTCCCACTGAACCAGTTCAGGAAGATAAAGATGGGTTATTTGAAGCTGAAGAGGAAAGTGATTTTGGAGAATGGGAAGAAGAAGCTCAAGTGGATCTTCTGTTTGAGAAAGAATTTCAGAAGGAGCAGTCAGAGATTAAAAGAAAAGAAGCTGAACTCAAGAAGGTCTCTCAGATCATTGACATGAGAAAAGACATTCAAAGAACAGAAACTCTTCAAAAGCAACGTCTTCATGACATTAAGGCTCAAGAAAGGAGAAGATATGTCAGACTGAAGATTGGTGAAAAATGGGATGAAGCTAGGAGAGTACTTGATATGCCTCAGCTGAGCACTAACAATGATAGGCAGTTCTTACATCTTCTTGACAAACTGGAAATCTCAAATCCTAACAATGACATGTACATGAATGCTATCAAGACTGAAGTCTCAAGGATCACAGCTGCTTTTGATAGATCCCTAAATGAGATGAGCATTTTTGTATATTGTCAGAGTGAAGGATCTTTCAAGGTGTCACTTCATCTATTTGAGAATCGTTCTTTGTCAGAGATTTGGGTTCTTTTAAACAAAGTCAAAAGAAGCTCAGAATTGAATGAAGTTCTTCGAGAAAGGCTTAAAGAGTTTGCCAGCAGGGCTAGTCCTCAAGTGGTCAACAATCCTCATCAGGTGAGATTCTTTAAGTCTGATTGTCTTCAAATCTGTCAGCTAGATGTACAATCTCTTAAAGACTACTCAGCTAAGCATCTGGTCTGGATGGAACATCATTTAAGAACTGTTGGATACTCATCCATGTTGAAGACTCAAGCTGCTGATTTGATTCAAGCTTATTGTGAAAAGAATATTAAAAGGTACAATCAGATCAAGAATAAGCTGAAATCAATTGGAGTTCAACCAGTCAGACCAGCAAGCTTCACTTCAGAAAAGGATCGTGTCTTTGACAAGGAATTGCTTCAAGATTTAGAAGAAGGTGAAGTCAGAAGAGAAGATAATTGAAGTCAATTAGCTCAAAACTCAATGTAATATGATTAGAGCTTTATGAATCAAGATAGTCTAATGTAGTTATATGTTCAGGCTAGAGGAACATCTATCTTGTATTCACTTGTAAATTTCATTTGGAATCTGGAAAATGTTAAATATAATCCAGAACTTTTCTGCTATTTACTTTACATTACTGTTTATATCTTTTTCTTATTTGTTAGTTGAGTTATCCTCTAGGTATTTATTGTTATTGTCTAACAAGCAAATAGAGGGATATTGAAAGGCATATGTCATAGCCTATTCGTTTATTCGAGGATTTAACTCAACTCAAATAAGAATGTAATAAGTAAATAGTGGATCTATCATCAGAGAGATCTCACAAAGTAACATCTGTCAAAGGATAAAGAAACCTGCAGACTTGAAGATTCACTGGAAGAAGTTCAAGAATTTGATCATGCCTCAGTGATATAAATCAAGATCGTGGATTTAACCAAGTGACAGAGATCTCGTCAGGGTATCATTTATTACAAGGATTTAATCAGAGTATCAAAGTCAAGACATGAAGAAACGTCACGGAAGTTAGTCACTCATGAACCAGACAGTACATCGAGTGTCAGCATTGAAGTGGCGGAATTGATTCATAAGTCTCAGTGATTTTCAGAAGATTGTCAGAAGAATGGATGCTGCTCAGGGTTAGTATTAATTCTCTATTAATTAATTAAGTCATATAATTTAATTAAGAAAATAAATTATATCTGCAAAGATTAATTTATTGATTAATTGAATTAAATTGATTAATTAATTTAGAATTAATATTGAGGATTTACAAGATTTTAATTGGTTTAAAATCTGCTTAAATTCAAAACAAGACAATTCATTTGAACTAGTATGACAATCGGTATGACAATTGATAGTCATACCGAAAGTCATGCCAATACATTTAATTGTCTTATTAGAATTTCTGTTTAGATTAAAATCTGTTATTAATTCAGCAAGACAATTTATTTGAACTAATATGACAATCGGTATGACAATCAATAGTCATACCGAAAGTCTTGCTAGTTCATTTTGATTGTCTTGCTAGTTGTAAATATTGTCATACCGAAAGTCTTGCTGGCCAAAGAGATTGTCATGCCAGTACATTTTTCAGTTCGGTGTTTGATAAAAGCAGCAGAAGACTTTTGTTGATCAACCAACAGAATCCAATCAAACAGAACACACAAGAGAAAAAGGAGCAGAAAACAAAAGCATAACATTTTATTTTTCATCTGCTTTTCTTCGAGATTAAATTTCTAGATTGTAAAGTTAAATCCAATCAACTAGAAATATTTATCTTGTTCTTGTGTATCAATCTAGCGGATTAAAATTCCTAGAACTTAATCTCAAATCGCATTTAGCATTTGATCTTTTAATTACAAAAATAGAAAAAAGTTCATGTCGAATTTATTCTAGATTTGTAATAATTGATTTGAGATTAATCCCTTGTAACCGATACCGTAGTTGTAACACCTTTCAAGTTTAATAAAAGTTTTATTTAACTTGAATTTTGTTTCACAATTTTATTCCGCATTTTATTCGATTAAACGGTATTGTTTGCATTCAACCCCCCCTTCTACAAACAAATTGGGACCTAACAAAAGTTGACTTGTCGATATCTCAGAGATCTCCATATACATTTGACTTGTAAATATCTCTGAGATCTCTAATGATAATTTGACTTGTCGATATCTCCAATCTTCATATCTTCATTTGAATTGTCGATATCTCTGGGACTTCTCTATAAGCCATTTTGGACTTCGCGATAAGTCATTCTGGAGTTCTCGAATGACTTCTCTATATGACTTGATCTGTGACTTGTAGATATCTTGACTTAGAGTATTTTTTCTAATACAGGTTTATTCAACTCCAAGCTTATTCACCTTTTCTCTGAGGCATGATATTGTTGATCTTCTTCCAGAGTTTATTGTTAGGCTTGAGACTATTCATAGAAAAATACTTCAATCTGATCTTTAAAATTTTTACAGACTCTAGTGATATAATACAAAATACAGATTTAGACTATCATACAACTTAATCTTAGGGTTGTCAGTGTGACTGAGTCTTGTTATGATACATGCATGTCTTGCACAATAGTTTAGAAGACTTAACCAGAAGAAAATCCGAGGATGATCAGGAGGAGAACATTCTAAGAAGAAGGTATTATTACCAAGAGCTAGTCATCGCCTTTAAGACGATCCCTCAAGATAACACTCAACTAGTTTCGTTGTATTTTCTGTTATTTGTTTTTGGGACTTGTGCAGGAAAAATATTGTGAAAGAGATTTGGCAGGAAAAATATTGATAATTAAATCAAAATGATTAAAATATGAATGAGATATGATAATACAAAATAACTTTCTTAGTAGTGTAAATTTGTGTTAAAAATAAAAATTCCACATTAATTTTGCAAAAGAGAATACATATAATTTTATATAACAAAATACTTGAATAGACTTGTGTATTGCTCCGCTTGCGCCTAGGGGTGCAAATCATAGGTTTTCGAGTAATTTTGAAGTGAATGTAGCAGAAAATTGGCTCGAATAATAATCGACTAGTTTTACTAAATTAATTTTCCACTAGGGTTGGACTCTTAAATAATTAATTTGTTTTGATATGCATTATTATAACTGATTTGATGTAACAATAAATTTGATTCAATTACGAATTTCATTTATTAACCAATTAATTAATTAGTGTGTTTAATTAATTATGTGAAGTTGTGTATATGTTTACTCGGGCTTATATAATATATTTGTCGGACTTAGGGTTTTAATCATCATGTTCTCTTTTGTTCTCTCAAACACAAATCCTCGTGTTCAAGTTTGTCAAATGTGTTGTTCTCGCAACAACACTGTTCTCTCATTTGATTATAGGTTTGGACTCTTAAATAATTAACTAGCATGAAAACCTGTGCAAGACACGGGTCATGTTCTAATATAAATTTTAAATTTTCGAGATTTTGTGTTGTGTGTGATATTCATTATTTGGTGATGAATATGTTGTACTTTAGCTATATAATTACCTAGTTATAGAAAACTATCCATAATTGAAATATTTTTATTTTGCGAAATGAGTAGTGTAGATACTTAATAGTTTACAAAATTGTGCACAATGTTTATAAACCGACTTACTTGTGTTTTTGGTCCATGTTTGCAAAGTATAAGAGTCACATAAATAATAAAATCGTGGACAAAGAATTTCTTTATGTACCCAATTCATAAAAGTAGAGTTTTTTCCGGCTTACATAGTTTCATCCATAAATAACAGTTCTTGTGTGAAATATTATCGGTACATGATGTGATTTTGGTTTGAAATGTGTATTGATACATGATGGTCTATGTGACAAATTTCCTTCTCTATACTTGGGTTGATGTGTCCCTAATGTTCTTCATCGATTTAACATATGCGGGAATGTTGTTTGCAATTCACTAAAGATGTGTGCTACTTTATAGTCTAATCTAACTTACTTGTTTTATTTTAAATCATAAAGTAATATAATATAATTTGAATAAATAAAATCTAAAAAAATATTGTTTAAATATTTTTGATAAGTTATAATAATTAAAATATCAAATATTTCTATAATACGCGACACGCGCACACATGTATCACGTGTATGAGTGGAAATATAAGATTAGGTGGGCGGGTGATGTGATTTTCATATGTAGTAGTTTATCATTATTATTTAACACTACTTTGAAATATAGCCCATCTATATATTATATATAATTTATTCATACTATAATGTGAAATAATATATTATAATCTGAATTAAGATATGTAAAACTAAAATTATGATAAAAAATTGTTAACAAATCATAACAATAATACCAAATATTATTTCATTCATGCGGCACATACACACATACATACCATGTGATTGATTGAAAACACAAGTAACGTAATTTTCAATTATTTATGTATAGTAAATTTTTATTATTATTTTATTTTTACACTAAATTAAATAATTTAGAATTGTATAAAGAGACCTTATATGATACATAATATATTACAATCCGAATCAATAAGTATACAAATTTGATCAATATTAAAATATATTAATAGAAACACAATAATTAAACTATCAAAAATTTCTTCATTCATGCGATATGCACACTCTTATAATTTGTATGATATAAAATATAAATGAGTGATTTTCAATTGGTAAGAAAATGTCTAAATTAGTGTATGTATTCAGTATATACTCAATTTCGAAAGCCCTAAATAATAATTATATTTTTAAAAGTAAGCACAATGATAAATTTGTCATTATATTTTTATTCATGCAACACTCACACACATATAATTTGCATGATTTAAAACACATGTGAGTATTTGGTCTAGTGGTAGGAGATGTGCAATCTAGTGTATGAACTCAAGTTCAAATCCATTTAAATGATTTTTTTAAAAAAAATTATAAGTATAATGAAAATTTAGACATGTTAAACTCAATCAATTGTCTTAATGTTTATATGGAATAAAATGTCTCTTGAACAAATAGCCCATGTTGGGCTATGATGGGTCATTATCTAATAATGTTTTAGAATACATAGGGTATAATTTAAAAAAAAATTAGTTTGTGCGGATTTTGTTAGAAATAAAGTATATAGCCCCTGATAATTTAAAATAAAGTGTACGAAAAATATCAGTGAAAATAACTTATTCTCAATCATTTTCTAGCCCGTTGACTAAATTCGAAAGTAAAAAAATATATATTTTAGCTTGATAAAGCTCTGACATCATTTGTGAAAAACTGTCAAATTTTGAGTATTTTTTAGAAATTAAGTGACATTCTGATGCTGAGTTCAGAATAAGCTCAAATATATTAGTCCAAATAAAATTTGAAATAGTTTTACCCATAAGTACACAGAATAGTAATCGGTTTATCTTATTATCGTTGACTTTTATAATTTTACAGTCAATTTGATTAAATGACTAAAGTAGCAAATATAAAAAGAAATAGATGATTAAAATTTGGAGAAAAATATCCCAAAGTACGTACTTAAGAGAGTTATATGACCACGTAGTGTATTTTTAATAATCTAATTTTTTAATCAAATTTTGTAATCATAAAAATACCCATGCATTTAGGAGCATTAAGCCCTGAAAATATTCGTTAGTCACAATATATATAATTCCAAATATTAACTTCTTCAAGACAAACAATCATATCTATATGTGTATGATTAACAACATATATAGTTGCGTGACTTAGTGGTATTATGTTATGTAGAGTATTTTTAAAACCGGTTTCGATTCCCAGTAAAAGCATAGCAATTGTAAAAAAGATAGATAATTAAAAATTATTCGTTAGTCACAGTAGATATAATACCAAAATTAACTTCTCCAAGACATACAAGCATATCTAATATGTATATGATTAACAACTCATATGATTTAGTACCTTAGTGGTATGCTCTTGTATAGAGTATTTGCAAGATCAGGTCCGATTCCTACCAAAAGTAATTTTTTTATAAATGGTAATTATAAGGGCAATTTAGACATTTCAAGCTAAATAAAATGTCTCACCACTAAATTGAATAAAATGTCTCACCAATACCCTATGTTGGGCTATTATATATAAATAAATAGATTCATTTTAATAAGAATTATTATAACTGATTTGATGTTACAATGTAACAATAAACTTGATTCAATTATGAATTTCATTTATTAACCGATTAATTAGTTAGTGAGTTTAATTAATTATGTAAAGTAGTGTATAAGTTTACTCCAGTTTATATATATTAGTGAGTTTAATTAATTATTTAAAGTAGTGAATACGTACTCGAGTTTATATACTATTTTAGATAGGACTTGGAGTTTTTATCATCATATGATACACATCCTTATATAATATTTATATAGGACTTAGGATTCTTATCATCATATACATATACATGTCCGTTCCCGTTCTCTCCGTCTCTCTCAAACACAAATCTGGTGTTCAATTTCGCCAAATGTGTTGTTCTCGCGATAACACCATTCTCTCATTTTATACTGAGAGACTGTCGACTCACACAGTAGACGAAATAACTTTAAAGAGACGTTTATTTGACCGGACTCGAGAACCGCTGAGTTCGCATCCTTCTCTTAATTTTATTGCTTCCTTCCTTCACAGTAATTTGCATGCTTCAGTATTTCAAGATAAATCACAGTTAGCGGCTAAATGCAATTTATAACCAGCTCTGGTTGTGTACATAAAAACCATAAGATCTTAATGATTTTACATGTTATAAGATTAAGTTAATACTAAGGTAACTCCAAGAACAGGCTTGCTCTAGGATGAAGACCAGCATCTTTGAGTGTTGTCTGCATTTGATCCACACCGTATACCTTTTTAGGAAAGCTAGATATCAGCTTGTAACTTCCAAGTCCAGGCAAGTTTAAGGAATCAATGTATCTGTAAATTGCACCAATTTTCTCTGTGCAGAAAAAGCTTTTCTCCCTCCTCTCTCCGTTTGGAAATCTTATTAGTATCTGTTCAATAAGTTATAAACCATTTTAGTCGCGACAACCATTCAGTTAGCAACTTAACATGGTACCATAGCTCACGTAATACCATAGGCCTCGAGTTGATAATGTATAATTGTTTTTACACGATAAAAATCTATTTGAATTGAATTTGTATAATGCTAGGTATGGCAAAATACCTGAGTTAATGGAGCATCCCTATTATTCGTTGAAGAAACTTTGTGCGGCCTGGTGACCTTTGTTACTTTGTTGTTGTGCTTTTTACTAGAATTTGGTTTATGAACTTGTTCATGTTTTTCCGTACTTGAAGCTTCTACATGTTTCTTGCCTTTATCTTCCAATTTCAAATTCATCATTTCATTTTCCTGAAATAATAGAGTTATCGATTTATAAGACAACATTAAACAGTTGAGCTTCATTTCCTAATTAGTCACACAGACTTGACTTTTAAGCCAAATGGCAAAATTTATAAGCTTATAGCAAGAAATGCATATTACCATAGCCTGGTCTTTTTGGAGTGATGCAAGATATGCATTATCTTGTTCTTCCCTTATGCGACGATCTACTCTTCGTCTCTCTTCTTCTTCTCTGGCCTTAACTCCACCAAATGCAGATCCCTGCTCTTCCATTGTTCTCTGTAGAATCTCCACCAATTCAGCTGGAGAAACTGGCCCTTCTATCTGCATATACAAGTCACAATTTAAATGATGTAAAATATATAAGATCAATCTAGTAATTTCCCCAACACTAAGGTTTTATATAGTTATTTTCTAACAGGGTATCAAATATAAGTTTAGGAGAAGTCTCAAATTCGAGCCCCCCCCCCACACACACCCAAATCTCAAATTAATTTGGAGACCTTTGTCGTTGCCACATGGTGGGTTGGTTAGTGATCCGGTCATTACTATTACTGGCCTTTCGAGTAAGATTGGTTTGCCGCAACACCTTAAGTTTTTGCTTAAGTTGGTTGTTAACCAACGACATATAATGATACATTGCCACTTAGTTACAAATAATGCTTCAAATCGCACAAACTTACAAGCCATGGTATTTCCAAAATAAATAAAATTTATTCATACACAATACGGCCTCAAATGATTCAATTTCTAGTCATTTATGCCATTCCATAAAATATAATGGGTTTTGTGGCTGGGAGATGCAGAATCATTTAAGAAATGTCAAAAAAATTGTATACAACACTAGTTACCTGTTGCAGCACAGCTAAGATATCACCGGGAGCTGGAGCAACAATAGCACAGAATGGAGAGGTAGCAGGGCGAAGCGTGGCAGCCATATGCAAACCTTCTCCTCTATCAACAAGTCCACCCCAAGAAACAAAATTTGCATCCAGGAACTGCACTACGACTTGAGAACATAAGGTCTCCCTACAGAAAGATGGTGTGAAGGGGTGATCAGGTGAGTGAAGGTACATAAAAAGAAACTTGTGCTCATCTTGAGCAATTTTCAGGGCCTCAATGAACCGGCACGCGTAGAAGAAGGGATGAACTGTCCCAAATTGTTGCTCATAGTTAGACAAGAAAGCCCACTCTTCTTGAATCATCATTGGCTGAGGTTGATATTGCATCGGAGGAAAGTTGGATGGTGGATTTTGCATTGGAGGGAAGTTCAATGGTGGATTTTGGTTTCTTCTTCCTCCTATATTTCCCACAAGATCAATTCCTTGATTCACAACTCTTGAGAATCCTCCAAATATGTTACGCGGTAGGTTTACCATTCTGCGATAAATTGCATTGTTAGAGTCCTCCAACATTGATCTTGCACTTCCTCTCCTTGATGACATTGTCTATCAAGATTAGTGATTATGTGATTAGAATTAAGAAGTTACTTCATGTTTAATATAAGCATGGTTTCATATTCCTAGTTGAAAGTGGCATTAGAGAGACTTGTATCTTTATCAGCTTTGGATTCCTTTAGCCTATGCCTGTTTGTGAGGTCTATAGTCCCTTTATTATCAAAAAGATATACTTAATTGAACAAATTAATATCATATTCTTTGGATTTTAATCGCTTACTCGTTTATTGTGCGGAATATTTAATCCTAATCACTCCGAACAATTTAAGATTAAAAATATCTAAATCAATTACTTGTACAAATATATTTTTCTCGTGAAACAGACATGGCCTTGACGATTTGGTTGATATTTTGAACTCACGGGGCCAGGGGAATCTTTAATATTTTTCTCTTCTTGATTCTATAGTTCCTTTTGATTTGTAATTGATTAAAGAGTGTTGCTTTAAGAATTTTTTGGGCTTTAAATTCTTGTACTGTATCATCATCAATTATTTTTTCTGCGAGAAAGTGAGGAAAAAAACAGTAAAAGAGATTCTCATGTCTGTAAAAAGTTAAATTGACAAGAGTAGAATAAATAGAAGAATCTCCCAGTAAATAATCATGTGTTGTATTCTAGTGGTCTTGTGCAAGTATCAGTGAACAGCTTTATTCACGACATTAACAAGTGTTGCTTTTATTATATGAAATGTTGAATAAACAACTTTATTCAACATATATAAGAGTTGCTTTAGGTTTATGAATAGTCTCATCAAGGTATGTAGTGTACAGGCCACATTTCATGACTTTTTGGTAAGAATATTGTTAGTTGTTAACAGCAAACATTCTTGTCTATCAAAAGAGTGAGATCGATCCAAATTCAAGAACTTTAACTAGCTATGTAAAATATGGCTGATCCTTGTTCCACTATATTACAAGAACTGAGAAGAGTCTCAGTTGTTTGTTTCGAATCTTAGGTTTGTTTGTGCCAAATCTGGACCAATTACGCACACCCATGCAAGAGATTTGAACTCTCGACATTTATTTAGATGGAAAGATATCCTTCAATTATAGCCTCGTCGGTTATAATTAAGTCGTGATATTTGTGAAAATTACAGCTTTAATTATTGATACATGGATTAAATGTTTCTGAATTCATCTTAATATATGCAAAAAAATTTATAAGTACATGTATAGATATTTTAAATATTCAATGTATTGGGCTACATGTAATATCTCAGTTAAAATTTGAGTAAGAATCATTCTCCTTCAAATATTTGTAATAGTAAGAATGAATATATCCTTTTCCAAATATTTGTGTTTGTAAGAATTCATATATATTCTCCAAATGTGTGTGTGAGTAAGAATCAAAAAAATTTCTCCTATATCCTTTGTTTGGTGTGAATTTGAGTGAAATTCTTTCTTGGGAGTACGGAAACATGTATACACAACCACACGCTACTAAACTGTTCCAAAACATTCAAAAGTCATGGACTGCTTATTTGCACTTAAGATTGCATTGTCACATTCCATGGTCCACAAAGATGTCTCTGCTGCACTGTCTATGACTATATAAAATGTGATGCGTCACTTGAAGCTTGAAATTCAAAGGGAAACAAAATGATGTACAATTCACTACAGTTTCAGTACTGCATTGCTGATATGAAAACATCATCAGTGTCCCAGAGACAAGCAAGGACTGCACTTTTTCATATTGTTTGCAGTACCAAACAAAATATGAAAACTGTCATCACCTAAACTTCACATATTGAGGGTCATTTCTTTTCCACATACTTTCGGCCACTGCTAATAGAGAAATTTACCTTCAAATTCCTTTGACCGTTTTTTACAGGCGTGGAGATTTGCTCGTTTCCTGAAGGCTCTCCTCCTCCCCTTGTTGAAAAATTGAGAACGGCCTAGCTAACGATCAATCTTTCTAAAGTGCTAACGCGCCTTATATTAGTTTGTAAAATATCATCTTTCATATTAATGTGCTCCTAATGCTACAAGTGGTCTTTCATATATGCTCCCAGAGTCATAAGTTTGATTAAGAATGGAAACCCCAAAATTATTCTCTTCAGAGATCGCACAAAAGATTGATTAAGAAAGTGCAGGTACTAAAACTTAAAATTTGAAATCAAAATCTAAGCAGTCTATAAATATTTTCTTAATGCTTCGGCTTCAAATAAATTTTCGTTCATACTGAAAACATTGTTTATAAAGACGATCCTCCTTCACAAATCAAGATTGGGCAGCAGCCTCCCATAACCAAGTAACCCGGATTGCATATTGTTAACACAAGTTTAAGAAAAGCTTTCCATTAACTAGGACTCTAAACAAGAGTTAGACTTGATAACTTGTGTACATAATTACATGTCATAATAGTAATGTATCCTTGTATTTTGTATATGGTGCTTATCTAAGTTATGGTTGGAATCTATTCTCTGAGGCATGCTTTACAGAAGAATCAATTTTATCAAGACTAATGCATAGTATATGAAATTGACCCTACTTTATGGCCAGAGTTCCCCAACAGTTTCCTTACTTTAAACAGGAGGAGGTAGGTAATGATAACAATATGAGTGGGAATTTCTGAAAAGAAGAGAGCAAAACTAAAGAAATACTCCTCCTCAGGGAGCTGGTGAAAATGACAATCACTAATTCACTATTGCCCCCACATGATTTAAAGAGAGAGCACTGGAACTGGAAGGGCCTAACCAAACAGTCTCTTGAGAAAAAATAAAGATAAGGTTCCGTACATCATGAATTTCCCCCAACGAAGTCTTGTGCACTCTATACGGCCTTTAATTTGTCAGATTGTCCCTAGAAGAAACTTAGCAAAAGAACTAGTCTTTCGAATTAAACTAGTGCTCAACCCCTTTTTTATGCAATCCATACAGTGCAGTATAAAAAATGTGTACCTGTAGAAACTAATCTTCTGGTAGATATCAAATATATTATCCCTAAGATTCAGGTAATACATGTGCATGATTGAATATAATAGTATACTACTACTACTATACTATCTGTTGAAGTCTATAGCATACAGAAGTTTGGACCTGCTAACATTAGAGACAAAAGAGTAGTTAGATGAATGTAAAAGAACAGAAACGAAGTATACAAGTAATAATGAGCTGTAAAAGAGGACATATTGCAACAGATTGAGAGTAGACTGAAGACCACCATTTTCATATCTCCTCTGGTTTAGAGTGCAAGGGCACATGTCACCCACTTAACCTATTCAGTCAGATATATACACTTAGTTAATTGCTCATTGAACATATGAATCATATATCTTCTACCCTGAACAAAAAGGTTTCTAGGTTTCTTCGAATTTCTGAAATTTATGTATTAACAAAGGAAAAGGAAAAAGGGACATACTCACTTATCCCGCTTAGAGCAAGCTTTGAGGAGGCTAAAATTTCCGCAGCATTACCCCAATGGCACCTGACCACTATGCCAATTCATATTACTATGGTCATGTACTTATATGCAAATGCCATGCACACTCGCTAACATTATTTGCTTAAAACCTTAAAGTTTCAACTAATCTACTTGGATAGATTGGTATACCACCTCAACAGCTCAACCTTAAAGTTTCAACTAATCTACTTGGATAGATTGATATACCAGAGTAAAATCATAAAGAGGTTAGAGGCATATGTATATATGAGGTCATGTGTAATTACAAACTACTTAAATTTGACGAACCAATTTAAAAATCACAGGACTCGGTGATACAAATCAATGCTTTGTAATTTCTAGACCAGTTCAGTTCATATCTGACTGAACACATATACATTTATGTCGTATTGTCATAAGACCTAAAACTATTTAAATACATCTGGCATATTGGCCACCCCGGGCTTCACATGTAAATGAATTTTATGAATTTTCCAGTATTAAATTTTTCTGATTGAAATTAGAAGGCTGGACTTGAATAAAACATATGTACCTAACCTGAGAGCTGAGATTGAGAGTGACTTTTACACATGCAACAGACACTGGAAACTGAATGCACTGGACAAAGTAAGACCATACCATTAAAATACTGATAATTGATATGGGTGATTTATAATACTTCATGTACTGGTTTTTGAAAATAAAGACATCCCTCCTCTCTCCTCTCTCTCTCTCCACCCCCTCTTTCTTTCCATGTGTTGATTTCTTTTTCTATTCAAAATGAAAATTAATAAGAATATTATTCAAAGTTGACCATGATTTCTCAAACTAAGTTCCCATTAGATCAGGGTATATGTTAATATACTTGTGCCTGAAGGTTCTCTTTCTCTCAGTTTGTGTGCTTTATGTCAGAAAACAAAACCAAAAATGTTCCCAAGAGACGTACAAAAAAGTAGGTTTTATTAGAGTGCTGAAAGGGTTTAGAGAAATAGACATTGGGAAGCAGTAACTTACTAGTTTAAGTTTGTTGAATTGGTTTTTTCTGCTATGTATTGGAACTGTTGAAGGATGCTACATTGCTATTGAGCTTCCATAGACAAAAGTTTAGAATAAACTATCTTGTTGGGTTGTTGATCCTTCCCAGTAGAGACAACCCTAATGCTTCCAAAGATAAAATCAGTTCTCAGAAGAAACAATCACACGGAACACGATCCTCAAACATGGCTTCTTTTACTGGAGCATCATCTCAGCAAACTTCTCTCTCTATCATAACCTCAATTCTTTCTTTTTTATTGCTGGCATTCTTCTTGGCACCTGCCGTCTCAGATTCCGGTCATCGGCTACAGGCTAACCAAACTTTCAGGCCCCAACAGCAGCTGCTGAGGATCAAGAGAGTAAGGGCTTACCTGAGGAAGAACAACAAGCCTGCAGTCAAGTCAATTCAGGCATTCTCCTTTGCCTTTCGTAGTTTTAGATCTTTCAACTTAATGTTATTGCATTAAAGTCGGGGTCTTTTCTTAAGTCGATATATATTTTACCATCTTTAGACCCTGCTCTACGAGCTGGATGTACTGAGTATGTTTGGTTTGATATACCTAAGTAAAGCTTTATAACTAATTATTGTGGGTTGAGCTCTAATGATTTCTATTTGATATTTACTCAACAAAGAGTCTAGATGGTGATATCATAGATTGTGTCCGGTCTCATCTTCAACCAGCTTTTGATCATCCCCAGCTCAAAGGGCAGAATCCACTGGTAAGTAATTTTTGTTTTTTTTTGCAGATCATTAGAATATACGTATATCAGTGAGCACACCAGTAAAGTTTGTTAGGATGTAAAAGATGAGTCTTGATTTCGTAGTCAATATACCTAATAGACACTAAAAACACTTTGAGCAGAACAATGCTTCATCTTTGATATACAGATAAAATAACATACAAGCTCAAGCAAACTAGTAAGAGTATTAGGAATCACTACAGCTTTTTTACCTTGCATTATACAGGAACCACCGGAGAGGCCAAAAGGTAACGAGTCCGTAGATGTTATGACTGAGAGTATTCAGTTGTGGACGAATACAAATGAATCATGCCCAGCAGATACCATCCCAATTAGAAGAACTACAGAGAAAGATGTTTTAAGGGCAAATTCAATCAAGAAATTTGGAAGAAAAGTTAAGCGTCGTGATACGATTAGCGATGAACACGAGGTTAGTGAACATGATCTTCAAGTAAGAGAAGTAATAAATATTCTATTTCTAGTTCAAATTACGGCATTATTCTTAAACTTAAAAGAAAATTTCGATTCTCCTTTTTGACAATGGAATTTGAAACTTTTACGATCTTCTTTCTCATTGTATCATTCTAACTACTCAAAGTTATCACCTACTCATAAAAGAATAATAAAACTATACAATGGTTTAATCAATCTCGGGTAGCTTCCCTAAACAACAATCCTTTGGAATGCAGCATGCAGTTGCTTTTGTCAATGGAGAACAGTATTACGGAGCAAAAGCTAACATTAACGTTTGGTCACCCCAAGTTTCAGATCAAAATGAGTTCAGTTTATCACAAGTATGGGTCATTTCTGGCTCCTTCAGCAATGATCTTAATACAATTGAAGCTGGTTGGCAGGTACACAGAAAATTTTATTTCGTATTGCAAGATACCGATATTTAAATGAGATAGATAACATCTCAACTTCCAGTGGTTCATTAATAAACTGTTTTTCAGGTTAGTCCAGAGTTATATGGAGATAGCTGTCCTAGGTTCTTCACTTACTGGACAGTAAGTACAACCTACAACTGATTGCCTCACATCAATTATCAATATAAAGTTGTGCTAATGATTAAATAATTTCAATCGATTTACTGTACAGAATGACGCATACCAATCCACAGGATGCTATAACTTACTATGTTCAGGATTTGTCCAAACTAACAACAAAATTGCTATTGGAGCAGCAATCTCTCCAATGTCATCTTACGACAAGAGACAATTTGATATTGGCATAATGATTTGGAAGGTATTTGTAAACGAAACATGAGTTTAACTCGTAAATAGAAAGTGTTCTAAACACAATCTGTTCTCTCAGGACCCCAAACATGGAAACTGGTGGCTTCAATTCGGAACAGGGCTAGTCATAGGGTATTGGCCCTCGTTTCTCTTTACTCATTTAAGGAGTCACGCAAGCATGGTACAATTTGGGGGTGAAATTGTCAACTCCAAATCAGGATTTCACACATCAACACAGATGGGAAGTGGTAGATTTGCAGATGAAGGATTTAGAAAAGCTTCTTACTTTCGAAATATGCAAGTTGTTGATTGGGATAATAATTTGCTACCACTATCAAATCTTCATCTTTTGGCTGACCATCCAAATTGTTACGATATAAAAGCTGGAGAAAATAATCTATGGGGAAATTATATGTATTATGGAGGTCCTGGAAGGAACCAAAGGTGTTCATAAAGAGAAATTTCACAAGTATAGATTGTAATATATTCAATGTTTCCTTCCAAATATTTTTATCCATATTATTTAGGCTAATATTTTTTGTTAATTAATTATATACACATGCGAGGAATTCAAACTCTCACTAGGGGGCAAGAACTCTGCACCAACCCGTTATTGGTATTAGGCTAAAAAATTACCGGGAAAGAGAGTCCATTTCTTTTTAAGCAGGCTTACAATTTCATGTCCTACCTTGTAACTTGTGTAAGATATACCAACATAAGGATTTAACCTTATGTACTTCTTGGACCTCTCTCTACATTTAAAAATTTAATTATTTGTAGGCCTACAGAGTACATAAACAAGTTTCAGACAAAAACACTGAGAAATTTCAAACAGAAGAATCAAATTGAATACAGTATCTCAGTTGAGGAAGGCACATGTACAAGATTCCCTCTGAACATATAAAATATTATGACAGTCAAAACATGGCTTGCAGTTGAACAAGTAAATCGAAGCAGATTTCTAACATGGCTTTTTAAATTATCTTTAACTATCATCTGTCTACACTCTACTTGTGCTCATTATTAGATTAATTTGGCATGTCACATTGTCAATCTCAAACAAGTTGTACAGATATTAGACCAAACAGCTATATAACTTCACAATTGTTTAATCACCTCATCCGCAATTAGTGTGTGAATACTTGCCTTCTGTATTTTGTTTTAATATTATTTTATGTTCCTTGTAATTGCATCTTGAAAATAGAATTTTCACTGGCATTGACATTAAATATATGCAAATATAATTCACCTTGGCTGCAGAACATGATTTTGAAGATTGAGCCAGTTCCAGAATAAACGATCTTTGCTGTCCTCGGTATCCTGCATTAGGGCCAAGCATTTATTTGGCCGAATCCAATCTGACTAAAGAGTTCTTTTTCAATTCTCAGTGTGTGAAGGCAGATAACTTCAGTTAAGTTTGATCAATCTTACCTTCCATTCTCAGTCTACATTAAAGCAAAGTCACTCACACAACACTATGCAGGAGAAAATGAAGGTGACTTTAAACAAGTCAATTGCAGAAAAGGTAAGATATTTAGTGGAAAGATACTAGAAAAATGGAATTTCGGTAAGAAAAAAAAATTGGTGGGCATTTGTTAACAGTAGAAATTAACTTAGCTGACTTATAATTAATAATAAAACACGCTGTCAAATAAATCTGTTTACACACATTTCAATAACACAAAACGGCAACTGCTTAAGGCAGATCATCAGCTTAGGGTTGTAGAGCAGCTGATCCAACCTCATTTCCTGACCTGCAAAAAATATAAACGGCTTCCCTTTAAAACCGCATAGATCATTAACTAAATCTAATAAATCCTAAATCAACAAGGTATTATAGCACATGCTAGTCTAGAAAAAGAATGTATGTGTTGCATGTAGCATCCCTTAACTCGTAACTCATAAGTATCACTGCGCCAAAAAAAGGGTGACTATTACTTAATATAGTACAGGCAATGGGAGATATCTGTAACATCCTGATTTCCACCAGAATTTTACAATAAAAAATACAACCTTCAAGCTTAGTCTATTAGAGACAACATTTTTTATAAGGTGCCAGAGCTAGTAATATGTAACAACATCTAGCAAACAATTTTTGTCTAAATTCAACCAAATAAAATCACCCTTTGCCTACAACTTAACCTACTTGCTTGTCCCTCCCTTCTCTTCCAGCTACATTTAAAGCTAGCCTAGATTGTGTGTTTCTCTGGTTAGAGGACTACACTATATAAGAAGCCTCACAAAGACTCGGTATTGTTGTCAATGCCTCCTTCAACCTTTCTTTTAACAACATAAACACTACCCATAATTATCACCCCAGACAAGCAGATGGTAACAACCAAACACCTCCAATGCTTTACACCATTCAGCAATTGATTTCCGTAAATAACCTGCTTGCATGCACTGATGTACTGGATGTGGTAGTTCAGAACTTTGATATAGAGCTCAGCAGCTATAATATGTTTCTTCATCTTTTCCATTTTCAGCAACTTCGGTTAAAATGACTTGTTCTTTCTTTCCTGGTAAAGCATTAAAGCCTCCATATAATATTTTTTTCCTTTAGCATTATTCTTGGCATTTTTTATGTCAATCAAACAAAACTGTCTCAACTTATAACTCAGCAAGTATCAACTCTATAGTTGGTTTAGACCTTCAAGATTCTGCTCTTTAAAGAACTAAAGAGGTGTTTCCTTCGCGCGGTTGAGTAAGCAGCTTAATTGCTAAATAGAAGAAAACTCAAGCAATATTATTCTAAATAGAGACTGATAACACAAGCCTCGGTAACTACACTCAGGCAATTGATTAAACACCTTGCCGTGGTTTTATACAGAGAAAAGCTACACTTCAAATCAAGAGAATTCAAAATCAATACCAAGACACAAGAGAAAGCAACACCTTTTTCTTCAAAACTCTCTTGCAACTAGCTCTCTCTCTCTCTCTCTCTCTCTCTCTCTCTCTCTCTCTCCACCTCCCCCACCTCTCTCCCCATCCCCAATTTTCTTTCCGCTGTGTAGAAGTGTGTAGAGTATGTAGAAGTTTATAGAAGTAGGTGAACTCCCTGTTTTCTTTTCTATTTTATTCCATAAAGGCAAGTTTTAAGTAAAAATATTTGTAGCAAACTTATAAATATGATTGAATTTAAATTAACAAATAAAAACCTCTGAAAAAAGTCACTATTTTTCATTCATTTTTTTTAAAAAAAATGTTAAATAAAATTCCAAAATAACTTGAATAGCAGTATAAAATCATGTGGGATATTACAATATCAATTCCCTGACTTTTTCGGGCTGCCATGAGTGTATGTTTGATAATTTGAATTAATAAACGGAATAAGTTAATGGTAGCCCAACTAGGCGATGTTATGATACTTGTGAGTCATGACTCTATCAAAAACTAAAAATAATTTCCAGAGTACGAATTCAGAATAGTTTACTATCAGTGAGTCACTTGTGCTATCCGAATCAACAATATATATCCTAATCATATGCATGTTCATGAGTTCATCAAGTAAGATGCAAACAGAAATAAATAAATATAAATTTGTTCATACCATATGACGTGGTGAACGGCGAACGGCTGAATTTTCAGGTGACTTAATAGCTGATAAACGATCTTTACCACGGTTCACTTTCTTGGGAAGTCTGTCACTGTCTCCAGCTTGGAGTGCTTTTTGCTTGACTGGTGACTGACTTCTACTAGCGGTAGAAATTGAAGAAACTGGAGCAGATGCAGAGATTGTCGATGTGTCTTGTTCAAGGGTTACAAAATTAGAATTAGTACCTGGAGTCATAGAGTCTTGCTTAAAACTTAGCCGAAGAACTAATATTCATTAGCGACAACACGCAAAAGTAGAACTATAGTAGCACAAGCAGCTTAACTGATATTTTTTTTACAGGGTCAAAGGCTGAACTTGTTCCACCAACTACTTTTACAACAAACAACTAAATTGCAAGGGTCATTCTACCTGAAGTTATAGCAGCACATACATGTGCAAGAGATAACATATTACCACAAGTTGTAGCTTCAAACTTCTCTCTCATAGTCCGTGCAAATTGGAATAAACCATTGCTCTTATTCAACTCAGTAATCAACTCTTTTGTGTCATTCAGATATGGATCACAATCAAGTACTGAAGATGAACAAAAAAGAAAGATAAATACAATCAAAATAACTGAAGATGAACGAAAAAGAAGATATATACAATCAAAAAAATTGTGTAGATACTAAAGAGTAAAGACAAACTAACAAACAATATATTCATTACTCACAGGAGTACACATCATTCTCATGACGGATTGTAAAGTGATATTCTTCCTTGGGATTATTTGGGTTGATATTGTTAAAAATAAATTTTATTCCTGCAGAAACAAGAAAGAATATTGTAAAAAAAACAATTTCCACAAGATTGCAGAACCAGATTTAGCAGATAAACATACCATGTCCGCATTCAATACGGAAACCAAGAACCCTATTGTACCAAGTGATAGCCTCTTCTACTTCTTCTCTACATTTAGAGTCCTTTTTGCACTTTTCTTCACATGCTGAAAGAACTTCACAACAAAGGAAGTAGAAGTAAGGCAAACATGAATCGAGTAGTAATACAATATACGTATAACAGGGGGAAAATAAGTATATCGAGAAAAAAACGATTTTTTTATGGAAATACATTGCTGCCAGTTAACAGATTACTGAAACCAAATTATTTTTCATGGAAATAGCACAATTAAACAGCAGCATAATTCATATATCAGCTGGAGACCATAACATATAGCTAAGGTGAAATCCTACTCCTAAAGACAAAGTTCAATACAAGAATTCAGAGAAGTGTTTGAAAATTCATGTATGTTATAGTGCATCTCTTGTCACTAGAGTCTAGAGGTCAATGTTTTTTCCTGGCATTTTCTATTGAGATGTCATGATACATTACAAAAATTGCTTTAACTTATCCGACCTTAGAACAAAAATGATTAAATTTTATATAATATGCAAAAGGAGATAACAGGGAACAGTAGTTTTAGTGAATTTTCACAAATATCCATTAGTGAAGAGCATCAAGGACAAATTCTACAAAGTAAACACTACCTTTAGATTGTTGAGATATTATCTCGGCATACTCATCTTTCCTGGCTTTTTGCTCTTCTACCACTCTTTTCAGTTTCTCAACTCTTGCTTTAGTAGCAGCAATTGAATCCATCATCGCCATGCGTTTTGCCTCTTTACGGGTCTTCACTGTTAGTTAAGTATAAAGAACAAGTTAGTAAACAACATAACTCCTCGTGTATTTAAGTTAGTAATCATTGCTCTGTTTTATTACCTTTACAACTAACTAATAAGCACTTTAACTAAAAACTACAAAGCTAAACAAAGTAATAAGACATAACTAAGGTCTTACAGCCCGCACCCTTTCAGACTGTTAATACAACGCTAAAAATACAATTTCAAGTATCAAGGACAACCGCGGATAGCTCTTTAACCAATTTGATCTACCTTGACCATCCCCAATCACAGAACAAAATTACAAAAACTGTGAATTTCCAACAAAATCATAAATATATGCAACCACGAGAAAATTAAACATGGAGAACAATAAAACATAGTAAAAAAACAACCAAAAGGGGAGAGGGAAGTAAAATTACGGGCAAGAGCTTTGACGAAATCATCCTCTGCTGCTCTGAGTTGTGCTTTAAGCTCCCTTAACTTTGCTGTAACAATGCAAACACTAATATCAGAAAAAACAAACCCAAAAAAAAGAGAAAATAATAAATTAGCAGAGAGAATATTAATATTAATTAAAAGGAAGAGACCTTGATTTTGAAAAGTGGATCGAGCAATTGATGAATGAGAATCAAGTGAATTGCGAAATGAATCGAGAGAAGTAGATGTAAAGTGTTGGTGAGATTGAATATCGTTTTCGCATTTTAATCGAAGCTCACACATCATCGACCGTACGGACTTGTCTCCCATTTTCATTATCTGCATCGCCGATTCGATTACTTGTGGATTTATGTGTTTAATTCGGAGGAGGATTAATTGAAAATTTGGAAGATCCCGCCTTTTTTTATTTTTCTTTTATTCAAAAAGAGCAGAAGATGAGGAGAGTTGCAAATTACAATCCTGTTGTGTAGACTAGGTTCTCAATGCGAGGCCAGAAAGGGGAACCCTCACACGATACGCATTCCTTTGTGGTCATAGCATTTCTCGGGTAGTATTGTTAATGTTTTTTTTTTTTGTAAATTATTTATCTTTTGTTAAATGCGGCTAAATATTTAGAAATTTTTGTCATTTTTCACATAATTAAAAATAGTGATTTTTTATCATTTTTTCTTCATTTTAAGGTTTTCAATGTGAGGCCAAAAACGGAAACTTGCCATTTTAATATTTGGTGATTATTAATTATACATTTTTTTGGCTTGGTTATTAATATTTGTTTTGAAATTTTTCATAAAATAATATACTTATAATAAGTATTTATAATTTATATTATTAACATACATTGTTGTGGAATATAAATTAGGGTTCATTATTATTTAATGTTAGGGTTGTAAGTTTCGAGTTTTAATGTATGTTCCCGCGGTGAGACTGGATGTCCTCGAAAGATGCCTATATATCTTTGTGTTGTAGAGAATCAAGCCAAAACGTAATTCTGGTTTTAGGGTTAGAGCTCTTTATATAAAGATGAGTTTAGGGTTAGACTTGTGTTGGAAGACTTGGTGCAGAAGTCTCCAACTTAGAAGATAATTAGGACTCCGATAAGGCAAGGAATTATAGATCCTTCCTTGTAGGAATTTGTGTCTGTGTTGGACACATGTCTCTACTCTTCTAGTCGTATTGTGCCTAGTCCGTGAACAGCTCATGTTCGTGGACATTGACGACCTCTGTTAGTGGGCATTGACCACTCGGGCCTGTCTTTAGTCTGTTACGAGTCTAGACCAGCCTGGTTTGTATTGGGCCTTGAACAAGAATTCCAAACGTAGTTAATGTGGCATTTAATGTGTCTTTAGGATGTATTTTCTATCTACATCACTTACCCCCAACTTTCGGGGAAAACACTCGGGTTTCCGTGGAAGTTATACTAGTCTATTCACGACTCGGGGTACGTATCGGCCCTTCATGGGTATCTTCATTTTATCGTAAAGTGTAGAGCGATATACACGTTTACGACGACTTATATAGTGTGAGTATACAAACTTAAGGCCTTTGCACAAGCTAATTGAATAGTTTCTGACACTAAACAGTCCTAATCGAGACTAAAAAGCGAGCGTTCATCACCCCTTAAACTTCGTCAAGGTTAATTATAGGGTGAAAGCTGCTAACATGCCCTAATTGAGGTTAATCGGGGCTAATTTATCTTAATCAGGACTAATTAGTATGCATGAGACACTAATCATCCCTAATTCACACTAATCATGTGCGTGAATAAGTTAATCTGGGTAATTTGCTTGGTGGTTATCTTGGTTAGTGCCTTAGTCTTAATCCACTTTGTGAAGTAGTCTATGACTACTATAATGAACTTCCTCTATCCCGATGCCACATGAAATAGACCAAGTATATCCATTCCTCACATTGCACAAGGGATGGGTGTGCTGATGGATGTAAGCCTCTCTGGGGGCTGTCGAATTATCGGAGCATGCCTCTGGCATCCGCATTTCTTTACATAAGCCTTTGCATCGGCTAACATCGTTGGCCGATAAAAACCCAATCGAATTATCTTTTGAGCGAGGGCCCTGCCCCCCAAGTGCTATCCACAAATCCCCTCACGGGCTTCCTTAAGTGTCTCATCTGCTTCAAGAGATCTCAAGCACTTCAAGTACGGAATAACAAAGGGCCATTTGTACGGAAGGCCTTCAATCAACGAATATCTCAATGCTCTCACCGACAACTTGCGTGCCTCTTGGGCATCGTCAGGGAGCCATCCAGTCTCAAGTTGAGTTTTGATTGGATTTATCCAACAGCTTGCCACACCAATTGGTGCTATCAAATTTATGACATATATAGTAGGGGTCTTTAGGACCTGGAAGTAGATACTTGTGACGACTGGGATTTTCGCAGCGTACATATATATATATATATATGAATAAAATATAGTTTTGTGACATAATTGTCCACTATGTGGATTTATGTGTCAGTAAATATTAAGTTATATAATTTTATGGTTATATGAAATTTCTGTGAAATAGTATTAAGGAACGGGTAAAGTCTCGTTCCAGTTTGATGAGTCAGTAAAAGGCATAAAATATGTTTGAGAAGTATAACTGGCCCGTTGTTGTCGGGCCGTTAGGTAGAACATGACCCGATATTCAAGTAATGGATTAAATGAGAAGGATTAAGGATGATAAAATTGATGATTTTAATAAGTTAAAATAAATCTGGAGTCCTTTGTATATTCTGTGATTTGGCTTCATAATTAAAAAACTATATCGTTATTTGAATTACCGAGTAATTGTTACTTACGTAATTAGCTATTAAAAGAGAATGATGTGTTAAGGGGTACATAAATGGAATGTTTTTGATGATATTGTATGAATATTTAAAGATACAAGTATGAATCTGTGATTCATGAGTTTTTAAAATATTTTTCAGAGGATTTATTTGATTAAAATAAGAATTAATTGATTCTTATATATTTCTATAAAATTATTAAAAATATGATCAAGGCGCAAAATTTATTTTATTACCTCCAGAATAGTCCTAGGGACTTTTCAAAAATGAAAATTGGATTTAATTTGATGTTCTGATATTTTAAAATGATTTTTCAGAGTTTATTTCTATTATTAGAAGTTCAGCTATTTGCACTTTGTGTAGAGATAAATTACATTTATTTTATGATAATTTTTGTAAATAAAAGAAAAATAAGAAGTGGGAATTGTTAAATATATTTTTTCCCTTAGTATAATATATACTCCCTCCCCCTTTCTTCTTTCTCTTCTCGGCCTCTCTCTCTTCTCTCTTTCACTCTCTTTTTCTCTCTCGAGCTCGGTACTCTCTCTCTCTTCTCTAATCACCTTCGTTTTTGGATGGTTTTTGAATTTGAAACCATCTTTGTGATGGGTTTTGCTTCCTCTATATGTATATGTGGATGCATGCGAGTGTTCTTCGATTTCTTTGAAACCCTCATTTGGGTTTTTGTTTGATTTTGGTTGTAATCAATCGGAATATGATTTTTGTTGATGTTACTGTGATTATATGAGCAATTGATGATCAAAAATAAGTTATGGGTAAAATTTCGGTTGGCAACCTCGAAACGGGGCACCACCGTACTTTGTCGGCGTCCGCGGTGAACCACCGGTGAGCCGACGGGGACAATGATGTTCTTGAGTCCGAGTTTTATATAAATTTTGATGTGCATGCAAGTGTTCGTTTAATTTCAGATTTGTTTTAGTTAATTTTCTAAAAGATTAGTTCAAATATGATGAAAATCGATTTATAAGCTATGATTATGTGACTGGGTGTTAAAAATGTTGATGCATGTTAATTTTTTTATGAATTTCAGAATTTAAAAGCTTATTATTATTTTGTTCAGCTCTAAATTCGAATTTATGGATTATTCGGTTTGAATAATTCGATTAAACTCGGTTATGTGTGAACATAAGATATAGGGTTAAGTTCGAACATAGATTTTGTGATTTGCGAGTTGGATTATATGTTGAGATGGAATTTGCATGTAAAAGATGTGATTTTGAATTTGATTATTGAGTTTCATATTCGGTTTTAAAGAAAATAATAAATAAATCCATGAAAAATGAGTTGCATGTTATAGTTTTGAAATGGTATGTGAAGTCATTAGTTGCAATCGTATAAATTGAAATTACATGTTACGTGATAAGTATTATGTATACTCAATTTTGATTGTTGTGATGGATTGTATTAGAAGGGTAAGCATAGTTATAAGTACGTCATGCCCGATTCTCGAAAAGAACGTGAATAGGTTTGTATAAGATATAGGTTCGATTTGATTTGGCGTCGAATTATATAAATCAGTGATAATTTGCTAAGTGTAAAATATTGAGATAGTCGGTGATATAAAGAGTATAAAGGTATATCATATTATGTGCTACGTGTTATGCATGTGTTTATAAGATAAGCGGATATTGCGTTTGGGGTAGAAGTTAGACGTTTTGAGAAACGTCAGGAATCGATCAAGTTTCTAATTAGGTAATTAGGGTTATGTTTTGAATTGTAGATTTGGAAAGCGGAGGCATTCAGGCTAGAAAAGGAAAAGAAGTCTTAGGTGGCAGTAGCTCAGGTTCCGTAAAACAGGAAAGCTTTTTTAGGCAAGTAACTCTGCCTTCTATTATGAATTGATTGTAGAGAGATTATTGTTGCCATGCTCTGATAGAGTGAAGAATTTTAGCAATGTTTTTATTGATCCTTATGATAAACCTGTTATTGATCATTATGATAAACCCTAATAGTAACCCCTTGTTCCAATTTCTTATACCTTGTTTTCGTATTCTTGATATCTTAATGATCTTTTGACCCTAAGAGAAACGTTATGAAACTTTTCGTATTTCATACCTTGTTAACCCAGATTCCTTTGACGATATATTGTGCCTTATTTATGTGTCGTTCTTTGAAACTATCTTGCTGAATAGTCTTATTATACCCTACTTAATGTTTGATCATTTTCTTAACTTACGATCCCTGTTTACTTTCGATTTATTCACTTTCCTTAAATTCTTGAATTAAACTTAAGAATGACTTTCGACTTGAATAAATCCAAATAATTTCATATATCGGTAATATTAAAACTGAATATAGCCAAACTTCTTTGTATACCAACACAAAGGTTTTCCAAATGAATTCCTATATTATTGGATAGAGACGTAAGAGACTAGGAGGACCAGTCCAGTCACGTAAGAGACTAGCGGGGCTAGTCCAATATAAGGCTGAAATAATGCCATAGGTACCTTAATGATCGGATGGAGGTCAGTACGGGCTGATCACCCGTATTATACTTAAAAGATAAATATTCAAATCAAGAGTTCTTTATTGTTAAATAATGAAAGTAAAAGTTTTACAAAATGTTGCAACAAGCGTTATGCTTTTCTTTTGATTTGAAGTTAAATAGTTTGAATTGAATCTTCTTTAAAGTCTTGAGAATCTTGTTTGAGAACCCTGTCACGATACTTTTACATTGATGCTCATAGTTTAAAGTGATATATCTCTCAAAGTGTGAAACTCTCTGAGAACCCTATCGATTGAACTTGAGAACTATTTGTTATTCGAACTTAAATCTTAAATGCTTTGAAACCCTCATTTGGAACCCTTTACTAGAAATTGATAGAGTGTTGCCACCTAGTTTTTATTTTGAGATAGAATGCCTCAGATGATGTTATTTATGTTGATATTTAGAACTGTTCATATAGTTACTTGCTGAGCTCCATTGCTCATTTATTTGCTTTGATCTAATAATGGCAGTTAAGCAAGAAGATGGCCAGACTTAGGCGCACCGCTCGCAAGAGCGTTCCTGGCGGTCCCTATCGTGTTGTGGGATTCCAGATGCCAGATCAGGCAGATGTTGTGTGAGCAAGAGACAATAAGATGGTGGGAAATGTATTAGCTGATTTAGATACTTTTGGGTTATCTGTCGATTCCAAGTCGGAATCAAATAATTTGGTTTTGGTTATATTATGGGTTGTATTCTGGTTGGTAGTTGTAATCTTGTCTCATACTTTATCATGTTAGATCCTGTTAGTTTCGAGGTTTATTATATTTCTGTTGTTATTATGGGTCCTCATTCCTAACCCCGAGTTTGAGGGCGTCAAAATTTGGTATCAGAGCTACATGATTTAGTCCCTTAGACAAGTTAGAATAAAAGGGTATTTATGTAATTATATATTACGAGAGTGTTCGACTCATATAGAGTTGAGTTAGACTATTAGGTATAGTCTAAGTAAAATTAATAGATTAAGGTGATAATTAGAGTTAGGTCATCGAGTCCGTTGGAGGCTTTATATAAGCCTAATGTTGTTTCTTGGCTGTTGTTTTATGTTTTATCTCAGGACCCTAATAGTGGTAGTGATGCTGATTCTGAGGATAGTTTGTTACCGGGATCACCTGCAGAGCCCCAATACATTAGTTCAGACCCTGGGGAGGATCCGTCTGAGGACAGTGTTGCCCCTATGCCTGTTTCCCCCTGATACCAGTACCTGATTCCCCAATCGTTAGGGCAGATTCCCCAGCTCATATGCCTCAGTCCCCGGCTCCTGATAGAGTGCCTATTGTGCATGTGCCTTCCCATGTTGGTGATGAGTTAGCCCGAGACCATGACTTTGTGTTTACTCGCATACCTGAGTTGAGGTCTTTGGTGGATAGTTGGTCCAAGAGTCTAGGTTGCAGATGTTGGTGCTAGAGTCTGAGTGGCGTGTTCGTATTGAGATGGTGGAGCAGGTTGCCCGTAGGCGATTGGATGAGGGACAATCTTGCAGCGATGTTGAGGTCGAGGCCCACGGAGTTCATAAGATAGTGCGTTGGATGCTTTCTGTATTGAGGGAGGTTCTTGATCGCCATGTTTAGTTATGCTTGTGAGATCAGACGGGACATTTGGTAGAGCCTATAGTAGTTGTTATTTCTTTTTAGCACTGGTAGGCTTTGGGATACTTGGTCAGATGTTGGGATCCCTTTTATATAAGCATGCACCATTCAAGTATTATGTCAATTAACTATAACCCTCTCAATATTATAATTAACTCGTTAACCTACTAAAGTTGATCAGACAGTAGCAAGTATGTATCACGATATCCACTTGAATGAATAAATTGTAAACTGCATATAGTAATTCTTATCAAAATACCAACAATCCCATACTAGGGTTCCATAAAAATCCTAACTCATATAAATTTAGTTCATAATCAAAGTATTAAAACAATCCCAAGATAACCAACACATATTCATAAGAAGAGATATAAAAAGATAAGAGAAAACAAAGCCAAATAGATGTCTCCAATGCCTTAATTCTTCTCCGTTGATGGCTTCTTGTCATCCTCCCTTGTGTGGCTACTTGTCTATTCCTCCCTCTATCTTAGGTCTGGGATAATCTAATAATATATAATAAAAGTCTTTTTAATGAATTAAAGCAAGTAGAAGGAGATTTCCCAATTAGAATTGAATTCCAAGAAAGTGGAAATTCGTAGTTGACATTTGGGCTCTGATTCTGGGCTGATTAGACTGGGCTATAAAACCAAGACCAATTCTGAATCGAAGCTCTTTTTATAAGCTTTCTGTGGGCTATTGAATCGTCATAATCGGACTTCTAGAACTCCAGATCTGGCCCAAACAGCTTAGACTGCGCAGCTGGCCCATAAAATCCGATTTTTAATCAAATTAAACTCCAAATCTGATTTTTTAAACTCCAAACCTCCCTTTATTATATCTCCTTGATACCTAAAATAAAAAATCAATATTTATTAAATAAAAATCTAAATTAGTACAAAATAACCAAAATATAGGGACAATATTAAGATAAAGTGCACGTTCATCACATCCTCACACTTAGCATCTTGCACGTCCTCGGGAAAAGAATAAAGAAAAAGTCTAAGTCCTAAACTATTAGTACCACTGCCGTAGATGATCACGGTTGTATTTGGCATGTGCAACAAGCCCTTTAAACCCCAAGGTAGTCCTAGTGGATGAATAAGGTCTCGTGAGGGCCTATAGTGAATGTACCCACAAAATTCCCAAATTTTTTCTGACTGCCAAGTCTCAAACATGAAATATATCATAGCACTCCACACATGCAAACATAGAGATGTAATAGCTCATAGATGTCATATAATGCAGTTCCTCAACTTTACACACCAACACAACTATTCAAGCACGCACACATAGTCTCACAAGACTAAAATAATCATGAATAACATCAAAGTCTTAATCAACAAGAAAATAGCATGTTTTGGGTAAAAAATAACCTCACAAACACTCAATTCACACAAATTTTTAGGTGTAATTGTATCACTCAATTTCAGTCAATTGCACATGTGCTACCATAAGCTTGTTTGTCCACCAAAATCTCTAGACTTTGCGCATATATAAATCAAAAGGTCTTTGTCCAGGGTTGTAACAAGGCTTAGGCAATGGGTAGGATATCAAAGAAATAGGTTAACAAGTGGCTAAACTTGATAACTAGCAGAGCAAAGTGTTCACTTTTAACTATAGCACCCAATATGAAAAGTAGATCACGTACCTTCCCATTTTCACATTATACAAACCAATGAACACCAACTTTACTTGATCTCTTTCTTGCTTAATTTTTTTTTTCTTCTATTTAACCGTGGTATGTCATTGTATCTTGTTCCCGGAACTTATTGTATTTGAGCTACTTATCTATGTACCTTTATTACCTTATTGAGAATCGATGAATTTTATAAACTATTTATCTATTCATCTTGTTTCCATATTGTGGATCCCTGAGTTTTATAAACTGTTTTGCATATCCTGTTTTCCAAACAATCGTATTCAATACCTTTGTGATAATATACCTTATGTCATGTGAGAACCCTAACCGGTGAGTGAATTATGTAGTAATAGGATTGCATGCGCAAATGGGTAAAACTTAAAACCTGTAAAACTACTCCTAAAAGAATCATTATTGTTATATATGTCATGTTATCGTATTGCTAAATAATTGCCCATCAGGTTTATCAAATGGCCACTTCACCAAATCGCAAAGAAGAAGAAAGACAAACTCAAAACCAAGATCAAAACCAAGACACCTCTATGATGAAGCGACTCTTTCAACTTTTGCAATAAACCCCAGCCTCGAGAGTCGAAAACTTCAAATACTTTCAATCCGTCCATCGCCCAGAATTTGTAGGTTTTCCCGATCAGATTAAATCTCATCCCTGGTTAAAAGAAATAGAGAAAGCTTTAGAATTAGCAGTAAGTTAAGGAAGAGAAAAAAATGAAGTATGCAAGTTATTATCTTAAGGATGAGGCTAGTTATTGGTGGGAATCTACCAAAGCATTGCAAGAATGAGAAGCTATTTCCTGGAAGAAGTTTACGGAGCTATTTCTGGAGAAGTACTTACCAAGTTATATGCAAGATCAGTTAGAGATGAGATTTTTGGATTTAAAGTAAGAGAATATGACTGTAGTAGAGTAAGAAGTGAAGTTTTTGGAGTTGGAAAGGTTTGTGCCAGAGTATGTGAATACAGAAGCAAAGAAAGCTAAAAGATTTCAACAAGGACTTAAGCCATGGATTCGTAGTCAAGTAGCTCTTCTCAAGTAAGGACATATGTTGCTTTGGTACAGAAGGAAATCATTGTAGAAGGAGAAAGAGAATCAACTAAAAGGGAAAATGAAGGAAAGAAGAGTAAGTTTGAGGATTTAGAACAAGATCAGGGAAGTCCAAGTTTAGAGGAAAGTTTGGAAGGAAAAATTAAAATCAGAAGTTCCAGAAGTTTAAGCCCAGAAATAGGAATCAAAAGAATAGTTTTCAGAAAGATGGACAATCGACGAGGGACAATAGACCCCAGATTCAAGAATGTAAGACTTGTGGAAAGAGACACCCTGGAAGATGTAATAAGCTCAGCGTGACGTGTTTCAAGTGTAACCAGAAAGGACATTTTTCATCTGAATGCACAAGTGGTTCGGGAAAGCCAGAGATGACTTGTTTTAAGTGTGGGAAAGTTGGCTATATGGCAAGGAACTGCAAGGAGCCAGTTCTGAAGGCAAATGTTTTGAGGATTGTTGGAGCATCACCTCCACCAGCACAAACAGTTCATCCAAGGGCGCGAATGTTTAATATGACAATAAAAGATATAGTGCAAGATGCGGATGTGGTAGCATGTACACTTGCTATAAATTTAGTAGAAGTCAAAGTGTTAATGGATTCTGGAGCTACTAGATCATTTATTTCTGAAAGTGTTGTTGATAGATTAAAGTGTGTTACGTACCCTCTAGAATCTAATTTGGTTATAGAAGTAGCGAATCAGGCAAGAGTTACTGTCGATAGGAATTGTCCTAATTATGATATTCTTAGAGAAGGTCGGCACTTTTCTGCTGAATTAATACTGTTTAAATTAGGAGAATTTGATGTTATTCTTGGAATGGATTGGTTAGTGAACCATGATGCGCAAATCGAATGTAGAAGCAAGAAAGTGAAATTGAGAACCGAGGATGGAACTGAGGTGATATTTAAAGAAAAGAAGCAAGACCAGAAATTTCAAACGGCAATTCAGATCAGAAGATTGTTACGATGAGGATGTGAAACTTGTTTGGCTCACGTAAAGGATATGGAGAAGGAATCCCAAATGATTGAGGACATTCCTGTAGTTAAAGAGTTTCCCGATGTATTTCTCGATGAAATACCTGGACTACCTCCAGATCCTGAGATCGAATTCACGATTGATTTGGCTTATGGAACGGAACCAATTTCGAAAGCCCCTTACGAATTGCGCCCATTGACATGAAGGAACTAGCGACGCAATTACAAGAATTTTTAGATAAAGGAGTTATTCGACCGAGCGTATACCCATGGGGTGCACCGGTGCTATTCGTAAAGATGAAAGATGGAAGTATGAGATTGTGTATCGATTATCATAAACTCAATAAGTTGACTATCAAGAATAATTACCCTCTCCCGCGAATCGATGATTTATTTGATTAACTGAAAAGAGCTACTTGTTTCTCGAAGATCGATTTACGATCTGGATATCATCAACTGAAGATTAAGGTGGAAGATATACCCAAGATGGCGTTTCGAACGAGATATGGACATTATGAATTCTTGGTAATGGCGTTTGGATTGACAAATGCGCCAACTAATTTTATGGATCTTATGAATCGAGTATTTAAGAAGTACTTGGCCAAGTTCGGAATAGTGTTTTGACGATATATTGATTTACTCACGGTCCGAAGCGGAATATATGGAGCATTTGAAGATTGTGTTGGAAATCTTGAGGAAAGAGAAATTGTATGCGAAATTTTCAAAATGCGAGTTTTGGTTGAAGTAAGTTCAGTTTCTTGGACATGTAGTCAATATTGAAGGTATCAAAGTAGATCCTGCAAAGTAGACCCTCCAAACCCGGGTCAGAAGTTTGGGGTCCACACACACACCTTAATTATAACCTGCTTATAATAATAATAAAGATAATAATAATATATGCAGTGACCCTACTTACCAACCACCACGGATCGCAACAGGTTAAAGTATGCACACAAGCCAAACACACTAATATATTACAAACCGTTCAAATCCCAACTATTTCAAACTCAAACTGAGTATTAAACATTATTACAAACTTTTACAAACTTAAATTATCCCAAAAGAAGCCTACTAGCTCAGCTTTCTCAACCTGAACCCCTAGCTCTCGCGCTGGACTGGGGATCCTCGCTACCAACTGGTTCCTTTTTAACTGGAAAGAATATAAACAACATCGCACAAATGAGCTAACTAGCTCAGTAAGTCACAATGACAAAACTGAGAATAATGATCATCAGGTGAATATGATTATGATATCAAGTGAACATTGGATTATGATTTAGAATTGGATATTATACTTTTAATTTAAAAACCAAGGTTAGGCTGCTGATCAGTCACGCACTAACCCCGAGCAAGGCACACAGCATTGCTCTAACTACTGGATCCAAGGCACACATTGGCCTAACTTGACCATTATATGGTCTGACCACGAATCTGGTCCACAATTTTATAAAAACAATCCAATTCTAACATAATAACAGAATATGCAATAATAAACAATAACCGAAATCATTAACAACAATAAATGTTTAACAATGAAAGGGTTTCAATCCTTGTAAGGATCAATAAGGCAATTTAAAAGCTTGGATGCTGGGTAATGAAAGAATTGGATAACAAAGGAATCAATATTTCAGGGTTTCAAAGATTTGGGATTTCAATGCATAGGATACAATGATTGAATGTACAAGTAATTCAGTTCAGTGTTTGGGATTTTGTTTGCATGTATTTGTGGAGTAGTATCGTATACTTGAGGTTCGTGTTTGGGTATACAACAATCAATGGTCTCAAAAAAATAAGGTTCATGGCTCAAGAACAATAACTGGAATCAGAGTTTAGGTTTCAGTGCTTCAAAGCACTTGCAATATCAACAAGACTATCACGTATTACAATATTTCGAGAAAGTTCGGAATACTTGCCTGATATTAGCTTACTACACTGCACTCGCTTCCAATCACAACCGTCTTACTCCTTAACTCTCTGTTTCCCTTTCCTACGTCTTGCCTCTTCTGCTCACATATCATAAGCATCTATCAATAATTTACTCATGGAATTCTATTTAACACATACTTCTATCTACCCTTCGTTTTACCCAAATCCGATTAACGGATTGAAAGTTATGCAATAATCAAGTAAACAGAGAATATATAGATTGATAGTCAATTAACAAGTCACATATAGCATATAATACATCACGTAATCAATGATATATTATTTATAAAGAAGTCTCGGGTCATAAATAGGATTTCTGGTATTTAAAATGATTTTTAAAACATTTTTCGGAATTAAAACGGGTCGTTGGATCAATTTCGGGTTAATAAACAGGGTTCGGTTGGCCAATTCTGGCTCCGAAATAATTTTAGAATAATTATCGAGCCTTGGAAATAATTTAGAATAATATTTTAAAGCTCGAAACTATTTTTTAGAATTTTTAAATCATTTTTAAATAATTAAATCTAATTAAATAATTAATTAAAATCAATTAATAATTAATTAAAATCAATTAATAATTAATTAAATCAATTAATTTTCGAATTAATTGACCAATTAATCAATTAGAAATTAACTGAAATTAATTAACTAATTAATTTAGATTTATTTGTGAATTAAAAATAATTTTCAGAATTAAAATAATAATTTTTAGAATTTTCAGAAATTAAAAACGAATTTTTATAATAAAAATAAATAGGAAATATGATTTTTAAACATTTTTAAAACAGAAATCCAATTTTTGCAAAGTCTGGAAACTACAGGGACCAAACTGCATCGTTTTCAAAACTATAGGTACTAAACTGTAATTTTCCAGGGGGTCGCCGAAAAACAGTTAGGGATGGCCGGAGAACACGTTCCCGGCGTCCTCACCCCACCAACACCTCCAGATCACATCTACAGGTTACCAGGAACACAACCATGCAATCAAAATAACCTAACAATCCCTGAGTTGGCCGGAATTTGGCCGAGAAATTTTCCAGTTTTCGGCGAACATCGGAAAACTTCAAAACACAACTCCCTTTTCTACAGACCTCGTTGGTTCATGAAACTTATACGACTAGATTGCAAATTTCACAGAGAACACAACCCACTATAACACAACATCAATCTATCACAGAATAAGAAACCCCTAAATTTCAATTAAGAACATTCATACGGGTTATAAACCCTAATTTTAAAATTCGAAAATCAAACTCAAATTTGAACATGTTATTGAACTCCAAATCAGACGTATGACATATGAAAATCATCAGGAAAACAAGCTCTACAACATGCAATCATCAAATCATACAAACAATCATTCGAACAAAAATTCATATTTTTAATAAAATAAATTCGAAAATAAATAAATTTTTTAGAAAAATAACCTTGATTTTTGCAGGTGTATGGATTACAAAATCTGGTAGAGCTCTTCAAGACCTTCAGATTGGTTACTCGAGCTTTCCAAACTGAATTCAATAACACCTCCAAATGCTTGTTTGATTCTTCGAACAGTTTTAGGAAATTAGGGTTTTTCTCTGAAAATTATATAATTATTTGTCTGCAATTGATTTTGATACGAAATAAAATACGGTAAAAGGCTATTTATAATTACGGAAAATTAGTATCCCGTTGGATCATTCTGGATATAAAACGATACGTTTATTTGTAAAAACTGATCCAAACGGTATCGGTTTTCGGGATAATTATCCAAATCAGTACAATTTGTACTGCGGTCTTGGTCTCAGCGCCTGGTTACACGTATTACGAAGTGATAATTGTGATAGTTTAATAAAAAGCTCCCGTTTATCGAAAATACGGGTTTTATTGATTTACCGAAACGAATATTGTATCGAAAATGTTGCGCCGGGATCCGCGCAGGACAAACCGTACGCCGGATCGAAAAAGTCGAAACATGGAAAATGCTCGGAATATTACAATTAGGTTATGAAGGAGTTCTCGAAAGAGTTTCGGGTTCCAAAAACGTAACAACGGTTGACGTCGGTTGGTTCCCGTTTTTATAAAATAAATTTTAATTACCCGAAAAAAGATTTTAGAAATTTCAGATGATTCTTATAAATCCATAAACCAACATAAAAATAATTAGGAAGATATGACAATTATCTATATTTTATTTTGGACACATAAAAATTAAAACACTCAATTAATATTATTTTTGAATAACCAAGTACATATAACACTTTAACAATTAACTCACAGAATAGATACTAAACACACATAATAATTATATAATAGCAAAAATAATTACACGATATATCCCGGATATTACATCCTTCCCCCCTTAAAAGGATTCTGTCCTCAGAATCTCTAAGAAAACAAATGAGGGTACTTTTCTCTCATATCACTTTCTAACTCCCAGGTTGAATCTTCAACCTTTGGGTTTCTCCATAATACTCTTACTAACTTTACCACTTTATTTCTCAATACTTTCTCTCTCTCTTCTAGAACTTCTACTGGGCTCTCTATATATGACAAATCTGCTTGAAGCGCTATTGGCTCATATTTTATTACATGCCCGGAGTCTGGATTATATTTCTTAAGCATTGATATGTGAAAAACATTGTGAATGTGCTCCATGTACGGAGGTAACACCAATTCGTAAGCTACTTTGGCAATACACTTTAGGATTTCAAAAGGTCCGACATATCTTGGGTTTAGCGTCCCTTTCTTCCCAAAACTCGTTAGTCCTTTCCACGGTGATACTTTCAATAATACCAAGCTTCCTTCTTCAAATTCCATGTCTTTTCTTGACTGGTCTGCATATTTCCTTTGACGATCTTGTGCGGCTATTAATCTTTTCTGGATAAATTCAACAACTTCCTTTGTCTGCTGTACCAATTCGGGTCCGAGTTGTAAGTCATATGTCATAGACCTATTTGTATATTCGAGGATTCAACTCAACTCAAATAAGAATGTAATAAGTAAATAGTGGATCTACCGTCAGAGAGATCTCGCAAAGTAATATCTGTCAAAGGATTCAGAAACAAAGTTCATCTACAGACTTGAGGAGTTAATTCACTGGAAGAAGTTCAAGAAGTTGATCATGCCTCAGTGATATAAATCAAGATCGTGGATTTAATCAAGTGACAGAGATCTCGTCAGAGTATCAATTAATTACAAGGATTTAATCTGAAGAAAATCAAAGTGTCAGAGTCAAGACATGAAGAAACGTCATGGAAGTTAGTCACTCATGAACCAGACAGTACATCGAGTGTCAGCGTTGAAGTGGTGGAATTGATTCATAATTTTCAGTGATTTTCAGAAGATTTGCAGAAGAATGGTTGCTGCTCAAGACTAGAATTAATTCTCTATTAATTAATTAAGTCATCTAATTTAATTAAGAAAATAAATTATATCTGCGAAGAATAATTTATTTATTAATTGAATTAATTGATTAATTAATTCTGAATTAATTCTAGGAATTTTAGGAATTTTCAGAAGTTTAATTGGATTAAATTCAAGCATTAAATCAGCAAGACAATTGAAAATGAACTAGCATGACAATCAGGATTGTCATACCGATTGTCATGCTAGGCCATTTTCAATTGTCTCACCGAAAGTTACTCTAGGAGGATGATTGTCTTGCTAGTTCATTCTGATTGTCATGCTAGTTCATTCAGATTGTCTTGCTAGTTCATTCAGATTGTCTTGCTAGTTCATTCAGATTGTCTTGCTAGTTCATTCAATTGTCTCACCGAAAGTCTTGCCAGCTATAGGATTGTCATGCCAAGTCAATTCTATTCGTTTGTTGATTTAAAAAAGAAGCAGAGAAGCAGCAACTTATTATTAAGAACACAGAAGTCAAGAAACAAGGCAGAAAAGAAAATCAAGAAGAAATATTTCATCTTTTCATCTGCATACTTCAAGATTAAATTTCTAGATTGTAAAGTTAAATCCAATCCACTAGAAATCTTTATCTTGCTCTTGTGTATCAATCTAGAGGATCAAAATCCCTAGAACTTAATCTCAAATTGCGTTTAGCATTTGAATCTTTTTTATTACAAAAATAGAAAAAGTTCATGTCGAATTTATTCTAGATTTGTGATAATTAATTTGAGATTAATTCCTTGTAATCGATACAGTTGTTGTAACACCTTTCAAGTTTAATAATATTTTTATTTAACTTGAATTTTGTTTCACATTTTTTATTCCGTATTTAATTCGATTATTCGGTACTGTTTGTATTCAACCCCCCCTTCTACAAACACATTGGGACCCAACAATTGGTATCAGAGCCTTCTGATTAACGAACAAATCAAGATCCTAGACTTTTGTGATTTTTCAACTCCTTGAATTTTTATTTATTCAAAAATTCATAATGACTTCACATAAAGTTGGAACCGTTAAAATTCCACAATTTGATAAAGAGAATTATATCATGTGGAAGAAGAAGATGCTATTATTCTTACAAGTTGCAAATCCCAAATATTCAAACTTGTTAAAGAAGGGTATAAAAACTCCGATGGTTATTGAACCGGAGGTAATAATAGATGGTGTGGTGACTACTGAAGCTAGAACCTATCCAAAAGAGCCTGAAGATTTTACTCCTGCTGAGAAGGAAGAAGCCTCCTTGGATGCCAGCCTTCAATTAATATTAATTGATTCCCTTGATCCCCTGATGAACAGACATGTGATGAACTGTAAAAATTCCAAACACATGTGGGAAACTATTGAGGTGATTAATGAAGGCACAGAGGAAGTTAGGGAGAACAAGTTGGAAATCCTAACCTCTGAATATGAACATTTCAAATCAAATCCAGGAGAAGGAATTACTGAAGTGTTTGAGAGGTACAATGCGTTGATCAACAACCTGAACATCAATGGAAAGTATTATTCAATCAGGGAGGTCAACAAAAAGTTCCTTTTAACACTGCCAGCTCATCTTGAACATAGAATCACTGCCATTAGAGAAGCTAGAGATCTGAGTGAGATTTCTTTGGACAGGCTCTATGGAGTGTTAAAAACCTATGAGTTGGAGCAGATTCAACAGAAGGAAGTCTACGGGAAGGATAGAATGGTCAGCACATCTACTGCACTTGTAGCTGAAGGTCAACAACAACAACAATCTCAACAGTTAGAAAGAATGGTACAGTTTTCCAAGGGTGAGGAAAATGAGTTAGTAGCAGAATATGATCCTCCTACTACAAATCAATCAAGTGATGATTTTTATTCCTTGGAAGAGCTGGAGCAATTGGAAGATGAATCAATGGCCCAAATTGTCAAGAGATTCTCCCATGTCAGATTCAGGAGGAATCCCAAGCTTAAGTACAAGTCCAACTACAACAAATTCCAGAAAGGTGGATCTTCATCCTCTAACACCAGCAGTGGTGGGTACAAAACAGGGATGGTTGATCGAAGCACCATTAGATGCTATAACTGCAATGAGTTGGAACACTTTGCCACAGAATGTAGGAAGCCAAAGCAAGTAAGAAAGAACTCTGAAAGGGCTTATCTGGCAAAGGGAAGAAGCTGGGATGATACTGACAGTGAAGATGAAGATGAAGGAAATCTTGCTCTTATGGCTATTGATGGAAAAGCTTCATCGTCAAGAATAGAGGTAAAACTTTCTGATGCTGAAATGGTTTATCATCTAAGAGGTAACTTAGATTGTGCACGTCGTGATAATGAACTGTTAAGTTTACAGATCACAGACCTTGAGAAAGAGGTCAATGAATTAAGACTTGTGCACATTAATCAAGACAAATTAAAAGAACAGGTATCTTTTCTAGAGAATAGAGTTGACTGTTATAGAAAACTCGAAACTATTCTCAAAGACAAGATCACCGGTCTTGAGACTAAGGTTAGAGCCTACTTCAATTCTTGTTCGAAGGCTAAAGAGTTCTACAGTAAGCAAGCTGTTAATCAAACATCTGGAATAGGTTATGATTATAATGCTGCTATTGGAGAATTAGGCATAAACTCCCCTCCTCATGTATGTGCTAAAGGGAGGGAAGTACCACATGTGCTTAAGGGTGTTGATGAACCCCTCTATAAAGCATCAATTGCTGAACCATTTGATGCGACCTCTTCTGTTATTCAAGAAGAAATACGTGCTGAGGATCATGCTTATGAGAAGATTGTTTCCAAGTCATGTGAGTCGAAAGTTCCAGTCAAAGTTGTGAAAGCAACTGAGATTAACTCAGACACACATGAGTTGGATAACAATAATGCCATGTCTACCATGCATAAATTGTCTGCTGTTAATCACTCTCATAGAGCATGTAGTATTGCTAATTGTATGTCTTGTGCTTTTAATATGATGTATGCTTATTTTAATGGTAAGCATCTGTCTAATGATAAGACTACTCCTCGTCAGCATGTGAATAACAAGAAGCATGATAGGTCTAAGACTGCTAGTCCTTCTAAGGCTAGAAAGGAGACATTTGTGCCTAAGCCTAACCAGAAATTTGTTAAGGCTATTTACAAGGTCAAATGTCCAGTCATTGAGAATGTTGAGATCGTTAAAATTAAAAATGTTGTTTTGCCTGACAAAGGACAGTTCTACAAGTATGCCGGGCCCAACCAAGTTTGGGTTCCGAAGAAGGTCTAATCCATTTGAAGTGTAGGGCAGTATACAAGTGTAACCGGTAGTGTGGATTCTTGACAAGTGGATCATCAAGACATATGACCGGAGATAGAGCCCTGCTATCAAATGTGGTTGAGAAAGCTGGCCCCATGGTTACCTTTGGAGATAACAGCAAAGGTTTATCTGAGGGATATGGCTGTTTGCAAGCTGGGAATGTTATCATTGTAATTTTGTATATTGTGCTAGGTTATTATCAGGAAGCAGTATCTAACATATAGCACCAGTGACGAGACTTGAGAATATTACGACATATCAGGCACCTGCTGCACATTACACTTGGAATTGTACTCTAGTAAGATGTGTACAAGTGTACTCTTGATTGGTGAGTTAAAAGAGGAAGTCAGTGCACCACAGTTCATGGACTTTGCAGCTGCAGATCTATTGGACTATGCAATCTCTTCTTCACAATCTCACTTCAGGTTGGTATGAACTAGTATACTGCTCAAGCAATCGTCAAGAACATGGTATGGCACTCTAACAGAAGTTATAATTTTATATGAATAAGTAGAGTCGTCATATTAGTAACTATCTTATCACCAGGCACAATCATATTGTTTTATATGTGCAGTGGTATATTGATTATGCAACATAACAATTAGTATCTAAAGTACTTGACAAGTATCGGTCAATGATATCTTGTTAACATTATGTTGCAGATATTTGTAAGCTTTTGACATGAATGAGAATTACTTAGACTTTACCCTAAGTGATCAATGTTTTATCAAAAACTCATTCATATTGAAAAACAAAAATTAAACTTCTTTCTACATTAGTGATTTCTTATTTCATGTAAAATCTTTTGAAATCACTATTGTAAATCATTTTCTCTCTATTACCATATATTCTGTGTTACAGGTTCAGTCTCCAATGACTTTCTTTCATTGACAGTCATGAGGTTGAAAACCCACAACATCTATCCCAGACTGTAAAGACAAACACAAAAACAGAACCAACCAACACTCTCTTACCACTAAATGTAGTATGAATGAGCGTGAGGGAGATAGTGCTCAGTGCACCACATAAGGAAGGTTCTGTAGTCAACCCAGTAGCTCTGTCTCCTACATAGATGAGTAGTATTTAAACCGAGACAACTGCTAGCCCCCATACATCTTCTCAAAAAGATGTAATGGCTGTAAAGGCACAAAAACAGTTACTAGATTCATTCTCTCAACAGGGTGAGTCTATTGAATTTTGCCTGTCGGCCAAGGTATCCAATGTAGTGTCACCACTTCAAACATAAACAATTCTTGATGCACAAGGAGAGGTTACACACACAAAGGATGAGTTGACGGAAACAAGAGTTTCGACCATTTTAAGGTCAGATTCGATTGTTCAAAGTTCGTTAGTGGACCAATTGCCTTTACAGGTGTTAAGAGAGGATACTGATCCAAAAGCCATATGTCAGTGGTCAGTGTCTACCTCCCCAGGCTTAAATCCCCTGGATGCATCTGCGGATAGTGGATCTGACATAGGTGCAGATCGGCAACTTGTTGACAATGATTCAGATATTACCTGATAAGTCACAAGGAAATGTCTTCACAGACATTAGAAGGGAACTTTGATCTTTATGCTAAATTCGTTGGATCATTGTTTACCTTCCCAGAATTCAAATCTGGAATCCTAAAAGGGAAACTAGCAACTTGTAAATTATGACTCAGATTCATCTGACGAGTTTAACAAGGATGGGGATTTGTGAACTCCCATTGCACCACCTGTGACCTCCTTTAAGGATGGCTAAGGTGATTTTCCTTGCAGGTACAGCTGGATTATGGAGCTATGAGAGAAGAGTGATACACTTGTGAGAATGAGTGTAAACACGAGTGGAGAGAAGAGTGAAACACATGTGAGGTACACTAAACAGAATCACACACTCACAGTGAGGTAGAAAGAGAAACTACTTGTTATTTCTTTTCCAACCAAGTGAAATATGAGAACTCCTTCAGACGACGGCATACATTCCTTCTTTAAGGGGGAGATAAAAGCTTAAGTAATAGGTTGGAGGATTCCTCAACTAAGGGGGAGAAATAGCAGGGAGGAAGAAAAAGATCCTAAAAATGTACACTACACCACACCATTGTTGTTTCTAACTACGGATCCTATTGTACGGGAGAGGTGGTAAACACAAGGTGATTTTCTGATAAGGGAAGAAGCTGTTAGGGGAGTACCATTGGTTTTTATCTGCGGATCCTATTGTACGGGAGAGGTGGTAAAACGAAGGTGATCTTCTTTAATCAGTTGATTCTCATAGGGGGAGAAGCAAGAGAGATATGTGCTTCTCAACAGGAAATGTGGTTGTACAAATGAAGATGAAACTACTTGAAGATATGTTCAGTCTAGAGGAACATCTACTTGGAATCTGGAAAATGTTAAATCTCATCCAGAAATTTTCTGCTATTTACTTTGCATGTATGTTTATATCTTTTTCTTATTTGTTAGTTGAGTTATCCTCTAGGTATTTGTGTGTTATTGTCTAACAAACAAATAGGGGGAGATTGTAAGTCATATGTCATAGACCTATTTGTATATTCGAGGATTCAACTCAACTCAAATAAGAATGTAATAAGTAAATAGTGGATCTACCGTCAGAGAGATATCGCAAAGTAATATCTGTCAAAGGATTCAGAAACAAAGTTCATCTACAGACTTGAGGAGTTAATTCACTGGAAGAAGTTCAAGAAGTTGATCATGCCTCAGTGATATAAATCAAGATCGTGGATTTAATCAAGTGACAGAGATCTCGTCAGAGTATCAATTAATTACAAGGATTTAATCTGAAGAAAATCAAAGTGTCAGAGTCAAGACATGAAGAAACGTCATGGAAGTTAGTCACTCATGAACCAGACAGTACATCGAGTGTCAGCGTTGAAGTGGTGGAATTGATTCATAATTTTCAGTGATTTTCAGAAGATTTGCAGAAGAATGGTTGCTGCTCAAGACTAGAATTAATTCTCTATTAATTAATTAAGTCATCTAATTTAATTAAGAAAATAAATTATATCTGCGAAGAATAATTTATTTATTAATTGAATTAATTGATTAATTAATTATGAATTAATTCTAGGAATTTTAGGAATTTTCAGAAGTTTAATTGGATTAAATTCAAGCATTAAATCAGCAAGACAATTGAAAATGAACTAGCATGACAATCAGGATTGTCATACCGATTGTCATGCTAGGCCATTTTCAATTGTCTCACCGAAAGTTACTCTAGGAGGATGATTGTCTTGCTAGTTCATTCTGATTGTCATGCTAGTTCATTCAGATTGTCTTGCTAGTTCATTCAGATTGTCTTGCTAGTTCATTCAGATTGTCTTGCTAGTTCATTCAATTGTCTCACCGAAAGTCTTGCCAGCTATAGGATTGTCATGCCAAGTCAATTCTATTCGTTTGTTGATTTAAAAAAGAAGCAGAGAAGCAGCAACTTATTATTAAGAACACAGAAGTCAAGAAACAAGGCAGAAAAGAAAATCAAGAAGAAATATTTCATCTTTTCATCTGCATACTTCAAGATTAAATTTCTAGATTGTAAAGTTAAATCCAATCCACTAGAAATCTTTATCTTGCTCTTGTGTATCAATCTAGCGGATCAAAATCCCTAGAACTTAATCTCAAATTGCGTTTAGCATTTGAATCTTTTTTATTACAAAAATAGAAAAAGTTCATGTCGAATTTATTCTAGATTTGTGATAATTAATTTGAGATTAATTCCTTGTAATCGATACAGTTGTTGTAACACCTTTCAAGTTTAATAATATTTTTATTTAACTTGAATTTTGTTTCACATTTTTTATTCCGCATTTAATTCGATTATTCGGTATTGTTTGTATTCAACCCCCCCTTCTACAAACACATTGGGACCCAACACGAGTATTTTGCGTTCTCCTACTTCGTTCCAATATACTGGAGATCTACATTTACGTCCATAAAGGGCTTCATAAGGTGGCATCCCAATGCTGGCGTGATAACTGTTGTTATAAGCAAACTCTACCAGGGGTAAATGCTCGTCCCAACTTCCTTTGATATCAATAGCACAAACACGTAGCATGTCCTCGATTGTCTGGATCGTTCTTTCACTTTGGCCATCTGTTTGGGGGTGATAGGCCGTACTCATATTCAATCTTGTTCCCAAACATTCTTGAAAACTCTTCCAGAATCTTGAATTAAACCTTGGATCTCTATCAGATACGATAGACACTGGAACTCCATGACGAACTACGATCTCTTTCAAGTGCATATGAACTAACTTGTCGAGCGAAAATTTTTCATTTATAGGCAGAAAATGAGCTGACTTGGTAAGTCTATCTATTATAACCCAAATGGCATCATGATTAGTCCCTGTCCTTGGTAATCCAACTATGAAATCCATGGTAATATGTTCCCACTTCCACTCTGGAATCTCCAATGGCTGTAGCAATCCGCTTGGTCTCTGATGCTCTGCTTTAACTCTCTGACAGGTATAGCATTTGCTAACCCATTCCGCAATTTCCCTCTTCATATCTGGCCACCAATAATTCTTCTTTAAATCTCTGTACATTTTGGTACTCCCTGGATGGATGGAATATCTTGAACTATGTGCCTCTTGTAAAATTTCATTTTTCAGCTCCGTTACTGGTGGAATCCAAATTCTTGAAGAAAACCTAAGAATACCTTGATCATCTTATTGCGTGCATAATTCCTCACCTACCAAACTATTTATATCTTGATCCATAACCTCTTTCTGGCATTTCTTTATTTTCTCCAATAACTCCGGTTGGAAAATCATACTGTACACTTTTGCTTCCTCAGGCTTTAAATTCTAATCTCCAATTCCAATTTTTGAAATTCCTTATATATCTCTTCAGGTACGGATAACACATTTAACCTTTCCTTCCGACTTAACGCATCTGCTACGACGTTCGCCTTACCAGGATGATAATTAATCGAGCAATCATAATCCTTGATCAATTCTAAACTTCTCCTTTGTCTCATATTAAGTTCCTTTTGGGTAAATATATATTTCAAACTTTTGTGATCCGTGAAAATCTCACACTTTTCTCCATACAAATAATGTCTCCAAATCTTTAAAGCGAAAACTATAGCTGCTAACTCCAAATCATGAGTAGGGTACTTCTGTTCGTGTGGTTTCAATTGCCTTGACGCATACGCAATCACCTTGTCGTGCTGCATAAGAACACATCCTAATCCTTTGTAAGAAGCATCGCTATAAATTACGAAATTCCCTTGATCGTCTGGAAGTGACAAAACATGTGCCGTGATTAATCTCCGCTTCAATTCCTGAAAACTTTCTTCGCACTTGTCATTCCATATAAACTTTTCATTCTTTCGTGTAAGCTTTGTCAATAGTGTTGCAATTCTTGAGAAATTCTGAACGAATCGTCGATAATATCTTGCCAATCCCAAGAAACTTCTTACCTCAGTGGGTGTTCTCGGTCTTTCCCAATTCGTAATTGCCTCGATCTTTGCCGGGTCCACTTTGATCCCTTCATTACTGACTATGTGTCCTAAGAACTGAACTTCCTGTAGCCAAAACTCACACTTCGACAATTTAGCATATAACTTCTTTTTCCTTAAAATCTCCAAAGCTGTCCTTAAATGTTCCGCATGATCCTCATCCGTCTTTGAATAGATCAAAATATCGTCTATAAATACTATAACAAACTTGTCCAAATATTCCTTGAAAATTCTGTTCATCCGGTCCATAAACGCTGCTGGGGCGTTGGTCAATCCAAAAGACATTACTAGAAATTCATAATGCCCATACCTTGTTCTGAAAGTTGTCTTTGGTATATCTTCTGGTTTGATCTTCAGTTGATGATATCCCGATCTTAAATCGATTTTGGAGAAATACTTGGCTCCCTTCAATTGGTCAAACAAATCATCAATTCTGGGTAACGGATACTTATTCTTGATTGTCAACTTGTTGAGCTCCCTATAGTCGATGCACAGTCTCATGCTTCCATCCTTCTTCTTGACAAATAATACCGGTGCACCCCACGGGGATACGCTGGGTCTGATTACTCCTTTCTCTAACAGCTTTTGTAATTGCTTTGCTAACTCTTTCATCTCAACGGGCTCCATTCTATACGGGGACTTGGATACTGGTTCGGTTCCAGGTGCTAAGTCGATTACAAATTAAATTTCTCTATCTGGAGGAAGTCCTGGTAATTCGTCGGGAAACACGTCTGGAAATTCCTTCACAACTGGAATATCTTCAAGTTTTGCTGGCTCCTGACTTCTGTCGATCACATATGCTACGAAATGCTCACATCCTTGTCGTAGTAACTTCTTGGCTTGAATCATCGTTAAGAACTTCTTTACCTGCTTTTGTCCCTTGAACGTTACTATTCTTTCGTCTGGCGTTTTCACCATTACTTTCTTATTTCGACAATCTATCTGAGCATCATGCTTAGGTAACCAATCCATCCCTAATATAACGTCAAATTCTCCTAACTTAAACGGTATCAAATCTACACAAAACTTACTGCCAGAAATCTCAATCTCACAATTCCCACAAACTTGGTTAACAGTTACACATTCTTGATTTGCTAATTCCACAGTCATTATTTCATTTAAATACCCAACTGGACAAATTAACTTACTAACAAAATCTTGTGAAACAAACGATCGAGTTGCTCCCGAATCTATTAACACTTTGGCACATAAAGAATTTACATTAAGCGTACCTGCCACGACATCCGTATCCTGGATCGCATCCTTCACCGACATGTCAAAAACTCTAGCCCTCGGAGTCTCATTCACTGTTGGGGTAGATCCCATAATCCTCAATGCAATACTGACTGGGGCTGGTGTCTTGCAATCCTTGGCCATATGTCCTGGCTTTCCACATTTGAAGCATGTAAATCCAATGGCTGGAACCTTCACTGTTGGATTTCAGATAGGTTGATCTTTATTTGCTGGCTCTCTTGCTGGCTGATTTCGGCACTCCCTCGAGTAGTGCCCTTTCTGGTTGCATTTAAAACATACCACATTCAACTTGTTACAAACTCCTCCATACTTCTTTCCACATACTTGACAATCTGGAAAAGTTAATCTCAACTGATTCGGCTGATTCACATTAGCTGGACGATTGCCCTGGCCTCCGCCTCCTGCATTTTGTCTCCTGAAATTAAATTTTATCCCTGGCTGAAACTTGCCCTTCTTAAAATTTGGAAACTTCCCTGTTTGTGACTGATCCTCACTTCCCTCAACTTTCCTTTTCTTACTTTCCTTATCTTTCTGGAACATCTCACTCTCTGTCTCTGCGATCATAGCCTTATGTACAACCCCGACATAGGTATCCAATTCAAAAATAGCTACCTTCCCTCTGATCCATGGATGCAAGCCTTGCTGGAATCTCTTAGCTTTCTTTCTATCAATATCAACATACGACGACACATACCTTGACAATTCCTCAAACTTCCCCTCATAATCTGTTACCGACATGTTCCCTTGCTTTAATTCTAAAAACTTCAGCTCCATTTGATCCTGAACAAACTGAGGAAAATACTTTTCTAAAAACAATTCCTTAAACCTTTCCCAAGTAATAACATATGTGCTTTCCAATGTCTTCACCATCTCCCACCAATAGGTGGCCTCATTCTTCAGATAGTAACTTGCAAATTCAACCTTCTGCTCCTCTTTCACTTTTACCAAGGCAAATGCCTTCTCTATTTCCTTTAACCACACATTTGCTTCAATTGGCTCTAAGGAACCCTTGAATTCTGGTGGGTTTACTGCCTGAAAAGTTTTGAAAGTTACCTGGGGATTGGTCTGTCTCTGTTGTTGTTGTGCCAGGTGAACTGTTTGTTGGGCCAAGATTTGAAGAATCTGGGCTATTGCTGGGTCCATGGGTCCTGGGTTCACATTCTGGTTTGTATCATCTTGGTTGTTATTGTTGTTGTTGTTGGTTTCTTCATTCTGGGTGTTGGTGCGGGTATTTCTTCTGGGAGGCATTTTCTGTAAAGAATCAATCAATTTATTTAGCTTTTGAATCAAATCTTTGTATAAAAAAAAGTTTTGTAAAACAGGAATATCTCTTTTTGAAAACAGTTGTAACTAAGTAAATTGCATGCTTCTTTACAGAATATAAACAGTTATGGAAAATAGGGTACATGGTATCACAGGGTATACTGGTGCAATAAATAAGGTAAAGTAAAACAGGTGCAATAAAGTAAATGACAGTGTTGGAAAGGAAAAAGGTACTGATATATAGATCAAAAGTTTTAGGTAGTACAAGCGTAAAGACGCTTCGAAAGTAAAAGCAAAAAGGGGACAACCACCTACTCACTAGTCAGCATCGCTAGTCTATAAATACAACTCAAAAGTCTACTGATACACACTACACACTACTGTACATACTACATAATCATAACAACACTGCTCAGCATCTCCATCTCTGAATCTCTGGCTCATGGCAAATCTGGACCTCCTATCTCCTCAAGCTCCTCTAGAACCCACTTAGCCCACTCTACTAGGAAATCAGGGGTGATGTCCTCATGTGTAGCCTCAGCAATCCTCACAGCAGCTGCTCTACGAAACGCCTGGAGCCTCTCCCTAAGTCGCCTCTCACCACTCCACATCTCTCTGGTACGCATGATATGCAATAACTCCTGGATCTGATGTGATATCCCGTATTTTCAGAATTATTATTATTCATATTTGAATATGTTTATGTGATTTTCTGATTTAGAAGGAATAAAATGGTGGATATTTTATTCCTATTTGACGAGTTTGTGTTATTAATTGGTAATGTGCTAATTGTTGAGTGTTATATCGGTCCTTGTTAATATCTGAAAATATTTCCTTAAATGTATTAATTTCAAAAGTTTATTTGAAACCCGATCATTTATTGATATCGGTAAATTGAGTTCGTTTAGTAATATTAGGGATTGGATGGATATTATGTCTGCTATGTATTTTATGTAATATTAATTGTGTGTGACTTAGTTGTGATTGAGGATTATTTGTATTATTAATTACTGAGTCGTATCATTTTGTTTTTGTCTTTAAAAGTGATTTTATTGAAAATCTAATTTCATAAATATTTAAATTATCTTTCAAAAATATTTTTATGACTTTATAATTACAATAATTATTTTTGGGATTTTATAAAATTTAGAAATCATTATTTCATCAATTATTTAGCCCTGTGTGATTTTCTGATTTCATTTATTTGTAAAATTCGTATTTAATTCCAAAATTCATCAAAAATTATGAAACTCATATTTATTTAAGTTTGGAATATTCTGAGAATTTCAAAATTATTTTGGGAATTTTTGGGATTAGTGTTACCGCGCGCTGTTTCGTTTTATGGATTAAAGCGGGTATAATTTGCGTTTCAGAAATTGTTTTAAAATTTCGGAATTTATATCTTTGTAAACTTCGGGATATTTATGTCATTTTAAAACTATTTTCGTAGTTTTCGGAGGCTGGTTTATTCGCACCTTGTTTCATTAGATTCGAATTTCGGGCCGTGTCTATTTATTGACACGTGTCCTGAGTCACAGATACGTGGCATTGCAGTAGCATTTTGGAAATTATAACATCAATTAATTTTTTTTCTTCCTCCTGGCCTAATCTCTCTTTCGATATCTCTCCCCAATCTCTTTGTCATCTATCCCTCTCATCTCTAATTCCTCTCTCAATTTCCTCACATATCTCTCTTTTTCTCCTTCTATTCTACTCGGTTTCTACTTATTTCTTTCCCTCGGTTTTGCCTTATGTTTCCGGTGAGCTATGCTACTCTGTTTCTCCGGCCACCAGTTGCCGCCGGTCTTCCGGTTAGGTAACAGGGGCGGGCCTGTGATATTGTCTCTGTGTGTATATATACATCGTGTTGTGTGTGTGCGTGTGTATGTGTGTGTGTTGTGTGTGGGTGTGTGTACGCCTGGTGTGTGCGTTCGTGTGTGTTGCTTCCGGCCAAGTTTTGTTGCCGGTTGTTGAATCGTGTTTTAAATTGGGGAAATATGATGTTCTGCAGAAATTTGGCTGAATTGTTGCAGTGTTACTTGGATAATTCAAAGTATTATCTAATGTATATTCGAGTTATATTCGAATTATGAGAGTTTTTGTGAAGAAAATTTGAATGAAATTGTGATTATTAGAATTATTATTTTGGTTATTCGGAAATTAATAGGTGAAGCCGGGATTGGAATCCGATTTATGGTACCTCCGGGTTTTACCGCCGTCGGCGATGAGCCTCGGCGAGCCGACGGTGGACGGTGATGATGTTGTTCTGAGTCCTACGATTTAAAATACAAAATACGAATAAAAATTGTAAAATACGGATGACAACGATTATTAGTTGTATTTAATTGGAATTTGTGGAATTGAGAATCGGCGTTGTTAATTTAAGTTGGTGATTGGATTTTGGATTGCGATTGATTGTGTTGTGATTGATTTGACGTCGGGATGGTCGACGGGTAGGCCGATAAACAAAGGAGACGCTGCCCGATTTTCGGGAAATTAATTCCGAAAATATGGGAACGTAACCTATAATTATCGGAGACATCGAACGAGGTTTATATAATTAATTTTTATGAAACCTAATTACGTGTTAGGACAAGGTATTTTTATAAATCAACCGTTCGTCTGTTTAATACGAAACGAACGCGTACAGACTCAGAAAAATATTCCGCTTTCATTAAAAATACTTTCGAGACCCAAATCCTTTTTGTTTCGAAAGGTCGTTTGTTTTACAAGTTATTCTGAGTCAATTATTGATCGAAAAATCATATTTTTGACCTGATTTCAGTTTTAAACATATCGAGTCGACCCTTTTGATGAACTGAGTCATATGTGATATGAATTAAGTGATACATGAGTTATGTGCTTATGTGCTATGTGAATTATGTGTGTGTGTGGATTAAGAGTCCTGTGTTTGTCTGTTATATTTATATGTGGGCTATCGTATGGGTAGACGATAGGGTTTTGACGCGCCGTTCGTCAAGTAATTATCATTTAGACAATTAAAGCTATATCTTTTAATTATAGATGTGGATCTCTCGAGTTGATCAAGACAAGACGTTGGATAAAGAATGAAATGGAATGGTATTGGATATCTGGCTTCTAGCAATTGCATGAGCAGTATATCAGTCAAGTGTTGAAAAGAAGGACGGTGATGTTTTAAGACAGAATTTCAGAATAGATGCGTGTTTGCGAGTGTGACTAACTGCTAAAAACCCAAAGGCAAGTACCCCTGATTTCACTTATTGTTCAAGTGATGTTTATTTCGAATCACAGTATGCAAGTATCCCTATCATCACTTATTGTTCAAGTGATATTTATTTTAAATCTTTTGATGCAAGTATTGCTTTCCCTATTCTCAGTTTAGAATCGATAAATGTTTTACATATCGCTGAATTAAATAATTCTGTTTATGCAAGTATTCTTCCGTTATTCTATATTCAGAGTAGCTAAGTGATTTTACTTATCCAATTATCGGATTTACAAATATTTTGGATTTTGAGAAAAGTGATTTGGTTGCGAATATTCCTACCAAAGAATTAGGGGAATAAAATTATTTCGGGTGTCGAGTATCATGACCCCATTTCAATAAAAGGTTTTAAGATTGGATCATAATTGCGTAAGTGACCGGGACGGACGGTCCAGCGGAGGGCTATTTCTAAGTGCCATATGAATATTATGACACCATTTTGCCACAGGCTAGTTATGCCTTTTTATTTGAGTACTCGTGTTTTTGGGGTCACGTTTCTATGAATCATGACCTTGTGCTATCACACGGGCTGATCAGCATGTGATAGTACGTCCGTCGGAGAATGATCCTAATCTAAATTATCATATCATTTTTGATATTCATAGAATAAATAATTTATCAACTGATTCTTTTTGGATTAAAAGTACTGATTCTGTTTTGGATTAAAAGTGAATTGTGGCTTTGATTCAGTTTCTGATTTTGTGGATACTTACGTTGTTGTTAAATATTAAAGGTGGTATTAGTATAGATGATTGATGTTGACTTCAGTATGGGTGTTGTGAGCATCAAAGTTCGTATTGATATCTAATTTGATATGACAACAAAATAAGTATTAATATTAAGAGTTGAGTTTTGAGTAAAGTTTATGATTCAATCCATAATCATTGTTTCATGTTATTGTAGTTTACGATATTTCCGTAAACACTGTTTTACGAGTTTTATTCTCGTCAAGATTCAAAGTATTGCTGAAGCCTTTCGCTTGAAAATATCAAAAAAAGTTTATAATTCAGCAATTATGATTTTAAATGTTCTGCTCTAATGCAGATATCGGTTTTATATCAAAAGACCCTATATATGCTATAATGATCTTGTTGAGCATTTCTTCCGCTCATACTTGCCTGTTTTTAAATTTAACCTCCAGTGAGGATTAGCTTGCGCTACTTAGCTGCGAAATTCGAGGAAACAAAGAAGAAGCTCTTGGAAGGTGGTTGGTTGCGGACTAGTGTAAGTTTTATTGTGTAAAGTTATTTATATTAGATTATATTATAGTTGTATATTTTATTTGGGCCTAGTATACTTCATTTCGAAGTTATACTAGTGGGTTTAGTTTTGAGTTGGAATTTATTGAAAAGAGTTTTAAAAGAAAGAGAAAAATTTATTATGGAATTTGGATATCTTGTTTCTAGAACTGTAACCTTAAAAGATCTTGGAGTAGTTTGGGGTCATTTATGATAAATATCTTCCGCTGGCATTTATTATTTGATTTAACAGGTTATTTTGGATTGAGGTTTCATCGTGACGACCAAATCCCCTGACCCCGGATTTGGGGGCGTTACAGGTTGGTATCAGAGCTGAGGTTATAGTAAACTAGAAACGAGAGTGTGTAGGAGTGTGTATAGCTATGTGAGGACGTTTGAGCTCATATCGAGTTCCTGTTGGACTATTGAATATAGTACCAACGAATAAGTTAAGATAAGGCGTATTTGTTTGAGATGATTGTGCTGAACTGGATGGAACTCCGGAAAGCTGCAAATTTCTATTGTGGAATCTTCCGAGACTACGATTCGACGACGATGGATATTATCGATATCCTTAGAATATGAAGAAGTATCTAGAATCGGATGACGAGTCAACAGAAGAGTTCAAATTCAAGATAAATATTAAGACTTTGGCAATACCTTCTCTTTCTATAATTTCTTTTGGCTTCTCTCAAAAAGGGATATCTGTTAGAGGATATATTCCCTACCACTCATTTTCAATCATAACTATGTTTTAAATGTGCCAGAGGTTGTCATGAAGCCTATTTTTCAGGTTTTGATAGCTCTGCTAAGTTATGAATATTTAACTTCCACTTTTCTTATTTGGTGGATAGTTTCTTGGTGATGTGACACCACTTGCTCATTTTGGTGCCAGAATTTTGTTCTCTGGATTTCATTTCCTTCAGAAATATCAGTTTTGAAATCTTTTCAGTTTTATTCATTTGATTTTGAATTCTTTGATATTTTTATTCCGACTGAGATGAACAACCCTAATTATAGGGGAAACAAGGTATACCTGTCTGTGTGATAGGAGTTGGATGGGACGCCATCACTTGTGTGTATTGTGAATACATGAAGGTTAACAACCTTTAGTAGTGTCTTAATTTGGACACGCAATACCAAGTTCGTTTGATCATATTGATCTCTCAGTTATTCTTTTATTTCAACAATACTTTTTCTCAAATTCAGATTTTGGTTCCGTTATGGTATCAAATTCTTTTCTTTTTAAAATTCCATGATTTTGTCATCCCAAACATTCGAAGGTATGCCAATCAAGTTAAGCTGAGTTATCCTGGTCAAGTCAAAGCAGGGTTATGTGATGGGATTATCAAGAGCAACAGTGGATTGCAATGCGATTAAAATATCAGGGGTGTATAGCGAATTCATTCTGTTTCTTTATTTCTCTATCTTTCTCTTTCTTTTCTTCCCTCTATCTTTCTCTCTATTCTTCTTTCTCGCAATCAGTAAAGCGATTCTATTGAGGAATTGGTCAAAGGATGTAGACGGAACAGTGGTACACAGTGAAGCTCCTGTAAAAGTTTTATTATACCAGGAATACAATATTTGTTTAAGATTATGGAAAATTGAGGTTATTTGGAAATGGAAAGTTGGTTAGAAAACCCTAAGTGCTGTCTTCTGCTGATTCCGAGGACGGAATCCTTATAAGGAGGGTAGATTGTGATATCCCGTATTTTCAGAATTATTATTATTAATATTTGAATATGTTTATGTGATTTTCTGATTTAGAAGGAATAAAATGGTGGATATTTTATTCCTATTTGACGAGTTTGTGTTATTAATTGGTAATGTGCTAATTGTTGAGTGTTATATCGGTCCTTGTTAATATCTAAAAATATTTCCTTAAATGTATTAATTTCAAAAGTTTATTTGAAACCCGATCATTTATTGATATCGGTAAATTGAGTTCGTTTAGTAATATTAGGGATTGGATGGATATTATGTCTGCTATGTATTGTATGTAATATTAATTGTGTGTGACTTAGTTGTGATTGAGGATTATTTGTATTATTAATTACTGAGTCGTATCATTTTGTTTTTGTCTTTAAAAGTGATTTTATTGAAAATCTAATTTCATAAATATTTAAATTATCTTTCAAAAATATTTTTATGACTTTATAATTACAATAATTATTTTTGGGATTTTATAAAATTTAGAAATCATTATTTCATCAATTATTTAGCCCTGTGTGATTTTCTGATTTCATTTATTTGTAAAATTCGTATTTAATTCCAAAATTCATCAAAAATTATGAAACTCATATTTATTTAAGTTTGGAATATTCTGAGAATTTCAAAATTATTTTGGGAATTTTTGGGATTAGTGTTACCGCGCGCTGTTTCGTTTTATGGATTAAAGCGGGTATAATTTGCGTTTTAGAAATTGTTTTAAAATTTCGGAATTTATATCTTTGTAAACTTTGGGATATTTATGTCATTTTAAAACTATTTTCGTAGTTTTCGGAGGCTGGTTTATTCGCACCTTGTTTCATTAGATTCGAATTTCGGGCCGTGTCTATTTATTGACACGTGTCCTGAGTCACAGATACGTGGCATTGCAGTAGCATTTTGGAAATTATAACATCAATTATTTTTTTTTTCTTCCTCCTGGCCTAATCTCTCTTTCGATATCTCTCCCCAATCTCTTTGTCATCTCTACCTCTCATCTCTAATTCCTCTCTCAATTTCCTCACATATCTCTCTTTTTCTCCTTCTATTCTACTCGGTTTCTACTTATTTCTTTCCCTCGGTTTTGCCTTGTGTTTCCGGTGAGCTATGCTACTCTGTTTCTCCGGCCACCAGTTGCCGCCGGTCTTCCGGTTAGGTAACAGGGGCGGGCCTGTGATATTGTCTCTGTGTGTATATCTACATCGTGTTGTGTGTGTGCGTGTGTATGTGTGTGTGTTGTGTGTGGGTGTGTGTACGCCTGGTGTGTGCGTTCGTGTGTGTTGCTTCCGGCCAAGTTTTGTTGCCGGTTGTTGAATCGTGTTTTAAATTGGGGAAATATGATGTTCTGCAGAAATTTGGCTGAATTGTTGCAGTGTTACTTGGATAATTCAAAGTATTATCTAATGTATATTCGAGTTATATTCGAATTATGAGAGTTTTTGTGAAGAAAATTTGAATGAAATTGTGATTATTAGAATTATTATTTTGGTTATTCGGAAATTAATAGGTGAAGCCGGGATTGGAATCCGATTTATGGTACCTCCGGGTTTTACCGCCGTCGGCGATGAGCCTCGGCGAGCCGACGGTGGACGGTGATGATGTTGTTCTGAGTCCTACGATTTAAAATACAAAATATGAATAAAAATTGTAAAATACGGATGACAACGATTATTAATTGTATTTAATTGGAATTTGTGGAATTGAGAATCGGCGTTGTTAATTTAAGTTGGTGATTGGATTTTGGATTGCGATTGATTGTGTTGTGATTGATTTGACGTCGGGATGGTCGACGGGTAGGCCGATAAACAAAGGAGACGCTGCCCGATTTTCGGGAAATTAATTCCGAAAATATGGGAACGTAACCTATAATTATCGGAGACATCGAACGAGGTTTATATAATTAATTTTTATGAAACCTAATTACGTGTTAGGACAAGGTATTTTTATAAATCAACCGTTCGTCTGTTTAATACGAAACGAACGCGTACAGACTCAGAAAAATATTCCGCTTTCATTAAAAATACTTTCGAGACCCAAATCCTTTTTGTTTCGAAAGGTCGTTTGTTTTACAAGTTATTCTGAGTCAATTATTGATCGAAAAATCATATTTTTGACCTGATTTCAGTTTTAAACATATCGAGTCGACCCTTTTGATGAACTGAGTCATATGTGATATGAATTAAGTGATACATGAGTTATGTGCTTATGTGCTATGTGAATTATGTGTGTGTGTGGATTAAGAGTCCTGTGTTTTTCTGTTATATTTATATGTGGGCTATCGTATGGGTAGACGATAGGGTTTTGACGCGCCGTTCGTCAAGTAATTATCATTTAGACAATTAAAGCTATATCTTTTAATTATAGATGTGGATCTCTCGAGTTGATCAAGACAAGACGTTGGATAAAGAATGAAATGGAATGGTATTGGATATCTGGCTTCTAGCAATTGCATGAGCAGTATATCAGTCAAGTGTTGAAAAGAAGGACGGTGATGTTTTAAGACAGAATTTCAGAATAGATGCGTGTTTGCGAGTGTGACTAACTGCTAAAAACCCAAAGGCAAGTACCCCTGATTTCACTTATTGTTCAAGTGATGTTTATTTCGAATCACAGTATGCAAGTATCCCTATCATCACTTATTGTTCAAGTGATATTTATTTTAAATCTTTTGATGCAAGTATTGCTTTCCCTATTCTCAGTTTAGAATCGATAAATGTTTTACATATCGCTGAATTAAATAATTCTGTTTATGCAAGTATTCTTCCGTTATTCTATATTCAGAGTAGCTAAGTGATTTTACTTATCCAATTATCGGATTTACAAATATTTTGGATTTTGAGATAAGTGATTTGGTTGCGAATATTCCTACCCAAGAATTAGGGGAATAAAATTATTTCGGGTGTCGAGTATCATGACCCCATTTCAATAAAAGGTTTTAAGATTGGATCATAATTGCGTAAGTGACCGGGACAGACGGTCTAGCGGAGGGCAATTTCTAAATGCCATATGAATATTATGACACCATTTTGCCACAGGCTAGTTATGCCTTTTTGTTTGAGTACTCGTGTTTTTGGGGTCACGTTTCTATGAATCATGACCTTGTGCTATCACACGGGCTGATCAGCATGTGATAGTACGTCCGTCGGAGAATGATCCTAATCTAAATTAATATATCATTTTTGATATTCATAGAATAAATAATTTATCAACTGATTCTTTTTGGATTAAAAGTACTGATTCTGTTTTGGATTAAAAGTGAATTGTGGCTTTGATTCAGTTTCTGATTTTGTGGATACTTACGTTGTTGTTAAATATTAAAGGTGGTATTAGTATAGATGATTGATGTTGACTTCAGTATGGGTGTTGTGAGCATCAAAGTTCGTATTGATATCTAATTTGATATGACAACAAAATAAGTATTAATATTAAGAGTTGAGTTTTGAGTAAAGTTTATGATTCAATCCATAATCATTGTTTCATGTTATTGTGGTTTACGATATTTCCGTAAACACTGTTTTACGAGTTTTATTCTCGTCAAGATTCCAAGTATTGCTGAAGCCTTTCGCTTGAAAATATCAAAAAAAGTTTATAATTCAGCAATTATGATTTTAAATGTTCTGCTCTAATGCAGATATCGGTTTTATATCAAAAGACCCTATATATGCTATAATGATCTTGCTGAGCATTTCTTCCGCTCATACTTGCCTGTTTTTAAATTTAACCTCCAGTGAGGATTAGCTTGCGCTACTTAGCTGCGAAATTCGAGGAAGCAAAGAAGAAGCTCTTGGAAGGTGGTTGGTCCAGGGTTTGCGGACTAGTGTAAGTTTTATTGTGTAAAGTTATTAATATTAGATTATATTATAGTTGTATATTTTATTTGGGCCTAGTATACTTCATTTCGAAGTTATACTAGTGGGTTTAGTTTTGAGTTGGAATTTATTGAAAAGAGTTTTAAAAGAAAGAGAAAAATTTATTATGGAATTTGGATATCTTGTTTCTAGAACTGTAACCTTAAAAGATCTTGGAGTAGTTTGGGGTCATTTATGATAAATATCTTCCGCTGGCATTTATTATTTGATTTAACAGGTTATTTTGGATTGAGGTTTCATCGTGACGACCAAATCCCCTGACCCCGGATTTGGGGGCGTTACATCTGACCCTGTAGGAACCGCTGCTCCATAAGGCAAGCCTCAAACTGATGATATGGGACAGGATAGGAAGAGAACTGGAAAGGTACTCCTGTGACTGAATAACTAGTAAAGCCTGAATCAGCAGGTGGGGGTCCTCTAACAGGTGGCCTCATGCCTGGAGGTGGAATGGCCTGTAATGGTACGGGCTGCAACACCGGTGGAGGTAGAATAGCCAATGCTGGTGGAATAACAGGACGTGGATCCGATGTTGGTGCTCCAACTGAAGGCTCTGAGTGATCAGCTGATACGGGAATAAAAGAGTCGGCCATCTCTGCTATCTGAAATCATATCGTAATATAAGAATCTCATACCACGACGCAAACTATACTAATACCGGTTATACCATAACACTCAACCTCTCGACGTTCTATCATCCTATACCTTATTTCTAATCCTATCCCTCTACCCATTTCCGTCAACCTAGGCTTGTGTCAGTGACTTATAACCTGTAGCTCTGATACCAAACCTGTGGCGCCCTCCAAACCCGGGTCAGAAGTTTGGGGTCCACATACACACCTTAATTTTAACCTGCTTATAACAATAATAAAGATAATAATAATATATGCAGTGACCCTACTTACCAACCACCACGGACCGCAACATGTTAAAGTATGCACACAAGCCAAACACACTAATATATTACAAACCGTTCAAATCCCAACTATTTCAAACTCAAACTGAGTATTAAACATTATTACAAACTTTTACAAACTTAAATTATCCCAAAAGAAGCCTACTAGCTCAGCTTTCTCAACCTGAACCCCTAGCTCTCGCGCTGGACTGGGGATCCTCGCTACCAACTGGTTCCTTTTTAACTGGAAAGAATATAAACAACATCGCACAAATGAGCTAACTAGCTCAGCAAGTCACAATGACAAAACTGAGAATAATGATCATCAGGTGAATATGATTATGATATCAAGTGAACATTGGATTATGATTTAGAATTGGATATTATACTTTTAATTTAAAAACCAAGGTTAGGCTGCTGATCAGTCACGCACTAACCCCGAGCAAGGCACACAGCATTGCTCTAACTACTGGATCCAAGGCACACATTGGCCTAACTTGACCATTATATGGTCTGACCATGAATCTGGTCCATAATTTTATAAAAACAATCCAATTCTAATATAATAACAGAATATGCAATAATAAATAATAACCGAAATCATTAACAACAATAAATGTTTAACAATGAAAGGGTTTCAATCCTTGTAAGGATCAATAAGGCAATTTAAAAGCTTGGATGTTGGGTAATGAAAGAATTGGATAACAAAGGAATCAACATTTCAGGGTTTCAAAGATTTGGGCTTTCAATGCATAGGATACAATGATTGAATGTACAAGTAATTCGTTTCAGTGTTTGGGATTTTGTTTGCATGTATTTGTGGAGTAATATCGTATACTTGAGGTTCGTGTTTGGGTATACAACAATCAATGGTCTAGAAAGAATAAGGTTCATGGCTTAAGAACAATAACTGGAATCAGAGTTTAGGTTTTAGTGCTTCAAAGAACTTGCAATATCAACAAGACTGTCACGTATTACAATATTTCGAGAAAGTTCGGAATACTTGCCTGATATTAGCTTACTACACTGCACTAGCTTCCAATCACAACTGTCTTACTCCTTAACTCTCTGTTTCCCTTTCCTAACTCTTGCCTCTTCTGCTCACATATCATAAGCATCTATCAATAATTTACTCATGGAATTCTATTCAACACATACTTCTATCTACCCTTCGTTTTACCCAAATCCGATTAACGGATTGAAAGTTATGCAATAATCAAGTAAACACAGAATATATAGATCGATAGTCAATTAACAAGTCACATATAGCATATAATACATCATGTAATCAATGATATATCATTTATAAAGAAGTCTCGGGTCATAAATAGGCTTTCTGGTATTTAAAATGATTTTTAAAACATTTTTTGGAATTAAAACGGGTCGTTGGATCAATTTCGGGTTAATAAACAAGGTTCGGTTAGCCAATTCTGGCTCCGAAATAATTTTAGAATAATTATCGAGCCTTGGAAATAATTTAGAATAATATTTTAAAGCTCGAAACTATTTTTCAGAATTTTTAAATCATTTTTAAATAATTAAATCTAATTAAATAATTAATTAAAATCAATTAATAATTAATTAAATCAATTAATCAATTAATTTTCGAATTAATTGACCAATTAATCAATTAGAAATTAACTGAAATTAATTAACTAATTAATTTAGATTTATTTGTGAATTAAAATAATTTTCAGAATTAAAATAATAATTTTTAGAATTTTCAGAAATTAAAAATAAATTTTTATAATAAAAATAAATAGGAAATATGATTTTTAAACATTTTTAAAACAGAAATCCAATTTTTGCAAAGTCTGGAAACTACAGGGACCAAACTGCATCGTTTTCAAAACTATAGGTACTAAACTGTAATTTTCCAGGGGGTCGCCGGAAAACAGTCGGGGATGGCCAGAGAACACGTTCCCGGCGTCCTCACCCCACCAACACCTCCAGATCACATCTACAGGTTACCAGGAACACAACCATGCAATCAAAACAACCTAACAATCCCTGAGTTGGCCGGAATTTGGCCGTGAAATTTTCCAGTTTCCGGCGAACATCGGAAAACTTCAAAACACAACTCCCTTCTCTACAGACCTCGTTGGTTCATGAAACTTATACGACTAGATTGCAAATTTCACAGAGAACACAACCCACTATAACACAACATCAATCTATCACAGAATAAGAAACCCCTGAATTTCAATTAAGAACATTTATACGGGTTATAAACCCTAATTTTAAAATTCGAAAATCAAACTCAAATTTGAACATGTTATTGAACTCCAAATCAGACGTATGACATATGAAAATCATCAGGAAAATAAGCTCTACAACATGCAATCATCAAATCATACAAACAATCATCCGAACAAAAATTCATATTTTTAATAAAATAAATTCGAAAATAAATAATTTTTTTAGAAAAATAACCTTGATTTCTGCAGGTGTATGGATTACAGAATCTGGTAGAGCTCTTCAAGACCTTCAGATTGGTTACTCGAGCTTTCCAAACCCAATTCAATAACACCTCCAAATGCTTGTTTGATTCTTAGAACAGTTTTAGGAAATTAGGGTTTTTCTCTGAAAATTATATAATTATCTGTCTGCAATTGATTTTGATACGAAATAAAATACGGTAAAAGGCTATTTATAATTACGGAAAATTAGTATCCCGTTGGATTATTCCGGATATAAAACGGTACGTTTAATTGTAAAAACTGATCCAAACGGTATCGGTTTTCGGGATAATTATCCAAATCAGTACAATTTGTACTGCGGTCTTGGTCTCAGCGCCTGGTTACACGTATTACGAAGTGATAATTGTGATAGTTTAATAAAAAGCTCCCGTTTATCGAAAATACGGGTTTTATTGATTTACCGAAACGAATATTGTATCGAAAATGTTGCGCCGGGACCCGCGCAGGACAAACCGTACGCCGGATCGAAAAAGTCGAAACATGGAAAATGCTCGGAATATTACAATTAGGTTAGGAAGGAGTTCTCGAAAGAGTTTCGGGTTCCAAAAAAGTAACAACGGTTGACGTCGGTTGGTTCCCGTTTTTATAAAATAAATTTTAATTACCCGGAAAAAGATTTTAGAAATTTCAGATGATTCTTATAAATCCATAAACCAACATAAAAATAATTAGGAAGATATGACAATTATCTATATTTTATTTTGGACACATAAAAATTAAAATACTCAATTAATATTATTTTTGAATAACCAAGTACAGATAACACTTTAACAATTAACTCACAGAATAGATACTGAACACACATAATAATTATATAATAGCAAAAATAATTACACGATATATCCCGGATATTACAAAAATAGCATGCTTTGGGTAGAAAAATAACCTCACAAACACTCAAGTCACACAAATTTTTAGGTGTAATTGTATCACTCAATTTCCATCAATTGCACATGTGCTACCATAAGCTTGCTTGTCCACCAAAATCTCTGGACTTTGCGCATGTATAAATCAAAAGGTCTTTGTCCAGGGTTGTAACGAGGCTTAGGCAATGGGTAGGATATCAAAGAAATAGGTTAACAAGTGGCTAAACTTGATAACTAGCAGAGCAAAGTGTTCACTTTTAATTATAGCACCCAATATGAAAAGTAGATCACGTACCTTCCCACTTTCACATTATACAAACCAATGAACACCAACTTTACTTGATCTCTTTCTTGCTTAATTTTTTTTTTCTTCTATTTTTTTCGAGGTCAAGTCATTCTCCAATAACCAAGGGCAGTGAAAAGTCACCAAGACATTGTACTTAATACCAACACATGTACATGGATCGTTCCTTTCATATGACATTACACTTGCCACCCATTGATCTCAAATGAGTACTTGATACTTTATTTCAATACCTAATTTTTTTTAGAAGATCAAGTAATTGATTCCCACCAAATATCCCACCTGAACAAAGAAATCCCCACACTTAAAAGTTTACCAATCTCAAACATAAATCACCATGCTTTACTAGTCAATCAAGACAAGAATAAATAATTAAGCTCAAGGTTTAATTGGTGATATACGAAGAAAAAGGATATAGGCTCAAGGGGGCTCACTAAGGATTATTTTTAGGGTACTGTTTGGGATAATACGGTTAATCCTAGTGCCTTTATCATTTTTACACATACATAATATCAATATGTGCACGACCCGGTTTAAAACAAGTTCTAGAGCAACATGCACAATGACGAATATCTCACAAAAATAGATTGAAAAAAGGATACATCAATCATAAATTAAGCCCAAGATCTCACAGGGTAATAGCATGTTATACTCATCAAAATTGACAATGACGTACATTCAAGTTTTTAAATTTTCGCAAGCACGTACTAGAAATCATCATGCATAACTTATTTTACGCTAGGGAAACATACATATGACACACGAAAACTAAGTCTATATGGTGTGTACTTATCCTTATTAACATGCTCTATTGACAAGGCAGTCAATTTTTTTTAATTTTTAATTTTTTTGTGTTTTCCTAATTTTATCACACTATAACTCACAATCGTGAACACATCATAAAACTACACTAAAAGAAAAGAAAGAAAAATCTCCAAGATTAAAGATGGATGTTACTGTGAGTAGCCAAATGTATACAAAAACAACAATTTTATGCACCATGGGTAGCCATGCTCTCCCTACGGGTAGTCTGTCCAATCCAAGTCGCCTCACCATGGGTAGTCCAACCCTTACCGTGGTGTGTGTATCTTCTGTTCTGGACTTAATAAACTAATCTTCTGGACCTCCAAAATTCATCTCCGCCGTTCAAAAGTTAGATTTCATAGTAAGGAAGATGCTGTCCAAAATTTAGGACGATCCGGCCGTTGAAACTCCGGGAAACGCAAAAACAAGGCAGCTGACTCGACCAGAAAATTTCCTGCGAATTTTTCATCTTCAGCGCCTGTAACTATCCCTTTAAACAAACACATCAAGGTAACTTGAGGGAGTAAAAAAAATCTAACTAATAATATATTCCCGGGTTGCCTCCCAAAAAGCACTTTTCTTTATTGTCTTTGGCTAGACATAAAACCCAATCTTCTTACTTGAAAATTTTACACCATAGTGTAAAATTTCGCACTGCATCTCCTAATGGCCATTTAATTATCTTTTCTGGGACCACATCCTCTACAATAAGATTCAACTTCCTTCTTCTATCAAAAGTGCTTGTGACATTATCCTCACGCCATGTTTGTATACCAACAAAATATATGATATCCCAAATATGTGAGATCATCAATCCACTACTTGACTTGCGCGTTTGCAAAATCTCCAAAAACAATTCTTCTTTATCAGGAGGTAAATCTGCTGAGATAATGATGGATAAAGTCAGAGAAGAGCTCCAATAAACCTCTTTAAAATGAGAATGCATCTTCAATTCCAAATCAGGTGATTCTTTAATAGATGTTTTTGGAGGGTCAACTTCTGAAGATAGCACTTTCAATGACTCCAAACAATGCACTATCTCCGCTTCTTGTGAATTAACCTCCACCAATATTAAAGGTTCCTTTTCCTTATTCTCATATCCAGAATTGAGAATATTCATGTGCTGCTCCAATTTATCTTCATATGGAATATGCTATAATTTATCGAAAGCTAAAACGTCTTTAATAAATAATGTTGAAGATTCATCTGTATAACTTTCAAGATCAGATGCTACTTGAAAGACCTCCGCCAATTTTTCGTTTTCAACAAACATGGGTTTTTCCTGCTCATTCTCATCATCAAGCCCTTGTTGTGATGAAGTTCCAAGATAAGCTCCTTCATTGATCCATGAATAATTGGGAGGTTGTACCAATGGTTGATTGATATCGAAGTAAATAGAATCGGGATTAGAAGGGCAGTAGTCATAGGTATGAGCACCACAAAAGAAAACACACAAAATATTATTAGCTTGACTCCTTGGTGGACTCGGTGGTTCCATTATAGGTTGATTCTTTTCCATGCATAAATTATTAACCATCTCCGCCATAGAAGATATTCTAGCTTGCAAGGAAAGAATTTCGTGTATTGAGCAGTACACTCTTCATCATACATCATATCCATCTCATATGGAGAATACATAACTCTATGTTGTTAAACCTAATAAACAACAAGAATTAGTCAATTAAGCACAAAAAATCAAACCAAACTGTAAGATAATTAACTTTGCAATAAACACAATAATAGTCCCCGGCAGCGGCGCCAAAAACTTGTCACGCAAAATACTGATGTGCAAGTGTACACAATCGCAAACAAGTAATATAGTAGTAAATACCAGATATCGTTCCTCAAGGACTGTATGTTTGTATAAATCGTAATTAATATCCAACAATTGGGTTATAGAGCACAAGAATGAAGTTTTTGATTTATCTAATTAAACTATATAATAACTAGATTAACTAATTAATAATATGCTATCAAAGAGAATCGGATGTTCAAATACGAGAAGCCGAGTCAGATAATTACTTCCCCCTAATATGTTCATGTCGATAATAAAGCAGTGTAATACTACAACAAGATCACAACTCATTAGTTAGAATTCAATGGTCATAGGTTCCTCTCGAAATCACTACGGTATCATTTCTATAAATTAAACTAACATATTTCTATGCCATTTACTCTTCAGAATTTATTTAAGCACCAATTCACAAAGCTATGCATGGTCATAATATATGTCTATACCGTAACAATATTATAATTAAAAGATATAAGCATGCACCATTCAAGTATTGTGTCAATTAACTATAACCCTCTCAATATTATAATTAACTCGTTAACCTACTAAAGTTGATCAGACAGTAGCAAGTTTGTATCATGATATCCACTTGAATGAATAAACTGTAAACTGCATATAGTAATTCTTATCAAAATACCAACAATCCCATACTAGGGTTCCATAAAAATCCTAACTCGTATAAATTTAGTTCATAATCAAAGTATTAAAACAATCTCAAGATAACCAACACATATTCATAAGAAGAGATATAAAAAGATAAGAGAAAACAAAGCCAAATAGATGTCTCCAATGTCTTAATTTTTCTCCGTTGATGGCTTCTTGTCATCCTCCCTTGTATGGCTACTTGTCTATTCCTCCCTCTATCTTAGGTCTGGGATAATCTAATAATATATAATAAAAGTCTTTTTAATGAATTAAAGCAAGTAGAAGGAGATTTCCCAATTAGAATTAAATTCCAAGAAAGTGGAAATTCATAGTTGACATTTGGGCTCTGATTCTGGGCTGATTAGGCTGGGCTATAAAACCAAGACCAATTCTGAATTGAAACTCTTTTCATAAGATTTATGTGGGTTGTTGAATCATCATATTCGGACTTCTAGAACTCCAGATCTGGCCCAAACAACGTAGACTGCGCAGTTGACCCATAAAATCCGATTTTTAATCAAATTAAACTCCAAAACTGATTTTTTAAACTCCAAACCTCCCTTTATTATATCTCCTTGATACATAAAATAAAATAATAATATTTATTAAATAAAAATCCAAATTAGTACAAAATAACCAAAATATAGGGACAATATTAAGATAAAGTGCACGCTCATCAGACTAGCAGGATATTATCAACGATTTGTTCAAGTTTTTCTAAGATTGCAGTTCCACTGACTAAGTTGATAAGGAAAAATGAAAAATTTGTTTGGACAGATAAGTGTGAGGAAAACTTCCAAGAACTAAAGAAAAGATTAGTTTATGCGTCAGTGTTGGTTCTACCTGATGAGAAGGGCGAGTATGTGATATATAGTGATGGCTCGTATAAAAGGATTAGGTTGCGTGTTAATGCAGCACGAAAAGGTGATAGCGTATGCGTCACGACAATTGAAGTCGCATGAGCAGAAATATCTTACGCATGATTTGGAATTAGCAGCGATTGTGTTTTTCCTTAAGATTTGGAGACATTATTTATACGGAGAGAAATGTGAAATCTATACGGACCATAAAACTTGAAGTATATCTTCACGCAGTAGGAATTGAACATGAGACAAAGGAGATAGTTGGAATTAATCAAAGATTACGACTACACGATAAGTTATCATCCCGAAAAGGAGAATGTTATAGTGGATGCGCTAAGTCGCAAGGAAAGATTGAATACGTTAACTTCGTCTGCAGTATTGATTAAGGAATTTGAGAAATTGGAAATAGAGATGCATATCCCTAAGTTAGCAAATGAAATGATTTATACAATGTCCTTTCAGCCAGAGATTTTGGAAAAGATTTGACGTTGTTAGGAACAAGTGATGAACTACGAGAAGAATAAACTGTCAGGCGAAGAAAGCGTATTTGCGTTCCTAGTGTTACGGAGTTAAAGCACGAGATTTTACATGAAGCGCATAATTTGAGATTTTCGATTCATCCTAGAAGTACGAAAATGTAAAAGGACTTGAAAGAGAATTATTGGTGGCCGAACATGAAAAAGGAAATTGCAGAGTGGATAAGTAAGTATTATACGTACCAAAGAGTAAAGGCGGAACATCAACGACCGAGTGGATTTCTTCAACCACCGGACATACCTGAATGGAAATGGGAACATATCACGATGGATTTTATGGTAGGATTACCGAAGATCAAGGCTAATCATGATGTGATTTGGGTAATTATCGATCGACTGACAAAGTCAACACATTTCTTGCCAATCAACGAAAGATTCTCATTGGAAAGATTAGTCAAGTTGTATCTGGACGAAATTGTAATGTGTCATGGAGTACTAGTGTCTATCTTGTCTGATAGAGATCCAAGATTTAACTCGAGATTTTGGCGACAATTTCATGATCATTTGGGCATGAAGTTGAAAATGAGTACAAAATATCATCCGCAGACAGACGGACAAAGTGAGAGAACTATTCAAATAATCGAAGACATGTTAAGAACCTGTGTGTTGGATTTCAAAGGAAATTGGAACGATCATTTAACGTTGATCGAATTTTCCTACAATAACAGTTATTACGTGAGTATTGACATGCCACTGTATGAAGCGTTGCATGTAAGGAAATGTAGATCCCCTACGTATTGGGATGAAGTTGGTGAGCGCAAGCTGTTGGGCCTAAAACTAGTTCAACAAACGAAAGAGAAAGTGGAAGTGATTCGTAAAAGGCTGATAGCTGCTCAAGATCGATAAAAAAAATATGTAGATCAGAATCGAATAGATATGATATTCGAACCCGGAGACAAAACGTTGATAAAGATATCTCCATGGAAAGGCTTATCCAGATTTGGAAAGAAAGGAAAGCTGAGTCTCATATATATCGGACCATTCGAAGTATTAAAGCAAGTCAGAAAAGTGGCATACGAGTTAGCGTTACCTCCGCAGATGCAACATCTCCATAATGTGTTCCATATATCTCTTTTAAAGAAGTATAATGCAGATGCTAGTCACGCGATCGAGTTGAAATTTATGGAAATACAGCAAGATATATCTTATATGGAACAACCCGTTCAAATTTTAGATCGAAAAGAAAAAGCGCTTAGAAATAAAGTGGTACCTTTAGTTAGAGTGTTCACTACTAGAAAAACTTCAATAGACATCGGTCACTAACCGATGTTAAACATTTTCCCAACCGATATTTATGCAGGTGTAGATAATGGTACCCCCATATGACATCGTTTGTGAATTGATGTGTGGGAATATCCTTAACATCGGTTCCAAATAAGAGCCCGATGTATATTCTCTATTTTTAAACATAATCTGCATTACAACCTTTTTTATATAGCTTTAATATGATCTAATTATGAACTTTAACATGTCATGTACAAGGTATAAGTCAGTATTAACATTATTTCCAGAATTAAGAAGGATGTGTAAGTTATCTTTTACATCATTTGTAAATGAGAACCGATGTTAAAATTATGATTAGACATCAGTTCTGCCGTCAAAACTAATGTGTTTGAGGTATTTTACATCGGTTTGATTTTAGAAAATATTGTAATTGTTTTTAATTTACATCAACTTCTTTGTCATTTTGTTTAGGAACTGATGTCTATATATCATTTTTGCAACAATTTTAAGAAATTAGCCTGAACAGTTTGTATTATATGCACCCAAATATACCAAATGCCAAAAATACCAAATGCCAAAACAGATAACTACCACAAAATAAAGACAAGACTAACAAATCAAAATTTCCAAAACTCTGTTTCTCATTGCCAAACCACCAACAAGATAAATTAACATAAGATCATGTATCAGAACATCTCTTGTTGCGTGCTAAGTTTACAAATATTTGAACATAACTAATAGCAATAAGTTTGATTTCATAAAACTTAACATAAAAATAATAAAAGCAAAGCAACTAGATACATGAATCTTTCGATATGAATCCTTCGATGTAGCCAAAAGTTTCCATACGAACAAAATCAAGATCCTTCATATCGTATGATTTCCAACTCCTTATGGACACCGTGAACATTTAACAGAAAGAGAAAATGTTAGTTAAAAAATTAGTCATAGAGTAAAACAGAAAATACCCAAGTTTTTATATTTTAAAGCACAAGTTAAAGCACACAAAGTACGGAAGTAGCATTAAAAGCCATAAATATTATAAATCAATACAAATTGGGACATCATCAATAATTAATATGAAAACCTTGTGACTGATAGTAGCGAACAAGTTAAAGAATGAGATCGATTTGACAAAATTATAATTTTTTGTAAAGCAAATACGAGGGTTGCTGTCTTCGGATCCCCGCTTCGCATCATAACAACAGAAATTCTGCTTTTGACCTATTGTTTTGTCTTCATAGAAAATATTACTGGTTTGTCAAACAACAGTTAAATTATTACAACCGATGAGGTAAATTAAAGTACTAACAACGACAACCACGAATCTGTGTATAATTAAGTAACCTGAGAAAAACTAAGACAAAACCCAGTTGCAATAAACTAGAAATTTCAAGAACATAGGTACATGATTCTAAAGCCCTAGAATATTAAATTCAAATGACGGCTTTAATCAAAACATTAACAAACCCTAGTAACTGAAATTGGGAAACACATAACAAAATTTAAATTCCCGTGTAAATAAATACATCGAAGAATAAGCTGTAATACCTAGAAGAAGACATCAATATGAAACTTGAGAGACTTAGCAGTATAGTAAGCAAGTTGTGGATATCAAGCTTTACTATTGATAGATGGTGGCACATGTGTGGCACTTCCATATCTAGTTGTTGCAATTAGGGGTGAACAAAAAACCGACCAAACCGCAAAACCGACCCAATCCGCCCCTTATTTCGGCCGACGGAGCTGAGCTATCCAAAACCCGAATTATAATTGGTTAATTTTTTATCAACCCGAATATAATGGGTTGGGTCAAGGTTCAAAAAATTTAAACCCTTATTAACCCAACCCGATTTTTTAATTATAGTATCATTATTTGAAATTTTAATTTATGTATTTGTTGTAATAAATAATATATTTAAAATAAAATAATTATTTTACGGGTGACACGCCATAAGTTATTTACTTTAAACTAAAAGAGTACGTGGTATATATTGTATCCAATAATATTTATATTCAGTTAAATTATGGAGTACACTTCAACTTTTGATTGAAATTATATGTAATTTTGACCCCTACAAATATTTAAATAGATTTGTTCAAGTTTTAACCCGAACCAACCCGAACTAACCCGACCCAATATATAAAGGGTAGGGTTGGGTTGAAAATATTTTTTTTGATTAACAGATTCATTTTTTAAAAACCGAATTAATTGGGTTGGTTCGATTTATATCCTTTAAACCGCCCAACACGACCCGCGTTCACCCCTAGTTGCAATATATATTCCAGTAGACTGCACGTCACATATTAGCCAGAGATTTAAACAAGTGTATGTTAAGTTCTTTAGGCATAAAGTCAAAAAGAAGCAAACATGTAACATATTATTGAGTTTTTACACTACATTGTGACTTCTGACAATTGACAAATGATATATGATATGATATAGCTAGGCCATATGAAGCAAACCTCAATGGAAGCAACAAAAGAGGAGATTATCATCGCAAAAGCTTCTCCAGTTGTGAATGTTGGAGCACCCACTGAAAAGGATAAGGAACATAAACCCTGCATGCCGTCAAAGCAAAATCTAGTAAAAATTCCATGCAAAGGCTTAAAGCTGTTTATGAACCTGTAAAGGACTTATAAAGCCTTACCATTAGAAATGCAAGATAATAGAGTCCAAGACCAGTGAATGTAACAAGAGGAATAGCTGAAAGAGGGCTAAGAATCCTATATAACCAAAAAAATCAATTATGAATTATATGTCATGAAATATTTTTGATGGACCAATGTGAACATTTAACAAAAAGATAAAATATTAGTGAAAAAATTGTGTTACTAAAAATAAAAAAGGTACTTAACAATTACGTGTAATATTTTACAGAAACAAACAAAAAAAGGGATAGCGGAGCTGCAACATTTTATATTGATTTCCTCAGCTTCTTTATTGCCTAATGTTAGGTGAGTGATAAGTGGAATTTATATCCACTTGGAACACTTCATATCAGCTTAATTTGGTGTCTTGTACTCAAGTATGTGATGTTTTTAATGTGTTTTTGTGTTAAGTCATTGCAGGGCACTAGTCAGAAGGAGGAAAAGAGTTTTTCAATGTTTTTGTGCTAATAAGAGGTCAGGAAAGGAGATTTACAATGATTTCATGCTGAAAAGAGATCATATTTTGAAGTATTGACCATTCTCAAATTAAAAAGAATCTCGTTATCTTCGTGTGGGCTGTTGAATCGCCCAATTCTAATGAGCAGAACTCAAGATACGGTCAAAAGAAGAAACTGCAGAAAATCACGGGGTCAGGGGCGCCCGCGCCCAAGGCAGCGCGCCCGCGCCCAAGGCAGCGCGCCCGCGCCCTCCAGAATGCTGCAGAATCCTGTTTTAAGTGGAATTTGATGATTTTAAGAGTCCAGGTCCACTTGGGGCTTATATATAAAGATAAAAAGATATTTTTATCAAGAAGGAAGCAAGAGAGAATATTAAGAAGACCTAGAGCACACAAGACGGTTAAGAAGAAGAAGATCTAGTTTCATACTTTTGTATTCTTCAATTTAGGTGATACTTTTTGGATGCTTGTTTTGTTCTTGTTCAAAACCCTAGACTTTTATATTCTATCGTAGTATTCTTAACTTATTTAGTACCATGTTTTTATTGGAACCCATGGCGATGATGCATTCGATCATGAACTAATCGTTGTCATGGGGTTCTAGCAGATTTATTTATGAATTTCAATGGTTGATTGTTCTAAATCTTTAGTGTGTATTGACTTATGATTTCCTAGTTTGGTTGTGCTTATTCGTCTTTGATGCGTAGCTAACATCTAAGGCTGTTTGTTAATCTCTATTTAAGCGACAGTGAAAATAGAGGTTTAGAACTTGCCATGCTAGTATAGGTTTATGTATAAATTGACATGCATAATTCATAGTGTAATTTTAACCATCTTACACACCATATGTAATCATAATAAATAACCTGCTCTTAAACCGTTATATTTTCAAATTCTATAGACATATAGGGTCTAAGTATAATTGGTGTCTATTTAACTTTTATCTTGATTGTGGAGGCTTAGTAGTAGGGTATACGTATATCGAAAGATAGCGTATACTAGTTTCGTGTTATCTAATTAGTTATCATCACCATCGCATGCTATTGATAAAGACATAAACTTTGAATGAAGTATTTAATGAAGTTAGAATCCCATGTTTTATTCTCATATAAGTAATTCACTTTTAATCTCTTAGTTAATGCATGCTAGTATAATCTCTTAAGTAGTTAATCAACTCAAACTTGTTACTTGTCTTAGCTGTGAACGATAATCATACATTATTGCATAAGTGTATAATCTAAACTTAACTTAAACTAGTCTCTGTGGGAATGAACTCGACTTAAATCTTATACTACTTGTGATCACGTACGTTTGCGTATATTTTCGTGTGTGTTTTAGTGCCATTCGATTCTCTTAGGTTAGCTGAGCTGAAAATTTCTCAGGAGCGTCTCGAGCCGTCTATTGAAGAAGCTCCCACACTTGGGCTCAAACAGCTTCCAAATCATTTGAGTTATGCATTTTTAGGTGCACCCCCTGATAAGGGATTGAAATATATCTATGATAATTTAAGGGGTGACCGGACGGTTCTTCCCGTGCTTATAAATGGTCCCTCTTATGCACCACAGACAGTTGATAGGTTTGGTCTTGGTAATGCGCAGTATAGAAGGTTGATTCGGCGTATTGAGGCCATGCATGACATCCACCGATGTTTTGCTGAAGATTTGACACACGCTCTCGGTACTGTTTTCCGAGACACAGGTGTCGAGGTTGATTTGCCACCTGATCCTCCACCCGAAGAGGGTGATCCTCCCGCTAACTAGGTATACCCGAAGTTTGGGGGTGATAATGTAAGGATTAGTAGTGTGTGTTGTGTCCATATAGATTCATATTGTATGTTTATTTATAGTTTATTTGTAGTTTCATTCATATATTTGCATGATTTATTATTTAGGTTGTTTTTGTTTGCATATTTTGTCATATTATTATGTTCCATGTAGTTGCATTTGCATGCATATAACATGATCCATTAGGTTGCACTGTTTCTGATTGATTTGTTGATATTAATTTGAGTGTAGTGATGTCGAATAGAGAGATGTTTAAGTCCTAATGAATTAAATTGCATGCCCATAAACAAAATTCATTCACAAGTCTTATAGGTTGCTTTCGAACTAGATAATGATCATACTTGTTTGTTTGTTGGAATTTAATCACTTGGTTATATTTAGAATTTTTTCTACTTCCGTACTGACGTAGGGACACTGATTTTTTTAAACTAGGGGAAACCTTGAATATCATTGCTAATTGCGAATATCGCTAGGCATCAATTGGCTAGTAGCCGACTCATATTTTTATGAGTAGTCTAGGGTTGAATGAGATGAAGTGAAACGCACTCATTCTGAAATTGATAAAGAAAATAGAATAAAATAGAATAAAAAATGAAAAGAAAAGAAAAAAAATATGTGTTAGTATGTGTTATGCATAATTGATCACGAGTGAGCTCTTTAATACTCGAGCTATTAAGTTCTAGGGGACTTTGTGCCTAGTGACCTAAGGTTTTTATAGTCTGGGATCCGCTAACCTAACGCTCGCTACATGTGTATTAATGTATAAGTCTTTTGGGACCTCATTCATTGCACAGTCAAATAAGCATATATGTGTGATTATATGTTTAGAATAAAAGCATGAATTATTGTATAACTCTAGTAAAATTGAAGTGTTGTGAGTCATTATATGTCTATCGTTCATTCTTTTTATAAACTTGTGATTGTTTTGGCAAGGAATAAGATATGATTATTGATCTAGTGAGGAAAGTATATCAGTTAAGCACCGCACACACGTACGTTTCTGGGTTGTAAGTTGATTTGTGGGATTTAGTTGAACTATGTTTCGAATAATTGCATTCTTAGAAACATTTCTTATTGATTGGTTATAGTTATTCCGAGAGGATCGTTGCATTTTCACGTAGTTTCATTCATGCATTAGTTGTGTTTTTAGTTTCGAGTCTGTTTATGCTTGAGGACAAGCGTCGATTTAAGTTTGGGGTGTGATAAGTGAATTTATATCCACTTGGAATGCTTCATATCGGCTTAATTTGGTATCTTGGACTCAAGTATGTGGTGTTTTTAATGTGTTTTTTTGTTAAGTCATTGCAAGGCACTAGTCAGAAGGAGGAAAGGAGTTTTTCAATGTTTTTATGCTAATAAGAGGTCAGGAAAGGAGATTTACAATGATTTTATGCTGATAAGAGATCATATTTTGAAGTATGAACCATTCTCAAATTAAATAGAATCTCGTTATCTTCGCGTGGGCTGCTGAATCGCCCAATTCTGATGAGCAGAACTCAAGATACTGTCAAAAGAAGAAACTGCAGAAAATCACAAAGATCAGGCGCGCGCCCAAGGCAGCGCGCCCGTTTGGCAGAAACAGAGCGCGCCCGCGCCCGTTCCAGCGCGCCCGCGCCCACTAGAATGCTGCAGAATCCTGTTTTGAGTGGAATTTGATGATTTTAAGAGTACAGGTCTTTTTGGGGTTTATAGATAAAGATAAAAAGACGTTTTTATCAAGAAGGAAGCAATGGAGAACATTAAGAAGACCTAGAGCACATAAGACGACTAAGAAGAAGATCTAGTTTCATACTTTTGTATTCTTCGATTTAGGCGATACTTTTTGGATGCTTGTTTTGTTCTTGTTCAAAACCCTAGACTTTTATATTCTATCGTAGTATTCTGAACTTATTTAGTACCATGTTTTCATTGGAACCCATGGCGATGATGCGTGCGATCATGAACTAATCGTTGTCATGGGGTTCTAGCAGATTTATTTATGAATTTCAATAGTTGATTGTTCTAAATCTTTAGTGTGTGTTGACTTATGATTTCCTAGTTTGGTTGTGCTTATTCGTCTTTAATGCGTAGCTAACATCTAAGGGTGTTTGTTAATCTCTATTTAAGCGACAGTGAAAATAGAGGTTTAGAACTTGCCATGCTAGTATAGGTTTATGTATGAATTGACATGCATAATTCATAGTGTAATTTTAACCATCTTACACACCATATGTAATCATAATAAATAACCTGCTCTTAAACCGTTATATTTTCAAATTCTATAGACATATAGGGTCTAAGTATAATTGGTGTCTATTTAACTTTTATCTTGATTGTGGAGGCTTAGTAGTAGGGTATACGTATATCGAAAGATAGCGTATACTAGTTTCGTGTTATCTGATTAGTTATCATCACCATCGCATGCTATTGATAAAGACATAAACTTTGAATGAAGTATTTAATGAAGTTAGAATCCCATATTTTATTCTCATATAAGTAATTCACTTTTAATCTCTTAGTTAATGCATGCTAGTATAATCTCTTAAGTAGTTAATCAACTCAAACTCGTTACTTGTATTAGCTGTGAACGATAATCATACACTGTTGCATAAGTGCATAATTTAAACTTAACATAAACCAGTCTCTGTGGGAACGAAATCGACTTAAATCTTATACTACTTGTGATCACGTACGCTTGCATGTATTTTCGTGTGTGTTTTATTGTGAATAGTAAGTACATATGAAAAAAGAGTATGTGATATAGACATGCTGACTGATATTGATCCCTGAAAGATAACATAAAAAATTTCTTTATAAATTTGTATATGACCTGCTTCTTGAATGATCCAACATCAAATGATTGCAATATTTATGTCCAAGAAAAGAAACCAAAGGAAGTGAACGACTTATGGAAATGTTTCGCACAAGTATAGTGTTTATCCTCCTAAAAGCTTTTTATAAGCAACATTGATAATAAATCTTATAGAATATTATATCCGATGAATTACCTCCTTGAACTGCCTCTTGTGCTGTCCTCATCCATGATTTAGCATATTCTTCTACTTTTTGTGTTGTTTTTTGTAACTACAAGCATCCATAAATTATAGTCAAGACATCTTGTTGGTCTTGGACACAGATTCAGAAACAGTAATCCAAAAGATAAAGGTATTTCACACTTCAACTGTTTAAAATTTGCCCAAAATCTACAATGCTCTATGTGCCCAATATTTACAATTCTCCTTTCAAAATAGCATTGCATTAATTCTCAATCTTAAACAAGTTAAGGAAAAAGTACTAATATAGCAAGCCACTGACTAAAACTCTCCTCCATGTAAACTCAAAACTACGGTGCACTTACGTCTAATCTCTCTTCTATTCCTTCGGAGGGGCATATATCCTGCATCCATTCAATTTCAGCAACTCGGTACCTTCAAAATCAGAAAAGGGCATTAATGTAGCAACCATAACAAAACTTTATGACTAATGAAGACACGACAGATTGGTTTACCCATCTTGATCCCAATTTTCAATTATGCAACATCTTCTACGGCCTTCAACCTGTTGACAAAGTAATATTACATGACTGGCCATCACAGCACTTTGAAGAAATGAATAGCCTTTGTCTACAGATCAGTCCATATGATGGACTGCTCTCTCTTTAGGTCTCAGATTTGGGTTTTGTAATTTTAACTGTCAAGTGTCAACTTATCCAAAACCTACCAACTTCAGTACAATATTATAGAAGAACCCAATTCTAAAAAGTAAAATAACAGCTTTTATAAAGTTCATAACACACATGAACTAACATTTAAAGGATTCTTAAGAGATCTTGATCATCGATTACATCAACTAATTATAAAATTAGGGTTCCAAATTGAAACCCCCAATTTAAAAATTAGGGTTTAAATCTTACCAATCAAATTTTTGACTTCTTCAACCTCCGACTTGTAGTTCTGACCTGTTAATTGAACACCTTTCAAATCTTTGACCTCGGATTTGAACACAGTAGCACGGCCAATTGAACGAAGGAATGAGCTTGAGGTTGAGCGGAGAGAGCACAGTAGCAAAGAGAGCACAGTGGGGGAGAGTTATTCCACCATCGAGAGAGTTGTTTCATTATCGAGGAAGCTTAAAGATCTGAGAGAGTTGAGAGAGACTAAGAGACATAGAGTCGATGTTTTTGAGCTATCGGTGAGGGTGTTTTATTGATTTAGATTTATATTATTTTCATATAGTATGTGTTAGTTAATTTATGTTTTAATTTCAATTTTTTTTAAAGTTACGAGTTTGTGTAATGTTGAATAGTAGGAGGGAAAGCTGAAAATTTTCTAAGGTGGGGAAATTTTTAAAGAGTGATTGAAAATTTGGTGAAGGGGAAAAGAAAGGGGGAACGCGCTGCTTTTTTTTAAACGTACCTAAAACATCAGTTGAATAAAAAACTGATGTCTAAATTACCCAAAGACATCGGTTTTGTCCCAAACGATGTAAAAACTACTTTTCACATCGGTGTACACTTGAATCGATGTCTAATGTGTGATGCCTTCTACTTTTTCTAGTAGTGGCGTACGAGTTACCGTTACTGTTGCCCAATAAGGATATAATCATTTAATGGGGTTGGATACAATTATATAAATGTTTCGAACAAGTAATAAAATATAACAGCTTTTTATATTTCTGATAAAAACTGTTACAAAACTCTCTCAAGAAATACTGATGTTCTTAAGAGCTGTTAGGTCGTATGATGCTCAAGCTCGATTCACTATGTAATGACCTAAACTGTGTTTATATAATACACAGCTACAACTAAACAATCTAGGATATGCATTATCAAAAGCTAACCGAAACTGATACATATCTTCAACTGAATAGATAAAGTCCTATAACTCAGACCTAAAAGATATTTATTCCACAATACAAGGAACATAACAAATCCTCTAAGCTGTCTATCTCCAGATACTGATGACATCCAAATGCTGATGATGTATCAAATCCTGATGACACATCAAATACTGATGACACCTGAACAGCCAGATCCTGAGCTTCTTCTGATCATTGAGAATCAGTACGTAACAATCTCCCCCAATTTATGCTTAATATAATGAAGCACAAATTCCATTCTCAATGATGCCAAAACCAACTACAAAATGTACAAGGAGTAAAGCTTACTTCAGTATCTTCAGATAACTGGCAGTTGTTTCCCGAAAGTTTTTCAATCTTTCTTCCTCCTTGTCTTGTAAGACTTTAACAAGCTTTTTCTTCAATCTCTCTTCTCTTCAGTGTCTTCTCCAAGCTGATAGATGGCTGATATTAATTTAAAAATTGAGATTTTGTTTATCTCAAGATCACCAATCAACATGAAGCTTAAACTGACATCTTCATGATCAGGACTGAAAGATAACTGAGGACTGTTGAGAAAAACTTTTAGAACTGCAGCTCCCTTTTCCATCTTCATTTCTTGACCAGTATAAGTTCTGTACATAGGAACATAATCACTATTGTATTTATCATCTTTTGTCATGACTCTTCTTCTGATAACTTCAAGTATCATAGAAGACCAATTCCTGGTGACACTGTTCTCAACTCTAAGAAGATAGTGAATGTATTTCAATTCTATCACGGTCTTCATTAAGAGTTGCTGCAGTGTAAAGCTCTTTACTTTACCATCCCTCAAGAAGTACATAATCTCTTCTCTCACATCACTATCATTTATCTTTCTATAAACAATCTTCAAAGCTTCAACTTTCTCAAGATGTGAAGGAGAAACTCTTTCACCAAGATTCTCAATCAGAGTATTTATATCCAGCAGATCAGATCTTAAAATCTCTATTTCAGAATGACCAATGCCTCCTGTGGTTCGAGATTTGACAAGTTTTGATTTTTCATTATATTCCACCCAGGAAGGTTTCTTGATGGACTTATCAACATCTTCCTGTTCTGAAACAGAATCCCTTAACCCTGCTGACACAAATTCAACATGCTTGAACCCTTTAGGATTATCGAATGTATAAATGTCTTTCCATCTTTTATCCTTCTTGCTGATATGAGCATAACTTGTAGACAAATCATTAATCTTCCCTTTTGCTTTATTCCGTAGCTCTCTCTTTGATTTTAAAACTCTCTACACATAATTTTTGCATGCTTGATCAGCTTTCCTTTTGTCAACTTTTTCTTTTTCATCAACCTCTGAAATATGAGGAGTGACTACTGTAGTAAGAGCTGACTCATTTAATGCTTCGATCACTTTTTCATCAGAGTCAAAATCACTTATCTGGTTCACAACATTAAGATCTATTTTTACCTTAGGATTTGTGTCTACTTCAGGAGTTACATTCTGATTTTCTATATCAGCTTGATCAATGTCAATGGCTGATCTTTTCTTCCTTTGAATAATCAACTCTTCTGGCTTTTGAACTTCTTCAGCTCCTTCATGTCCTTGTACAGAAACATAACCTTCTCTAGATAGAATATTCAGAAATGCAGAATTAAATGCAGTTACTTGACTTGGTTTAGAAGTCCTTCCTATTCCTCCCTTCCTCTAGCTCTTGTAGATCTTTCACCTCTTTTTCCTTTTCCTTTAGAAGTTTTAGCTTCAGCTTCAATTTGAGCCATTAACTCCTTTTGTTGCATAACTACTTCTTCAGCTGTCAGATCAGGAAATTTTTCAGTTATAGACCCAAGAGCACTCCTAGCATTCTTTTGCTCAAACCTCCTGTCTTTGTAGTACAAGATAATCTCTTCGCTTATTTCCTTATGTCTGTAAGGAAAGAATAACCATTTAGCATCTGCTAAATTATAGATTGTAACATCATCATCCTCAGGAGCATCAGTAGTAGTCTTGTGCTTAACATCATCTATCTTATGTGGAACAACCCGTTCGAATTTTAGATTGAAAAGAAAAAGCGCTTAGAAATAAAGTGGTACCTTTAGTTAGAGTGTTGTGGAGAAATCCTAAGGTCGAGGAATCAACTTGGGAATTAGAAAGCAAAATACGAGAAAAATATCCCCATTTATTTGCTTAGACTAGATCTCGAGGACGGAATCCTTTTAAGGGGGTAGATTGTGAAAACTGGGATTTTCGCGACGTATATATATATATATATATATATATATATATATATATATATATATATATGAATAAAATATAGTTTTGTGACATAATTGGGGACTATGTGGATTTATGCGTGAATAAATATTAAGTTATATAATTTTGTGGTTTATATGAAATTTATGTGAAATAGTATTAAGGAACGGACAAAGTCTTATTCCAATTTGATGAGTCAGTAAAGGGCATAAGATATGTTTGAGAAGTATAACTGATCCGTTGTTGTCGGGCCGTCAGATAGAACATGACATGTTATCCAAAGGATGGATTAAATGAGAAGGATTAAGGATGATAAATTGAGGATTTTGATAAATTAAAATAAATGTGGAGTCTTTTTGTATTTTGTGATTTGGATTCGTAATTGAAAAATTATATCGTTATTTGAATTACCGAGTAATTGTTACTTGTGTAATTAGCTATTAAAAAAGAATGATGTGTTAAGGGGTATATAAATTGAATGTGTTTGATGATATTGTATAAATATTTAAAGATACGAGTATGAATCTGTGATTCACGAGTTTTTAAAATATTTTTTAGAGGATTTATTTGATTAAAATAAGGATTAATTGATCCTTATATATTTTTATAAAATTATTAAAAATATGATCAAGGTGCGAAATTTGTTTTATTACCTCCATAATAGTCCTAGGGACTTTTTTAAAATGATAATTGATTTAATTTGATGTTCTGATAATTTAAAATAATTTTCCAGAGTTTATTTCTATTATTGAGGATCTCTTTATAAAATCCATAATAAATAATTTGTTTGCTCAAAAATTTATTTTAAAATACGGGTGAGGAGGTAATTTTATATTTTATCTTATAAAAAGAAAATTTCAGCTATTTGCACTTTGTGTAGAGAAAAATTATATTTATTTTATTATAATTTTTGTAAATAAAAGAAAAATAAAGAAGTGGGAATTGTTAATTACCTTTTTGCCTTTAGTATAATATATACCCCCTCCCCCATTCTTTTTTCTCTTCCCGACCTCTCTCTCTCTCTTCTCTCTTTCACTCTCTTTTTCTCTCCCAAGCTCGGTACTCTCTCTCTCTCTCTCTCTCTCTCTCTCTCTCTCTCTCTCGCCCCCCTATTCTCTGTTCACCTTCGTTTGTGGATGGTTTTCGAATTTGAAACTATTTTTGTGATGTGTTTTGCTTCCTCTATATGTATATGTGGATGCATGTGAGTGTTCTTCAATTTCTTTGAAACCCTCATTTGGGTTTTTGTTCGATTTTGGTTGTAATCAATCGTAATATGATTTTTGTTGATATTACTGTGATTATATGAGCAGTTAATGATCAAAAACAAGTTATGGGTGGAGTTTCGGTTGGAAACCCCGAAACGGGGCACCGCCGTACTTTGCCACCGTCGGTGGTGAACCACCGGTGAGCCGATGGGGACAATGATGTTCTTGAATTCGAGTTTTATACAAATTTTGATGTGCATGCAAGTGTTCATGTAATTTCAGTTTTTTTAGTTAATTTTCTAAAAGATTAGTTTGAATATGATGAAAATCGATTTATAAGCTATGATTATGCGATTGGGTGTTAAAAATGTTGATGCATGTTAATTTTCTTATAAATTTCAAAATTTAAAAGTTTATTATAGTTTTGTTCAACTCTAACTTCAATTTTATGGATTATTCAGTTTGAATGATTCGATTAAACTTAGTTATGTGTGATTATAAGATATAGGGTTAAGTTCGAACATAGATTTTATGATTTGCGAGTTGAATTATATGTTGTGATGAAATTTTCATGTAGAAGATGTGATTTTGAATTTGATTATTAAGTTTCATATTCAGTTTTAAAGAAAATAATAAATAAAACCATGAAAAATGAGTTGTATGTTATAGTTTGAAATGGTATGTGAAGTCGTTAGTTGCAATCGTATAAAATGAAATTGCATGTTATATGATAAGTATTACTTATACTCGATTTTAATTGTTGTGATGGATTGTATTAGAACGGTAAGCATAGTTATAAGTACATTTTGCCTGATTCTCGAAAAGAAGGTGAATAGGTTTGTGTAAGATATAGGTTCGATTTGATTTGACGTCGAATTATATAAATCGGTGATAATTTGCTAAGTGTAAAGTATCGAGATAGTCGGTGATATAAAGAGTATAAAGGTATATCATATTATGTGCTACGTGTTATGCATGTGTTTATAAGATAAGCGGATATTGCGTTTGGGGTAGAAGTTAGACGTTCTGAGAAACGTCGGGAATCGATCAAGTTTAATTAGGGTTATGTTTTGAATTGTAGATTTGGAAAGCGGAGGCATTCAGGCTAGAAAAGGGAAAGAAGTCTTAGGTGACAGTAGCTCAGGTTCCGTAAAACAGGAAAGCTTTTTTAGGCAAGTAACTCTGCCTTCTATTATAAATTAATTGTAGAGAGATTATTGTTTCCATGCTCTGATAGAGTGAAGAATCTTAGCAATGTTTTTATTGATCCTTATGATAAACATGTTATTGATCCTTGTGATAAACCCTAATAGTAACCCCTTATTCCAATTGCTTATACCCTATTTTTGTATTCTTGATATCTTAATGATCCTTTGACCCTAAGAGAAATATTATGAACCTTTTCGTATTTCATACCTGGTTAACCTAGATTCCTTTGACGATATCTTATGCCTTATTTATGTGTCGTTCTTTGGAACTATCTTGCTGAATAGCCTTATTATACCCTAATTAATGTTTGATCATTTCCTTAACTTACGATCCCTGTTTACTTTCAATTTGTTCACTTTCCTTGAATTCTTGAATTGAACTTAAGAATGACTTTCGACTTGAATAAGTCCAAACGATTTCACATATCGGTAATGTTAAAACTGAATATATCCAAACTTCTTTGTATTCTAATACAAAGGTTTTTTAAATGAATTCCTAAAAGATTGGATAGAGACGTAAGAGACTAGTGAGACTAGTCATGTAAGAGACTAGCGAGGCTTGTCCAATATAAGGCTAAAATAATTTCATAGGTACCTTAATAATTGGATGGAGGTCAGACGGGATTATCAGCCGTATTAAAAGATGGATATTCCAATCAAGGGTTGTTTGTTGTTAAATAATGAAAGTAAAATTTTTACAAAATGTTGCAACAAGCGTTATGCTTTTCTTTTGATTTTAAGTTGAATAGTTTGAACTGAATCTTCTTTAATGTCTTGAAAATCTTGTTTGAGAGCCCTGTCATGATACTTTTACATTGATTCATATATCTCTCAAAGTGTGAAACTCTCTGAGAACTCTATCGATTGAACTTGAGAACTATTGGTTATCCGAACTTAAATCTTAAAAGCCTTGAAACCCTCCTTTGGCACCCTTTCCTAGAAATTGATAGATTGCTGCCACCTAATTTTTATTTTGAGATAGAATGCCTCAGATATGTTTTGTATGTTGGTATTTAGAACTGTTCATATAGTTACTTGTTGAGCTCCTTTGCTCATTTATTTGCTTTGATCAAACAATGGCAGTTATGCAAGAATATGGCCAGACTTAGGCACACCAATCGCAAGAGCATTCCTGGAGGTCCCTGTCGTGTTGTGGGATTCCATATGCCATATCAGGTAGATGTTGTGTGAGCAAGAGATAATAAGATGTTGGGAAATGTATTAGCTGAATCAGATATTTTTGGGTTATTCTAGTCGATTCCAAGTCAGAATCGAATAGTTTGGTTTTGGTTATATTATGAGTTGTAATAATATTATTCTGGTTGGTAGTTGTAATCTTGTCTCATACTTTATCCTGTTAGATCCTGTTAGTTTCGGGATTTATTATATTTATATAGTTATTATATTAGTTTTTTGGTGTTGTGGGTCCTCATTCCTAACCCTGAGTTTGAGGGCGTCACAATACTTCTCATGTAGTTTTCTATTTCAAACGAGGTGAACTTAGATAGGGCATCAATCATAGTGTTATCCTCTCTCGGAACATGTTCAGCGTACCATTCATTAAATTGAGTCAATATTCCCTTCATGACTCTCAGGTACTTGGTTGTTGTATCATCTTTGGCCTCAAACTCCTTATTGACTTGAGCAACTACAAGTATTGAATCTCCACAGATCTTAAAGTTTTTGGCCCTCACTGCTCTAGCCAAGCCTAAGCCGGCTATCAAAGCTTCGTATTCTGCTTCGTTGTTCGTAGTCGGGAAGTCCAACTTCAAAGCATACTCAATCATGAACCCTTCGGGGCTTTGTAAGACTAGGCTTACACCACTAGATTTTATTTTGGACGCTCAGTCAAATTGGAGAACCCAATACTCTTTCATATCACACCTTCATATTTCTCTTTTTATCCTTCTTCTGGTGTTACTATCTCTTGCACCCCAACTTCTTGGTCACTAATGGTGCATTGGACCATGAAGTCTGCTAAGACCTGAGCCTTGATGGTTGTTCCAGGCTTATACTTGATGTCAAATTCTCCCAACTCAATCGCCCACTTGATGAGCCTTCCACTAGCCTTCAGGTTATGAAGAATGTTTCTCAAGGGCTGGTCCGCCAGAACTTTGATCTTGTGGGCGTGGAAGTATGGCCTTAACTTCCCCGATGCTGTGATGAGGGCAAGTACGAATTTCTCAGTGGCGAAGTAGTTCAACTCCGCTCCGTGGAGTACCTTGCTCACATAGTAAACAGGCTTCTGGAGTCTTTGTTCTTCCTTTATCGGGGTTGCACTCACGGCTTCTTTAAATACTGTGAGGTATAAGTAAAGGATTTCTTTTAGACTAGGTTTGGCCAACAACAGGGCCTCAATGATGTACTTTTTCAGCTGTTTGAAGGCCTCTTGGCTCTCAGATGTCCATTCAAAATTCTTCACCTTCTTAAGGGTTTTGAAAAAGGGCAGACATTTATCTCTAGACTTGGAGATGAACCTCCCTAGAGCTACAATTCTTTCGGTCAGCTTTTGAACGTCCTTGATGGAGCATGGTGGCTCCATGTCCAGGATGGCTTTGATCTTGTCGAGGTTGGCCTCGATTCCCCTCTTCGAGACCATGTGACAAAAAACTTTCCAGACCAAACACCAAAAGCACACTTGGTGGGATTCAACATCATCTTGTGATTCCTCAGCACTTTAAATACCTCTTTGAGGTGATTAATATGATCGACCTTAGCTAGGATTTTGACTAACATGTCATCAACATAGACCTCCATGATCTTCCCAATTAGATGGGAAAATATCTTATTTACCAACATTTGGTAGGTAGCTCCTGCATTCTTAAGTCTGAAAGTCATAACAAGGTAACAAAAGGCACCAAAATCAGTTATGAAAGATACCTTGGCGGTGTCATATTTGTGCATTTTAATCTGATTGTAACCCTTGAAGCCATCCATGAAACTCAACATCTCGTGTCCAGCGGTGGCATCGATCAGGGTATCAATCCTTGGTAAGGGGTAGCAGTCTTTAGGACAAGCATCATTCAAGCCAGTAAAGTCGATGCACATTCTCCACTTCCCATTGGCCTTCTTTCATTACGGGGTTGGCCAACCACTCAGGGAATTGCACTTCCTCTATAAATACAGCTTCTCGACCTCCTCTTTAATGGCTTCCATCCTATCAGGGGCATAAGTTCTCTTCTTCTGCTTCATGGCCTTTCGGGGTGGATTAACATTCAACTTATGAGTTATAAGGTTGGGGTCAATCCCAGGCATATCAACTGTCATCCAAGAAAACATATCATTGTTCTTTTGTAAGAAAGTTATCAATTAGCCCCTCAGGGGCTTGTCCAAAGATGATCCAATATATGTGACATTCTCTGGGTCTAAGGAGTCTAGGGAAATTAGAACTAAGTCATATGTTGGTTTCTCTCAAAGTTCTTCATTCTTATGGACATCCATGTCTTCTATGGAGAGAAACTGCCCTCCAGTTCCATCGGGCCTAAGTGCTGCAACATAGCAATTGCGGGCCATTTTATAATCTCATTTTGCCTCACCTATACCGTTCCTAGTCGGGAATTTCAGCACCATGTGGTATGTTGAAGGCACGTCCTTAAATGCATGGATCCCCGTTCTTCCCATGATAGCATTGTAAGTAGAGGCCACATTAACAACCTGAAATTTTAACATCTGTGTGACCTCCCTGGGCTCTTTCGCAATAGTCACGGGAAGTTATATCGCTCCTTCTACTTGGCATTACACTTGGTTAAACTCGTAGATAGGTGCGTCAGAAGGAGTTAACTGGGATTTATTGTACCCCAGCTTTAGGAACGTGTCATGGAATAGAATATCCATGAAAAATTCCGTTATCCACTAGGACCCTCATAACGGGACAATTTCTAATTATTAGAGTAATAACTAGAGGGTCGTCCTGAGAAAATTTCAAACCTTCAAGGTCAGGGTCACCGAACTCGAGCGTCATCTCTGCTTAGAACGCTTAGACTGCTCTCCGACTATGCTCATTAACTCTCTTGCATAAGCTTTTCGAGAGTTCCTTGTAATCTGAGCCGCTGTGGGTCCAATTACTGGCCCTTGGGGGTGTGGGTTAAAATCTCTGTCGTTACCCCTTCGATCGTCATCTCTTCGATCATTATCTCTTTTTTGGCCTCTAGCCTCTTCACCCTTGGTGAAGCGTCCAAATTTTCCTTTTCGGATCAAAAAATCAATCTCATCCTTGAGTTCCCTACAATCATCAATATCATGACCAACATATTTATGCTACCTATAGTATCGGCTCTTGTCTCTATTCTCGGGGTCTCTCCTTAGTGGCTTCGACCATTTGAACTATGTATCTTTCTCAATTTCCATAAGAATTTGGCTCCTTGGAGCGTTTAACCTTGCATATTTAGTGAACCTTGGTGTTTTATTCTTCTTAGAAGATGAGTCAGAGTTTTTTCCAGTTCGAGGATACTTATCCTTGGCATCATATTCCTGATTCATCTTCCGCTTCTTGTTGCCCGCGGGCTCATTATTTACCACCATCTTCTTCATACTCTCCTCCAACATGATGTACTTTCCGGCCCTGTCCTGGAGCTGCAACATGCTTTCAGGAGGGCGTTTGGAAAAGAACATCTTAAAGAACTCATCTCTAGTCCCTTGATGTTAGGGATGGTAATCGGATCGGTCAAAACGGGTTTAGCAAAAACCAAACCCGAACCCGATTATTTTTGCCAAACCCGAACCCGGAAAAATTTGAACAACTTCAGTTCGGGTTTGTAGATCACTACCAAATTGCACCTTAATTTGCACAAACTCTAGTGAAAAATTACTATGATCTGATTTGAGCAAAGTGATCATAAATATGATGATATTGAAATTTTTGGGGTTGAATTAGAGGGTTTAGAGAAGACAATGGATCATACCTCTATGAATAAAATTGCTGGTGAAACAAGCTGAGATCCAGTGAAGATTGTGGTTAGGTAGGACTGTGATAGTGTGATAATTTTGAGAGGCAAGTAATGAAACCTCAACTGCTCTTTCTCTCTCTTACTTATATTCCTGCCTGTTACTTATATTCCTGCTTGTTGATTTAAATTTTGAATACCATACCCGACAAGGTTTGAGGAAAGGCCCGACACTTGATGGCGTCGTTCACTGGCTGTAGTAACAGGGCGTTAGAGAACATCCCGACATGGTTAGCTGAGTCGCTAGTACCATCATATGCTTTGATGGTGGGCATCTTGAACTTCCTTGAGATGTGGGCATTCATTATCCCCTCGGTGAATGGTGGGTTTGGATCATCAGGATCTCCTAGGGACATCAAATCACTTGGATCAGCCCTTGGGGCTGCAACCCTTCTTGGTGTTGGACCTTCCAGGTCTATAATAGAAGAATAATCCTTTTGCCTTGCTGCAGGTGGAGGTCTCGGTGTTAAGTGCATCTCCAGGTCACGCTTCAACTTTTGGATCTCAGCTTCATGAGCCCTGATCTTTTCTTATACATCTGGGGAAATTCTCCCTTGAGTGCTCCCGGGCTGCTGATAGCCACTTAGCATTCGCTCCTTACCAGCACATCTCCTCCTTGGAGCCACCTCATCATCCGACGAGTCGGAGTCTCTAGCGGATTAGGGTCCAGAATACTCTCGGTTCTCAGAGATGGGAACCAAGCCACGGACGTATTGGGGCGTCCTCCCTTATCCTTCACTTTAATTAGAGTCTCCACTTCCCCCAACCTCGGGGTATAGGGGCATCCCGTGAGGTGGGTTGGTGCCCTTGGGGTTACGATTGTTGAGTACTCATACCCAATGGATTAAGGTTTTATAGCTGCATGTAGTTGCTGAAATTGGGGATTCATCCCTTGAGGATCTAGGGGATTCATCCCTTGGGGATGATCTTGGATTGGGGGATTTGTCTCTTGAGGCTGGGCCTCAAATTCCCCTACATGATTTCCTTTTTAGGTGGTGGCATAGGTTGAGTGTGGGGGTATCTCCACCGCTGATGAGATTATTTGCGATGGGATATGATCGTCAGTTCTACTGTTGTTTCTGCTCCGTGTGAGTACCATGGTTGTTATTATTTTTCCATAGACGACGCCAAATGTCGTGGAATAAAAATGTAAGAACCCAAATTTTTGATGTCAGTAAAAGACCTTTAGGAATAGTAACCTTGCGGTTTATTAAAAACTTTTGCGACCACAGCATATATGAGTGTTTCATTTAAGTTTCCGAGTTCATATTGTGGTTATACGTACTAAATGAGTGTATGCAAAAGTTGTGAGTTTTCGAAGAAAACCAATAGTCCAAATGATATTATTTTACGAGACATCGAGGAATAAGAGAATTATACTACGACCAAGAAAATCTTGAGAATTATAATTTCATAACTCATAACCAAGTACGAGCACTGGAAATGGTAATGATTTACGATTAGCGGAATTCTTCGACGTAGCATTTACAAGAATTGATTTAAACGTATGTGAACAAAAGCGAGATAATGTAGGATGGCAAAATCAAGTGATAACCTAGGAAATTAAGTATTTTATAAATTTATTCAACAACTAATAAATTAGGAAGCTAGTTACAAAAATTAATAAATAACAAATTTTGATAAACATAAATTCAAGGAGCTTATCATGCAAGCTTTGACAAATGAGACACCTAGCCTTTGAAAATGAGATGCATCTTGTCCTACACACTTTTTAAAGTCACAAAAGCCTATTTCCACCACATTTCCAAGAAACAAGCAAGGCAATTCTCTCTCTCTCTCCAAAAACCCAATGCTGATTTCCAAGAACACCATGGGAATAAAAATTCATACCTAATGATCTATTCATTCAAAAATCACCAAATTTTAACCAAAGATTCCTCATACCATATAAAAGGTACGTTCAAAATTTCATGTCCATTGAATTATTATAGAATAGTCAAATCCTTGCTCAAAATTGGTGGTGAATTGTAACTCCAAAAATCACTAACTTGTTTTCTTGATTTTTCATGAAAGTTTAAGGCTCCTAAAGCTAGACCAAGGATTCATCAAGGATATTAAGACTTTATTAAGTATTAAAAACCTTCAAGAAAGGTATAAACATTCATCCAAACTTTGTTTAAGTTCTAAGTTTCAAGAAAAGTAAGGATCTTGGATATAAGTATGGTTTTGATGATTGATTTGATATTATCTTGATGTTTAGTTAATTAGTTTTAAGGTCAATGATTGTTGCCTCAAGAACATGATGTTTTTGAGAGGAGTTAGTGTTGAGATGATAATTTGATGATTGTGATGGTGGTATAATGAATTAAGACGTAAACGAAACTCGAATCGTAATCGTAACCTCGTTAAAATGAACAAAACTCAACTTAAGTTTCTGCAGAAGTTCCCGAATTTATAAACTGTAGTTTCCTAAAAAGTGAGGTTTATTATGATAGACAATGTTATGAGGATCGTTTTGGCACTTGAATCGCTTGATTCCGATTTACGGATCAAAAGTTATGACCATTTTAGTAAAAGGGATTTACGTGACAAAACTGCTATAAATTACAAACTTTGTAAATATAAATGATCGACTTATAGAGAGTACGAAATAGAGTTTATTAGATGCCATAAAAATTTCAAGTAAAAATATTGATTTATCAATTTTATAAAAATATAGGAGTCGAGGTCGCGCGGAGTACGAATGTCAAAAACAACCCCCTGCTAGGAAACTGCCACTTCCGGATTTTCACCCCTGTTACCAGAAAATCATTTTCAAAAATGTGTTCTAAATTTTGTCTAGATCGCGCACGTGAAAATGGTGCGTCAATTGAGTTAACGGTTTGAGAGATATCAACATTTTAGTGAAAGCGGTTTGAATAGTAAAACTCCGTAATTGACCGAACTTTTGAAAAGCTTTTCACCTAATTAAATTCATTTTATCAAAATGAAAATTTTAGGGTAAATATTAAAAGCACTCAAGAAGCTCCTTGAGGTGGTTTCGTATTAAAATATTAAATTTACGATTTATTAAAAATGATAGAGTGCGATTCGCGTAATAGTAATATTCGGTAAAGTCAAATCTAGAAAACCACTTTGACAGTCCGTTTCCACCAAGGAGTGATACTTATTTCGATTCGGTCGAATGATGAAAGTTATGAAGTATTGAACTTATAAGAAATATAAGTTGGTGATGAGAGTAGGAATACTGATTAAGATTATGATGTTTGTTGATTAGAAAACCCGGAACGAGAGGAAGTCGGGAAACGTGTCTTGGACTCCAAGCAAGTTTTCAAACCCTACCTTTTTGAAACTGTTATGTTGTGTTTGTTTTCAAATAATGTCAATATATACCGAATTATGTTATATAATAGCATACGATATGATAATGATTTTGGTATATGAATATTACCGAATTTCAATCGATAACGCTAGAGAGTAGCGTTGTATATATGAGGAGTATATTTTAGACCGAGGATCGGTCAGTATAATTTTATGAAAATCCGGAAGTATTCCGGAGGTGTTTTATTTAAGAATACAAACGCTATGGTAGAGCGTGATATATAAGTTATAAGACCGAGAGTCGGTTACTTCTTATAAAGTATAAACTCGGGAATCATCCAGGAGATGTTTTGGACCATTAAAAGTCCGTACTTATTTTATTCCAAGGGACTCGATGTCCACTTGTGAAACATTAAATACCTCGAACTTTTATTAAAACAATTTCCAAAGATCGTATTCCCTCAACTATATTTTATTATTCGAATAATAAATATTAATTAACTATTCATTTATTATGGGAGAAGTATTCTCCAACGATTATTTATTTCAAACCCGATTAAATATTAAAGATTATTAAATTACTTAAACATAAATTAGTTGAGAAATATTATTTTAAATATTCTTTTAAAGTAAACTCATTCGAGGTTTAATTATTTATTGATTAATATTTAATTATTTATTATTTATTAAAGGATTTATTTATGATTTAAAAATCATAAAACCTGATGTAAAATACTTTCTGATTTTCGAAAAATTATTCAAATAATTCTAGATCATCGAAGAATATTATCTCGACATATTTTAAATATTTTTAATATAGTTTCAAAAGAAACTCCCCCCTCATTTATTTATTTGTTGACAACGGTCAACTCACATCCTGAGTACTTCCTCCGAAAATTCTCGGAAGTACATATATATATATATACGTATGAGACGAGTTGTACCTATCAACAAGCAAAATGCTTGGGGAACTTCGATATAGTTCGATGATTCCAAGTATATGATAGGATTTCCTAAAGGATAAATGAGGGGTAGGATCCAAGTACTTCGTGTATTGGGTAGACTGCCGGTACCGTAGGAGAAGGTACTATATGTACCCAAGGACCTACGAAGTGTGTGTATACCCGAAATGAGGACACATATCCCATATGCGGCAAGGGTGATAACTGGAATACGAAGGTGTCGTCCTTCTACTAGTAGAAAAGGTTACTATTTCCGTAGTACGACTGATCATTGTATGCGGTGGCTCCAACGAATATCCTATTCTTCCAATTAAAATTGTGATACAATACCGTAACCCGAGTTTAGGTGCTGGGTTTACCATTAAGGTATTCGCAGGATAATAATTCATTAAAGAATTGTTTTCAAAAGAAGGTGTGTATCACCAAGGAAAACTATTTTTTTGAATAAAACTTATTTATCATATATGACGTTTTACTTGAGTTTATCATACAGTCATTTCATACTGTACATTATTATGTTGGGCATTATAGCTCACTCTTGCTTTCTTTTAAATGACACAACACAACTGATAACCAGTATGCCGGTGTGGGACTTAGTCGCTTGCAGTCATGGGGAGAATCCCTGACAGCTTTGTCTCGGGTGGGCAAGAGTAGATAGGTATAAGATATCAGTCGTAATTATTGTAACTTCATGTAGAGGTTATGAATAATTGTTTGAGATCCTGTAAAGTACATTTGAGTGTAATAAAAGAAGATTACATTTTGTACATCATTTTTAAGGCTATAACTTGTGTGTGTGTGCATGAGATTGGGGTCTGTTGGATTATTGAATCTATACAGGTTACACATGAATGAAGGATGGCGTGACGACCCAGATTCCTGACCCCGGATTTGGGGGCGTTACAGAAATGGTATCAGAGCAATAATTTATAGTACTTAAAGATGAGAGTGATAGGAATTTGTCTAGGTGTGAGATTTCGTAAGAGCTCATATAGAGTTCATCATTGGACTACCGGATGTAGCCTAATGTGTAAGTTAGGTTAAATGTATATTTGAGGTATTAAAGTGTGACTAATAGAACCATTAGAGATTATCAGAATGATGAGAAGAAAAATTATAATCATATATGATTTGGAAAGGATGTGGATGTAGAACTCGGAGCTCAGTCTCCGAAGCATTTTGGGTAAAGACGATATTACCAACACCATATGTAAATTTTGATAACACGAGCCTTGTTACTCGTAGTTCTATATAGGTTGCCCATGAAGGGGCATCACATATAAGAATCATAAAGTCTAACTATTAGTATACAGTTGAGGTTATTGACCCAAACTAGTTGAAGGTGTCATTTTATCAATGAGGATGGGAATGTCGTATTAATCACAAACTCACCAGAGATAGTGTCCAATATACCCTTAAGGATTCTAATTCTATTACGGAATATTTGAATGTAATATAAGAATGTTATCATAAGACGAGTACACTACGTGATATTATTAGTGTGCTTAACATGTAAGGTTATGATGGTTTAGCTCAGAGATCGAGAGCATTGAGAATTGATGGCATGACTACAATTGAATGGCGTAAGATTACAATGAGCGATAGTTCAATCTTAGAACCTTTGAAAAAGGATAGACTAGTGAGTCTAGAGCGGAATTCTTTGGTAGATATGATGTCAGAGGCTACGTATATATACTCGTAGACCTCTAGTATATTCGGTAATGTATGTTCAATTACACATACATGCCACTGAACTTATGGACTGCATTGAGATCCCTAAGAGATCTCTTTGATCTGTTCTCAGGGGGAACTAACCATTTATAGTTAGTAACGGATGCGTGTAGCAGGCAACTATCGGCTTAACAGATATTTTTGGAATATTTCTGAGTAAGGTCTTCGAGGTAAAACACCGTAATGACAGATATACGTGCGAAAGTCAAGTTAGTAAGTGATTTTAAAATGATGTTGAAAGAGAAACTATTTGAAATATGGAATTACGAAGAAGAAGAGGTGGGATCATCCTCAGATGGATAATGACGAGAGTTAGGATAATTTGTGAAATATTTTGGCACATACTCACTGTCACGTTACTCCCTCCAAATTGTTGATCATTCGTATTGCCTTGATAAGTCATATCAGGCAATCATTTTTGTTCCCTACTTCGAACTTCTGATGTGACCATATTGAATAGTCTTTCTCCGTATCAGGACTTGTTCAATTCTTTAAGTTAATCCATGAACTTTCATTCATAGATTATGATCTTCTTGTTCAACTAAGAGATATTTATAATTCATTTCAATTATCCAAGAGATTTTTTTTTATATAAATTTCCCCTCAATTCATCGATGAATATTCATAATGAGTATCTTCATTTGATTCTTCTTTCATACTTACTCTTCTCAGTCGAGATTGTAAATATCTAACAAATTGTTAAAAATATGGATGATCTAATATCCATATATTCCTCGGGAATCCTTTTCTTCTAATCGGGATGAAATTATATATTGAACTTTGAAATCATAGTAAGGGTATCAATTTGATATTGGTATTCCGAATTTAATTCTATTTAAAGATCCGATAAAGTATGTGAACTAAGGCACCTTGTACCCTTTATTTGGAAAGAAATAATTGATAAGAGGCTATCGATTGTTCCGATGCCAAGACCACTCGATTCATAGTTATAATTGTCTTTCTCGGCCCAAATTTAAAAACTCTTTATTTCAAAATCGTCATCCAGGTAGCCACAATTTCTTCAGTGGTTACGATGTTGAGATTTTTTTTACAAACAAACTGAAATATGCCTAGTTGCATATGTTCTCATGAATGACTAGTTAATTATCCTAACTAGTCAAAATTTTAATTAATACGACGAAAGCCTAGCTAATCGTCCTAGCTACTGGCTATGGGCCAAACCAATTGTGCTGGCCATTTTCTTAGCCGGTTGATAATATTTCTTGATATGGACTAGCTATTATTTTGCTAGTTCCACTTCCAATCAAATTTTTATTATTTCATAGTGCATTATATATGCAAAATTTAATTGTTGACGAAATTTTCAAAGAATGATTTAATTGAGACCTAACTAGGTCGCCCACTCAAACGAGAATTCATATTCAGTTTTATGAAATATTTTGTTTAAGAAATATTCTATTCTTTCGTTTATATAAAGAATAACCAAATAAATTTATAAAGTGATTGAAGAACAATATACTTCCTTATTTGTTAATCATTGAGTAAAATTCATTCCTTCAAAATAACATCATTTTGAAACCTCAATGATTAACCTTTGGTTGAGAATGTTATCTCAAATTTCCTTCGTTATTCGAAAAGAAAAGTATTCTTTCAATGGGAAAATCTTACAAGTATCATTAGTATGATGTTATTATTCAGCAATCATTGCTTTCAATGGATATTCTCTATAATATCACAATATAAAATTTTAAGGACATGGAAGGATAATCCTTGTTATATTCTTCCTTCCAAGTTATAAATTTTCTGAGTGTTGTGACTCTTTTATTCAGAGCTCATTATTTGTTCAGATGTTAGATTTTGAAATCTTGTTAAGATTGTCTAAATTTCATCGATATCGTGAAAATCATTTTTCCAAGGCTAATTACCTTCCGAACAAGGAGATGTATAATTGAGAACCGATTATTGTAATATGAGACTGAAAGCTCAGTGCTATGTGGTGCAATCAGAGCATCGTGATGAGTAAGTTGCTTTAAAAAGGGAATACCATGTTTAGTTATTATCATAAGGATCTTTAACATGGTTATAGAAGAACGATAATAGAGATATAACGTGATTAGTGAGGTACGCTTCTGTGAAACACTATTGGGATAAGAACTAATGAATTCGGGAAAGACCAATCATGTATGAATTCGAGGAATAAGACTTTCAAAAAGTGAACATAAGATTAGTAATAACCTCTTGTTAGAAATACTCGGCGATAAAAACAGGATTTTGTATGAAATGTAATAATACAATACATCTACGCAGCTTAAGGACCGTGACATAAGGCATCCTAATAATGATCTAGATTGTGATAAGATTCGCACTGAAAGGAACAAGGTGTTTTCTTATGAGAAAATTTTGGAATTTTTTTTCTTTTTTTTCTTAGACTGAACACGAGATAGAGGCTATAGTCAAATTGATCAAAGGCGATGATTGAGAAATCTATTATCATCAAGGAAAGGCCAATATGGTGGCCGACACTTTAAGTAGGAAAATATATATTGAGGATGATAAATCTCAGAATAACTAATGAGAAGGATCGCATGAAAAGAACTCTTTATTACTTAACAGGAAGACTTAAAGATGTCTAAAAACGTAAAAGATATTGGTCATGACCGAATAGGAAAATGGATGTTATTGACATGGTTGAAAATGAAAACGGAATGCCGAGGATTAAAATTTTGGCGATTGCGGCCTGTAAATGACCCGAATGGGGGTAAGAGTTTATTATAATAAATTCTGGAGGAGGGTTATCAAGAACCAAGTAGGCCGTCGTGCTATTTTAGGATTTTTAGTAATACGGTAATTAAGACCGCTTATTTTATTATGAAAATGATAGATCTCCGCTCTATAAAATTGTTATGAACGCAGAAGAGATAATTGGTAAAAGAGAGACCCCGTGATATCGCACCACGCAAGGACCCAAGATATTTTGCGAGAAGGGATGAACAGAGGCACGACTTAGAGTTCTTAAATCGACAAGTAGAATGAGAGGACTATCCGGGCCATTGAAGATACGTCTAGCGGCTTACCTTTTATTTGGAACGGTTAGGGGAATCGCTTATTGTTGACAGAAAATTCGTGTAGATATACTTACCACACGAGCATACGAAAAATAGTCGCCGATATCCCTTATGAAGGACAACATGGAAGAATGAAGGTGTCATTGTCAGAGCTGATAGAAGGAAAATAAGATCGTACACGCCCTATAAAGGCCACAGATAGCAGGTACCAATAAACGTGAATATGTCTAAGGCGCTAGCGATAATAACAAGTATGACCCAGAAGGTATCGTAGTACCATAGATATCATACGGGGAATGATTAAAGAAGTCTGAACGATGACGGAGGCTGAACGTTCCACGATCCTAAAATATGTCAATCAATTGTGTATAAAATGGTGCTTCCTTCAAGTTGGCAACCGGACGATGATGTGCCTTACATTACTACAGGAAGAAATGTTAAATCTGACACTAAGCATGTAACATGAGACGAGCGTGTAGAAATGCGATGAGAACTTCATACATAAAATAATCGACAGAGATGATGCGCCAAAATGGGAAAACGTTAAGGAACGAAGCTCTAGCACTAGTAGGAGCGCTGGAGGGGGAAACGAATAAGTTGAAGCATGATTCTAAACAAGATGCGCTAATCGTCCACATTATAGATTTTAAGGGAAATGAAGCGACCAGTTGACATTAATCGAATTATCGACAATAACGAGTTATCATGCGTGCATTGGAATGGCTACAAAGCTTTGTATGGAAGAAAGAATCGTTCTCTCTTAGGTTGGGAAGAAATTGGTAAGCGGAGGATACTGGACCATAGTTGAGTCAACAGACTAAAAGAATTCCTAGAACTTATCAGAACCCGGCTAGTGGCAGTCCAGGATGAACAACATAAATATACGGACTAGATCTATAAAGACGAAAAGTATGAAGTAAAAGACCAAGTATTATTGAAAGTGCCTCCCGGGGAGGGAGTGATGAGATTCGAAAGGGAAAGAATGTTGAACCAAGGATTATTGGACTGGTTGAAATCTATAAAGGAATAAGACATTTGGCGTATAATTAGCACCAACATCGAACAGTCACCAAGTTAAAATGAGTACCCGGAAATATATTTGACGGATGAGTGGAAATTTTATGAAGAGATCCAATACTGTGAAGTTAACGTGAGAACTCGAGGTGGTCCTGTGAGAAGGGTGTCCCCGCCTATTTCTGAACTGATTCCGGGATAGAATCCTTTTAAGGGGGAAGACTGTAAGAACCCAAATTTTTTACGTTAGTAAAAGACCTTTAGGAATAGTAACCTTGCGGTTTATTAAAAACTTTTGCGACCACAGCATATACGAGTGTTTCATTTAAGTTTCCAAGTTTATATTGTGGTTATACGTACTAAATGAGTGTATGCAAGAGTCGTGAGTTTTTGAAGAAAACCAATAATCCAAATGATATTATTTTACGAGCCATCGAGGAACAAGAGAATTATACTACGACCAAGAAAATCTTGAGAATTATAATTTCATAACTCATAACCAAGTACGAGCACTGGAAATGGTAATGATTTACGATTAGCGGAATTCTTCGATGTAGCATTTACGGGAATCGATTTAAACGTACGTGAACGAAAGCGAGATAATGTAGGATGACAAAATCAAGTGATAACGTAGGAAATTAAGTATTTTATAAATTTATTCAACAACTAATAAATTAGGAAGCTAGTTAAAAAATTAATAAATAATAAATTTTGATAAACATAAATTCAAGGAGCTTATCATGCAAGCTTTGACAAATGAGACACCTAGCTAAGCCTAGCCTTTGAAAATTAGATGCACCTTGTCCTACACACTTTCTAAAGTCACAAAATCCTATTTCCACCACATTTCCAAGAAACAAGCAAGGCAATTCTCCCTCTCTCTCCAAAAACCCAATGCTAATTTCCAAGAACACCATGGGAAGAAAAATTCATATCTCACGATCTATTCATTCAAAAATCACCAAATTTTAACCAAAGCTTCATCATACCATATACAAGGTACGTTCAAAATTTAATGGCCATTGAATTAGTATAATAGTCAAATCCTTGCTCAAAATTGGTGGTGAATAGTAACTCCGAAAATCACTAACTTGTTTTCTTGATTTTTCATGAAAGTTTAAGGCTCCTAAAGCTATACCAAGGCTTCATCAAGGATCTTAGGACTTTATTAAGTATTAACAAGATTCAAGAAAGGTATAAACATTCGTCCAAACTTTGTTTAAGTTTTAAGTTTCAAGAAAAGTAAGGATCTTGGATATAAGTATGGTTTTGATGATTGATTTGATATTATCTTGATGTTTAGTTAATTAGTTTTAAGGTTAATGATTGTAACCTCAAGGACATGATGTTATTGAGAGTAGTTAGTATTTAGATGATTATTTGATGATTGTTGATGGTGGTATAATGAATTAAGTCGTAAACGAAACTCGAATCGTAATCGTAACCTCGTTAAAATGAACAAAACTCAACTTAAGTTTCTGCAGAAGTTCCTAAATGTATAAGCTGTAGTTTCCTAAAATTTGAGACTTGATTATGATAGATAATGTTATGAGGATTGTTTAGGCTCTTGAATTGCTTGATTCCGATTTACGGATCAAAAGTTATGACCATTTTAGTAAAAGGGATTTACGCGACAAAACTACTACAAATTACGAACTTTGTAAATATAAATGATCGACTTAAAAATATTTAAAAATTATAAAATTTTTACAGAGAGAACGAAATAGAGTTTATTATCTGCCATAAAATTTTCAAGTAATAATGTTGATTTATCAATTTTATAAAAATGTCGGAGCCGAGGTCGCGCGGAGTACGAATGTCAAAAACAACCCCCTGCAAGGAAACTGCCACTTCGGGATTTTGACCCCTGTTACCAGAAAACCATTTTCAAAAATTTGTTCTAAATTTTTTCTAGATCGCGCATGCGGTGGCTCCAACGAATGTCCTATTCTTCCAATTAAAATTGTGATGCAATACCGTAACCCGAGCCTAGGTGTTGGGTTTACCATTAAGGTATTCGCATGATAATAATCCATTAAATTTTTTTTTTCAAAAGAAGGCGTGTATCACCAAGGAAAACTATTTTTTTGAATAAAATATATTTATCATATATGACGTTTTACTTGAGTTTATCATACAGTCATTTTATACTATACATTATTATGTTGGGCATTATAGCTCACTCTTGCTTTCTTTTAAATGACACAACACAACAGACAATCAGTATGCCGGTGTGGGACTTAGTCGCTTGCAGTAATGGGGAGAATCCCTGGCAGCTTTGTCTCGGGTGGGCAAGAGTATCAGATAGGTATAAAATATCAGTCGTAATTATTATAACTTCATGTAGAGGTTATGAATAATTGTTTGAGATCCTGTAAAGTACATTTGAGTGTAATAAAAGAAGATTACATTTTGTACATCGTTTCTAAGGCTATAACTTGTGTGTGTGTGCATGAGACTGGGGTCTGTTGGATTATTGAATCTATACAGGTTACACATGAGTGAAGGATGGCGTGACGACCCAGATTCCTGACCCCGGATTTGGGGGCTTTACAAACAACTAGGGTTCATTAGTATTTAATGCTAGGGCTGTTAGCTTCGAGTTTGAATGGTTGTTCTCGCGGTCGGCTCTGGTTGTCCTTACAAGATGCCTACGTATCTCTGTGTTGTAGAGAATCAAGATAAAACGTAGTTTTAGGTTGAGTGGTACAGTCCTTTATATAGAGATGAGTCTAGGGTTAGACTTGTGTTGGGAGACTTAGTGGACAAGTCTCCAACTTAGAAGATAATTAGGACTTCTGTAAGGCAAGGGATTTTAGATCCCTCCTTATAGGAATTTATGTTCGTGTTGGACACATGTCTCGCTCTTCTAGCCATATTGGGCATAGTCTGTAAACAGCTCATGTTCATGGACCTTGACGACCTCTGTTAGTGGGCCTTGACCACTAGGGCTTGTCTTTATTCTGTTACGAGCCTAGACAGGCTGGTCTGTATTGGGACTTGAACAAGAATTTCAAGTGTAATTAATGTGGCATTTAATGTATCTATAGAATATATTTTTTATCCATATCAGACATGTTAGGACTGGGGGTCACGTAAAATATAGAAAAAAATTAGAAATTAGATAAAATGTTGGACACACATGTATAAAATGTGTATCATCCTCGCTCAACTTTATTCTTGTTAATTTTTTTACAAATTACTCATTTTTCAAATGCTTATTAGTAATATCAAGTTTGAAATCAAAAATTTTAAATTCTTGTCGCATAATCTTAAAAAAAATGGTTTTTTTCATTTTTCTACCAACACGCGTCCCCATAAAATTAGAATCAAGAGTGAAGGAAAATTAATATTACGTCTTTTGAATACAAAATTAGATTACAACCCTGCAATGCACGATTGTAATATTTTTATGTTAAGATAGTGAGATAATAATTTTTATTGGTTTACACGAAGATGATCAATATATAATAAAAAAAACATGCATGGTTGAATTTTGACTTTTTTAACAGCTGATTCCATTTTGCTAACTTTCTCTATAGGATGTTATATTTGTATGGGTTGAATTGGAAATAAAACATTTGATATCTATTTTGATACATAATAAGTTGTATGTTGATTTTTGAGTGTTCGTTGGAGAGGGAGGTTTTCAGTCGTGCTGGTCTGGATCATGTCATTCCAGACCTGGCAAAGATAGACACACAATTCGCTATGTAATGTGTAAACACTAATTATTTACATTCCTCTTTCATTAAATATATATAATAGGGATTGATATAACTTTTTCCAAATCTGTATTCCCTATACTGCCCCACCTGCCCACTTGTAGAGTGTTCATTAAATCTGCTAGAATAGCAGCCCTGACTTTCTCAATCCTCAAAGCATAGACTATTTTGGTTTTGGTTTTTTCTTAATCAATGATATGCTGACTCAAACTTTCTCACCTATAATATACCATTAACATTAATCTTAGTTTCATTTATTTTCTTACAACGAGAGAAAATGGAATCTCCCATTAAATTTTAAGCATGCCCGTGAATTATTTATTAGGTTGTGGAAAATGATACTTAGTCCGATCAAAAACTGGTACAATAACACCAACAACAACAACTGATTACCCGATAAGATATCGATTTTATTCACCATCCTAAATGACATAATTATAAATTGTTTAAAATACCGCTTTAACAAATAAAAAATTGAGTTTAGCAAATTTTCGAGAACCACAAATTATTTTTAAAGAAATTATTATCTCATTCACTATGTTGATATGCGGCAATAAATTTTCAAAGATTAAACAATAAAAAAATACCTATATCATTATTCAATTATGTTTAACGGAGACAAACACATCGGTTTGGTTAGTGACAAATAATCGAATATAATAAAATAGGGTTTTTTTTATGTATCTTCCCTATAGTGTATTAAGATTTATATAACCTTCGATTACAATCCAATTAAAATATATACGGGTTTTTTTGTTATTTATATTTTTCGGATTAAATTATATTCATATACATGAATTCAAATTATAACTGAAATAGAAATTATTAAGTAAATAAAAAATATTGGAGCTGCGTGATTTCGAGATACCGCGGAAAAGCTATACAATTTTTTGTGGTGACACATTGTAACTAATAAAATTTTGAGATAACCCTGCAAACTTTCGCACCATGTAATAGGAAAATTATATAAAATGTACAAACTTTTGCAATGACGCATACTTAAGTAATAAAATCACGAGATATCGCGTGAAAACCAACCTAACAAATTTTCGCATTGACATTGTAGTAAAAAAATTAATGAAGTCCGCTAAGTCACCCTCTGTGTAAGGCAAGTAAGACATTCACTCACCCAAATCGCAATTTAACCTAACCAAGGTTGAATCAATTAAATGACAACGAGCATGCCCTAGGCCCACACAAGCAATTTGCTTATTCTAGTATTTGTAAAAAAACAGACATTCACTCAGCGTAATTTAACCCAACCAAGGTTGAATCAATCATATGACAACGAGCATGCCCTAGGCCCACACGAGCAATTTGCTTATCCTATTATTTGTAGTAAACATTAATAGTGTGGGAGGTTTCAAATTGTATAGCAAAATTTGGTCAGAAATGATGTGGTATTGGTAACTTGACAATTTAAGATGTTTTTATCGATGAAATTTATGTGAATGTAAGGGGTTCTGTGATGTCCTCCAAATTCGGGGTCTAGATTTGGGATTCAGTAACTGATAAATAATACTATAATATGCACAACAGAATAAAATAATAAATATAACATCTGCATACAACTGGATCGATCACAGGTTATATTATTGAACATGCACTACTGCAAACCATGAGTTATTATAAACCATAAGTCTATTTAGTTTTACAAACTATTCAAATTTTATTACAAACCACTATACTAGTCAATCGTCTCAAAACAGTCTACCTAGGAAGGTACACCAAAAACTACTTACATGCAAACGACTCCTGATCAAAAACCTTCTCAAAATGAAGGAACTCAAACCTGCTCTGGCCTAGATGAAAGATCAGAATAATAAATAAGTATGAGCGAATGAAATGCTTAGCAAACAGTATAAAACTTATGCTTGTAAAAACAACAACAATATATCTGAAGAATAAAACTGAAAAACAATATCTGAGCAAAACCAAAAGTTAATATTAGCTTTAATGTTTAAACAACATTTTAATTAAACTTAATTATACACTATGTTGTTCCTGATGACCAGTCCTGAAACAGCACTGGTATCCCGTAGTCATACCGTAAATATAGGGAATCCTAAAAGGCATATATCCGCCTTGTAAGATATTATATTTTCATATAATAACTCACGTTGGACTGGTGTCTCGGCCGTTTACGCTAACCAGTCACCAATTCGTAAAACATTTTTATTAGCTGAGTCGTATCAATGACATCCTTATCAATTTAACTCCCCATTTCACGTGATCCGGACTAACCACAATAACTGATGGCGAAATAACTAGAATAAATGGTTATTCGTTAAACTCATAACAAAGTTCCACTGTATAGAGTATCTCTGGATAGTATAGTTATTCACTATCTATCAAAATGGAAGATTCGTTCTAGCAGAACAATTACTAGAATAAAAGGATTTTAATAAATTACTGATTGTCTCCAGGTAATGTATTACAAGAATATTTAAACAATTCTTACAATTGGCATATATAAAACATTCATCTATTCTGAAATTAGAATAGAAAATGGGTACTTGCATAATCAGTATAAACATTTTACTTGCATAATCAGTATAAACATTTAACTATTCTTAAATTTAGAATAGGGGAGAATACTTGTGGTATGCACAATAACTATTCAATATAAACTCATCTTACAACCGTTGGCTACCAACTCAGTCTAAAACCTGACAGCACTTTTGGCCACTCGATTTTATAAACAAAAGTACTATTTTAATCAGCCAAACAAAACTCAACCGACGTAACAATACGTCTCGACGTCTACCCGACTACTTATATCTAATAATGGCATTTAAAGCTGTTAAACCAAATAAACATGATTCATATAACACGTAAACACATAATTCATGTAACATGTAAGTCAGATCGTCAAAAGAGAAGATTCAGTATCTTTGAAATCAAAATTAGGTCAAAACATGCCTTTTTTTTGGCAATTATCCGACTCAGAACGACTTGAAACATAAGCGACCTTTCGATACAAAAATATTTATGTCTCGAAAGTATTTTTATTAGAAGCGGAATATTTTTCCGAGTCTAGACGCGCTCGTTTCGTATTAAACGGATGAACGCTCTATTTATTACGAATAAAATATGAATAATTAAATTAATAATAATATTAATTGAATATTCAATACCTTTATATTTTTTTAAAAGCTCAAAATAAGTATAAAATATTATTTGGCTCAATTACAAATAATTATATTTCATTTAACTGTTTATAGATAAAATTAATTGATTAAATGAATTAATCAATTATTGAAATCATAAATAATTAATTAAGATAAAATTATAAGTAATTAAATCAAATTATGATTTTTGAAAATAATAGAAAAAAAATATTTTAGGGAATTAAACAATTCAGTTAATTATCTAAAATAATTAGTTAAAATAAATCTGGAATTAAAAACAATTTTTGAAATAAAAGATATGAATTTTTAATTTATTTTAAAAACAGAATTTGCACAAACATAGTTTTAAAAATCATTTTGGGGCAGGATGCATAAGGGGCGGGGATAAGAAGAATAGCCACCGGAGTTCTTAAGAGCCACCGGAGTTCTTAAGATCTCGCCGGAGAAAAATACCCAGATTCCGGTCGTTGTTCCAGAACCCGACCAAACTTCGGGACCTCTGCTCTCGACTAAATCAACTCGTTTCGACGAGTTTTTGAATCCAAATCAAACAATCAACGACTCAGCAATAATATTAACACAACTCATAACTAGAATAATATCGAATTCTTTCCTTCCGGTCAAGAATAACGCAACCAATGGCGAATTCCCAACGAAACTTAAACTATACGGTTTCTTCACCAAAATCGATGATTAATATATGCAAACGAAGCTGTGAATCATATGAACATATTACTCTGATCAAAATTAACAACAACAATTTCTATAATCAAGAACATTGAAAAATAAAATGATTAAAAATTTTAAACTCGAGTAATCAAGTATGGCAATCAAACGATGCGATTTAAATCATGAATCGACTTTAAACAATGATCTAGACTAATTACAACATCATATCAGTTGGATAAACAACATAATCGCGACCCCCCTGAATCAGAGAAAATTTGAAAAATACGATAACTCGATTAAACAATCTTAAACGATGATTCTGGTATGAAAACAAAGGTCTCATTGAGAGCTTTAAATTGCTACCAATAACGTTAAAAACGGTTGATTATAACTCTCTGAATCAACTGATTACCCTCAAGAACGAACCCTTGGTATAATTTTTTGATAATACAGATTTTTCTCTAATTATTCAGGATAATTATGAATATAAAAACTGAAAATCAAGCTATTTATAATTTCAGAAAATTACTATCCTTAAAATCAATTAAGGGTGTTTTTATCACTTAATTAAACTAATTAGACCCAAAAATGATAATTATGGAGAATAATAATAAAAATAATATTTTCAAATAAATACAATATTAATGCCAAAATTTCCCAAAAAGTATGAATGTTTTAAAAATATAAAAATAATGGATATTTGAAATACCCCTGATTTTATAAAAATAAAAACATGAATTTTGTGGCTTTGACGTACTGGTAGGGTCCGGTCCGTTATTTTTTAAGAAATCAAAATATTTTATAAATTAACAATAAACCAAGAAAATACATATAACGCATGCAAATATATGTATAACGAGATAAAACATGTAATTACATAATAAACACACGTCCATATCGCTTATAATTTCATATGATTACATTTTAAATACGTAACAAATAATTAAAAACCTTTTTGGTTCTTACGGGACTGCAAATAATAAATACTGCATGACATATCATGAAAATAAACATTTTTAGCCTCCAAGGGTTGACTCAAATATTTAAAGAGAGAATAATTATCTTATTGGTCACAGTTTCGAATTTCACGGAAGGAGAATTTATTATTATGTCTTCAGAGCCCGAGCCTGCCGCTTAAATGCGGTTTACCTTGATTCACGTGATTTGCAGGCTATTGCGTGAGCCCGTGGGATTTACCCAGTGCGCCCCGAAGGGTAGCGGCTGCGGGTTCTCTACGATAAAAAAATAAATATTTTAAACTTATATAAACACATACTATTTATTTATTTATCACAAAATAGTTACAAAATTTCCCCGGTTATTACAAGCATGCTATTATTAATTAATTTGTAGTCAATGAGACCACAATACATGATATTTGTGATCCATTTCGGCACAAATTTGAGATCTCCAAAATTATTCAAAAAAATTAACATGAAATGCAATACAAACTCATTATTTTTCCTTAACAATAACGATGTAGGACATAATCCAAATAACCTATTTGAAGCAAACATTTTTTTTAATCGTAGGTAACCCGCAGCCATTACCCTTCGGGTGCTCACTGGGTAAATCCTACGGGTTCACGCAATAGTCTGCAAACCACGTGAACCAAGGTAAACCGCATTTAAGTATCAGACTCTGACTCAGGAGGCATAATCATAAATTCTCTGTAATGAACTCACTACGTAATTTAACAATAACACGTTGAATTAACCGATAACACAGAAATACTCGGTTTTAATTGAAATGAAAAGTACAAAATAAATACTGAACATTCGAGAGGTCCAGTGCTCTCCTAGACATAACGTAAAAGATATTAACACAACTTTTCATAACCTAACATCTGACTCTCCTCCTTTTATCTTTTCCCACGCCATATTTCTATTGTAAGGACTAATGTACCCTTCTATTTTAGAATGACTGTCTTGCCCTTCTTTTGACGTCTCTCATACATTTTCATTACTTGAGGCGCATGTTGATGCATCACATTACCCTGCCCCCAAAGAACCACCTTATCCTCAAGGTGGGAGTGAGGGAATCTGGTTTGAAATGCCGTGCAGACTGATAATTGGATTTTATATCCACTTGGAACGCTTTATTACAAGCTTAAATTGGTGTTTTGGACTCAAGTTGTTGGTATTTTGATGTGTTTTTGTGTTATTGCATTTCAGGTATCAGTTAAATGAAGAAAAGAACTTTTAAAGGAAATATGATGAAAATTGATCAGAATTGGAAGCCAAGGCTATTGTCAAGTTGTAGAGAATCTCAATAGCTTCGCGTGGGCAGTTGAATCGCCTAATTCTGACGAGTAGAACTCAAGTTATGGCCAAAACAAGTTTCATCATAATAGTTTTTCCAGTCAGTAGCTGCGCGCCCGCGCAAAGAGCTGCGCGCCCGCGCAAAGAGCTGCGCGCCCGCTCAGCGAGCTGAGCGGCCGCTCAGGAGGCGGCTGGTCGCTGATTTCGCTGAAAAAGCCTTTTTTGAGTAGAATTTGACGATTTTAAGGGTCCAGGTCCACTAGGGGCATATATATACTTAAAAAAAAGGGTTTTCATCATCCGGGAAGATTGGGATACCAAGGAGAAGACCTAGAAGCACAGAACAACTCTGAAAAAGAAGATCTTGTTTTCAACTTGTGATTCTTTGAATTAGTTGTAACTTTGGATGCTCGTTTTCGTTCTTGTTGAACCTAGATCTCGTTTATTCATACTTTGATTATTATTTAGTTTATTAAGACCTTGTTTATACCATGCTTTCATTGGAACCCATGGTGACGATGAGTTCGATTATGGGCTAATCGTTGTCATGGGATTCTAGCGGATTTACTTATGGATTTCAATAGTTAATTGTTTCGATATCGTGGTGTGTGGTTATTGATTGATATCCTAGTATTGGTTGTGCTTATTCGTCTTATGTGCGTAGCTAACATATAAGATAGTGTGTTAATCTCTATTGAAGCGACAGTGAATATAGAGGTTTAGAACTTGCCATGCTAGCATAGGTTCTTGTATGTGTATACATGATTCGTAGGTAACTCTAACCGTTTTACTTGCCCTATGTAATCAAGATAGATAACTTGTTCTTAAACCGTTATGTTGTCAAATTCTATAGACATATAGGGTCTCAATATAATTGGTGCCTATTCAGCTTCTATCTCTTTTGTGGATGTCTGGTAGAATGGTACTCGTGCAACGAAAGTTGGCGTTTATCAGTTTCGTGTTATCTGATTAGTGTCATCACTATCGTATGCTAAGGTTAAAAACAATAAGGCTATTGAATGAAGTATTTAATGAAGTTAGGATCCCATGTTTGTCATATATAGTAATTTAACTTCAATTCTCTTAGTTAATGTTATTTAGTATAATCTCTTAGTTTAATAAAAACCCAATTTGTTATTTGTCTTAGCATTGAGCGATAACCATACATTATTGCATAGGTGCATAAATTGAACTTAACCTAAACTAGTCTCTGTGGGAACGAACTAGAAAATATTCTATACTACTTGCGAACCCGTATACTTGCGTGAATATTAGCGCGTGTTTTCGCCCTAACAAGTTTTTGGCGCCGCTGCCGGGGACTCGGTGTTAATTTTTAGTTTATGTGCTTGTCATCAGTGGTCGTTAAAGTTCACTGACTCGGATTCTTTTACTTTCACGATTTATTTGTTTGTGTTTCAGGTACTCATTACAATGGGAGATCCAGCAGCACGAACGAAAGCCTTGATGGATTTTTCTCAACCCAAGATCAATGACATTCAATCTAGTATTGTCTGGCCAGCTATCACATCTAATACCTTTGAGATCAAGCCATGCATAATTCAATGGGTACAGACTTCAGTCCAGTTTGGGGGTTCTCCAACGGAAGATCCCAATACACACATTAGGGATTTCATTGAAATATGCGACACCTTCAAGTTCAACGGTGTTTCTGAAGATGCTGTGAAGCTGAGACTGTTCCCATTCTCTCTGAAGGACAAGGCTAAGAGCTGGTTACACTCTCTACCAGCTGGTTCGATTACTACTTGGGAAGATCTTGCCCAGAAGTTTCTTACTAAATTCTTCCCTATGGCGAAGACAGCTGCACTCAGGAATGCTATTACTCAATTTGCGCAGTAAACGGGAGAATCGCTAAGTGAAGTGTCCTCATCATGGAGTGCCTGATTGGATGATCATCACTTGTTTTTACAATGGGTTGGGAGCACAGTCCATACACATGCTCGATGCATCATCAGGCGGAGCTTTATGGGCAAAGAGCTATAAGGAAGCTTATGATCTAATTGAACTGATGGCTGCTAATGAATATCAGTATCCAACCCAGAGATATCCACAGGGCAAGGTAGCAGGAGTTCTTGAAGTGGATACAGCTACGGCTATCACTGCTCAACTAAAGGCGTTGTCTATGAAGATCGATTCTCTGCTAACAATGGTGTTAAGCAGATAATTAGTGTTTGTGAGCTGTGTGCAGGTCCGCATGCGACAGAACAATGCGCTATATCTAGTGACTCAGCTCAGTTTGTGAGCAACTTTCAGAGATCGCAGCAACCAGTTCCAGACACTTATCATCCTGACAACTGGAATCATCCTAACTTCAGCTGGAGCAACAATCAGAATGCGATGCAACAGCCATTCCAGCAGTTTGCAAATAAGCTATTTAACCCTCCTGGTTTTCAGCAACAATTTACACCAAGACAACAATTCCAACTTCAACAACAAACTAATGATGCAGGTTTATCTTCGAATGAAAAATCTGAATTGGAGGAGTTGAGGCTTATGTGCAAAAACCAGGCTCTTATATGCCAAAGCCAGGCTGTTTCTATCCAGAATTTGGAGAACCAAATAGGGCAAATTGCTAATGCCTTATTGAATCGACCACCAGGAACGCTTCCTAGTGATACAGAAGCCAATCCAGGAAAGAGGGAAGTTGAAGAACAGGTGAACGCCATCACCTTAAGGTCTGGAAAGGTCGCAAGCCCCCAAATTCAGCAAGACGAAGAGCCTGAAAAATCTCAAGATTCAGAAAATGCAGTTGTGGCTGAAGAAGATGTGCAGAAGGAAGTAGAGGTGGAACCAAGGAAGACTACTGTGGAACACACTCCTCCTGAGGGTAATACAGGGGAGAAACAAATCTATCCTCCACCTCCTTTCCCTAAAAGGCTGTAGAAGAAAAAGCTGGATAAGCAGTTTGAAAAGTTTCTGGAGGTGTTCAAGAAACTTCATATCAACATACCTTTCGCTGAAGCTCTTGAACAGATGTCTAGCTATGCGAGGTTTATGAAAGGTATTATCTCTCGGAAAGTGAAGCTCGATGACTTAGAGACCGTTGCTCTAACGGAGGAATGCAGTGCTGTGCTGCAACAGAAGTTGCCTCCGAAGCTTAAAGATCCTGGAAGCTTCACTATTCCTTGCACCATCGGAAACTTGTCGTTCGACAAGTGTTTATGTGATTTAGGAGCTAGCATCAATCTGATGCCCTTATCTATCTTCAAGAAGCTTGGTCTGCCTGAGCCGAAACCAACATACATGTTATTGCAACTAGCTGACCGTTCCATCGCTTATCCACGAGGTATAGTGGAGGATGTCTTGGTCAAGGTGGATAAACTCTTCTTCCCTGCTGACTTTGTAATTCTTGATTTCGAGGAAGATAAGAAGATTCCCATTATCTTGGGAAGACCATTCTTGGCTACAGGCCGAACTATGATCGATGTGCAAAAAGGAGAGCTTTCGATGAAGGTTTACGATCAAAAGGTCACTTTTAATGTGTTCAAGGCAATAAAGTTACCCACAGAAAAAGAAGAGTGCTTTAAAATAGAGCGGGTCGACTCAGTTTTTGAAGATGAAGGAGTAGTGGAGCAACTGCAGGTTTTGAATGCACCTCCGTGGAAGAGGAAGTTGGATATGCCATTCGATTCTCTTGGGTTAGCAGAGCTGAAAATTTCTCAGGAGCGTTTTGAACCATTTACTCAAGAAGCTCCCACACTTGAGCTCAACCCACTACCAGATCACTTGAGTTATTCATTCTTAAGTGCACCCCCTGACAAGGGGTTGGGATATATCTTTGATGTTGTAGAGGGTAGCCGAACGGATCCTCCAGTGCCTATAGAGGGTTCTTCTCATGTGCAGCAGGTAGTTGATAGGATTGGTGTTGGTGATGAGCAGTACAGGCGAGTAACTAGGCGTATGGAGGCCATGCATGACATTCACCATCATTTTACGACATATTTGACACATGCTTTCGGTACTGTTGTTCGAGACACTGGTGGCGAGGTTGATTGGCCACCTGATCCTCCACCCGAAGAGGGTGATCTGTTCGACGACTAGGTATGCCTGAAATCCTTATTATTACCTTCAATGAGGACATTGAAAATTTTAAGTTTGGGGGTGATAATGTAAGGATTAGTAGTGTGTGTCCATATAGATTCATATAGATTCATGTTGCATGTTTAGTTATAGTTCATTCATATTTTTGCATGATAGTTCATTTAGGACATATTTGTTTGTTTTTATGTAATTTCAAATAGTTGCATTTGCATGCATATTTAGCATGATCCCTTAAGATGAACTATGATATTTGATAAGTTGATGTTGATTTGAGTGTGGTGATGAGGAATAGAGGGATGTTTAAGTCCTAATGAATTGATTTGTATGCCGGAAACAAATATTTTCACAAAGTCTTATAGGGTTGCTTTTGATCTAGATCATGATCATACTTGTTTGTTGTTGAGATTTAATCACTTGGTTATATTTAGAATTTGTGATATTCTCGTAGTGACATAAAAACACTGATTCTTTTTATCTGGAGAAAAACTTAGATTTCATTGCTAGTTGTTGTAAGGCTAGGTGTCAAATGGCTAGTAGCCGGCTCATATTTTTATGAGTAGTCTAGGGTTGAATGAGATGGAGCGAAACACACTCATTCAGAAATTGTTGAAAAAAAAAGAAAAAAAAAGAAAAAAAAGGAATAAAAGAAAGAAAAAAAAAGTATGTGTTTATGCATAATTGATCAAGAGTGAGCTCTTTAATACTCGAGTTATTAAGTTCTAGGGGACTTTGTGCCTAGTGACCTAAGGCTTTTATAGTCTGGGATCCGCTAACCTAACGCTCGCTACATGGGTATTATTGTATAAGTCTTTTGGGACCTCATTCATTGCACGATCAAATAAGCATCTTTGCTATGTGTTCAATAATAGTGTGAATCCTTGTATAACTCTAGTAGAAAGTAGGTGTTGTGAGTCATAATGCGTTTATTGTCTATTCTGTTTATAAACTTTTGATTGTTTCGATGATAGATAAGTTATGGTTATTGATCTAGTATCGAGAGTATATCTGTTAAGCATCCACACATGCACGTTTCTGGTTTGTGAGTTGGTTTGTGGGATTTATTCGAACTCTATTTCAAGTTATTGCATTCTTAGAGGCATTGGTTTATTCATTTGGTTATGGTTATTCTGAAGGGATCGATTGCATTATCATTTAGTTACATTCACATAGTTGCATTCATACATTAGGTTTATTTTGTAGTTTTGAGTCTGTTTATGCTTGAGGACAAACATCGATTCAAGATTGGGGGTGTGATAAGTGGATTTTATATCCACTTGGAACGCTTTATTACAAGCTTAAATTGGTGTTTTGGACTCAAGTTGTTGGTATTTTGATGTGTTTTTGTGTTATTGCATTTCAGGTATCAGTTAAATGAAGAAAAGAGCTTTTAAAGGAAATATGATGAAAAGTGATCAGAATTGGAAGCCAAGGCTATTGTCAAGTTGTAGAGAATCTCAATAGCTTCGCGTGGGCAGTTGAATCGCCTAATTCTGACGAGTAGAACTCAAGTTATGGCCAAAACAAGTTTCATCAGAATAGTTTTTCCAGTCAGTAGCTGCGCGCCCGCGCAAAGAGCTGCGCGCCCGCGCAAAGAGCTGCGCGCCCGCGCAAAGAGCTGCGCGCCCGCGCAAAGAGCTGCGCGCCCGCTCAGCGAGCAGAGCGGCCGCTCAGGAGGCGGCTGGTCGCTGATTTCGCTGAAAAAGCCTTTTTTGAGTAGAATTTGACGATTTTAAGGGTCCAGGTCCACCAGGGGCGTATATATACTTAAAAAAAGGGTTTTCATCATCCGGGAAGATTGGGATACCAAGGAGAAGACCTAGAAGCACAGAACAACTCCGAAAAAGAAGATCTTGTTTTCAACTTGTGATTCTTTGAATTAGTTGTAACTTTGGATGCTCGTTTTCGTTCTTGTTGAACCTAGATCTCGTTTATTCATACTTTGATTATTATTTAGTTTATTAAGACCTTGTTTATACCATGCTTTCATTGGAACCCATGGTGACGATGAGTTCGATTATGGGCTAATCGTTGTCATGGGATTCTAGCGGATTTACTTATGGATTTCAATAGTTAATTGTTTCGATATCGTGGTGTGTGGTGATTGATTGATATCCTAGTATTGGTTGTGCTTATTCGTCTTATGTGCGTAGCTAACATATAAGATAGTGTGTTAATCTCTATTGAAGCGACAGTGAATATAGAGGTTTAGAACTTGCCATGCTAGCATAGGTTCTTGTATGTGTATACATGATTCGTAGGTAACTCTAACCGTTTTACTTGCCCTATGTAATCAAGATAGATAACTTGTTCTTAAACCGTTATGTTGTCAAATTCTATAGACATATAGGGTCTCAATATAATTGGTGCCTATTCAGCTTCTATCTCTTTTGTGGATGTCTGGTAGAATGGTACTCGTGCAACGAAAGTTGGCGTTTATCAGTTTCGTGTTATCTGATTAGTGTCATCACCATCGTATGCTAAGGTTAAAAACAATAAGGCTATTGAATGAAGTATTTAATGAAGTTAGGATCCCATGTTTGTCATATATAGTAATTTAACTTCAATTCTCTTAGTTAATGTTATTTAGTATAATCTCTTAGTTTAATAAAAACCCAATTTGTTATTTGTCTTAGCATTGAGCGATAACCATACATTGTTGCATAGGTGCATAAATTGAACTTAACCTAAACTAGTCTCTGTGGGAACGAACTAGAAAATATTCTATAATACTTGCGAACGCGTATACTTGCGTGAATATTAGCGCGTGTTTTCGCCCCAACACAGACCTTTGCCTCCTGCCACTTTACTAACACCTCTGGAGCTCCGGGAAGACCTTTAACTTTTGAAGTAACATTTAGCAAAGACTCGGGAACACTACGACATAAACGGCCTTCTACCGCATAATTATGTGATGTTGCCGTAGATAATGTTGCAGCAGCTATATAAAATGTACCATACTGCAACATGTTTTAATTATATTAGCATAGGTCTCGAAAAGTGTTGCCAGTACATATATTAATAAAAATATTCAATTTTTATTAAAAAATAAATAAGTAAATGCTGATGTGGCAGAGCTGGTCCCCACACTACTGACGTGGCAGGTGGTCCCTGCTGACGTGGCATGTGATTCACCGCATGTGGGTCCCACCTTGCTGACGTGGCAGGTGGACCCCTGCTGACGTGGCAGGTGGCCCCCCATGTGGGCCCCACTCTGCTGAATAATAATTATTAAAAATTATTAAATAATAATTTAATTTTAAAATTATTTATATATATTTAAATTTATTTATTTATCAAACAGTAAGAGGTTTGAAGATAAGTTAATCAATAGTATTAAATATTAATTAAGATTTTGTTTTATTAAATTTAAACTTTATAAACTTTTTTATGTTAAACTTGAAATGAAGATTTATTTGACTACACAAAAATGATTAAATCGCATAAAACTATACAAGTAATTAATATTTTTTGAAAAAACAAAATATTATTAGATAAATGATTATTACATAAAATTTTAAATTAAGTACTAGTAAAAATATATACTTATTAAATTTAAATTTATTTAAAAATATATAGAAAACAATAATTTAAACTGAAAATTAGAGAACACATCAGGAATTGTGGTCATGAAATGTTGGAGCGGCAAAAACCCGCTCATTTTTTTGCTTTATCTTTATTAATCCGCTCCGCCGCTCCTTATTCACTCTCCAGTAACTCACCTCACCCCTATCTCTTTCTCACCACAACGGCGGTCTGACTCCTCTCTTCAATTCCACCTCTCTTCAATCTCAGCGCACTCTCTTTGCTGCCTTACCTTATATTTAAGGCTCAATTGATTAAGACTTCTATTAGGGTTTTTAATTTTTATTTTGGGTTCTTCAAATCACGGCTTTGATTTTGAGTTCTAAATATGTGCTTCTCCAATTAGGGCTTTTATTTACATAAATTCAACTAATCGCTCTCTACTTTTATTTGCAGGGCTTCTTTGGGTTTTCGATTTAAGGTATTTTAGCTCTGTTTTTATTGTTTTAGTTTTAATTTGATTCTTGGTTTTGTATCTTGGTCTGCGTGTAAATTCTGGTTTGGCTTTGACATGATTTTCAATTTTTGATGGATTTATGCTCTATATCTCTGTAACTTAACTAGTCCAATGTTATTATATGCTCTTTAGAAAATTGAATCCAATGTCTGGTGTAAAGTTTGTCCAATATTTTGACTTACTTGTTCACTTGTTTTTGTTCATATTTGGACAAGTTAATATTTATTGTTTATGGATTTTTAGAGTTAAAGGATATATGTTGTTTTTATAAAGTTATTGTTCTGTTGTTCATTGCCCTGATTTGCAAGGCTGTAAGTACATATTAACAACTGTATATGTTTTGCATTGAGTACAATTATTTAGGGGTTGTAGAAACTTATCATTAAAAATTACAAGTTTGATTTATATACCCCAGGGAGGAGAACAACCTGAGCACGCAGTGTTTCATCAAGATATTTACCACGTACAAAATATAATAAACAATAACTAAGGAGCATTATTAATTTACACCATATTTAGCAACTAGTACATAAAATTAATCAAGGAAAATCACCTGCAGTGTGGACATGAGAAGTCCCATGGCATCTACTGCAACATAATGCCCATGGTTTATCTAGGAAAGGTATAATAGCTCAACTGTCTTCAAATGTGGCTATTTTATCATGTGTCTTATTGGTTACTATCTTAAAGGAACATGAAGCTAATAGAAACAGTGCTTTCAAGCCTGCAATTAGGAAACTCATGACAATTTAAAGTCGAGACAGAAGTGTAAGAGTTGAGAAAAATTTTGGTGATTAAAAGGAATAAATAGATGTAGGTACAAAATAGGTAAATACTTGTTATTGTAAGAAATACCTATAATGATATGTAAATAACCAAATAACAACAATACCTTGAACAATTCCAAAACAACTGAACTACTTAATACATTCATGGAAAACCCAACTTTTTAGGCTGAAAGAGATATATAATATATGTACAAAGCATCATGCTCGTATGTATGACACTTAGCAGTACTTCAATTCTTTCTTTGGAATGTGATTAGATGTTGATTTATGTACTGATTGTAGGAGAAGTATGGCAGTAGTATTGCTGGTAGCAGAGAATTTGGTAATCTTTTGCAAATTAAAGGATTGTGTATGTGATTTTCTTTATATATTATGTTGAAAGGCATCAGGCAGACCTTCATGTTACAGAGTATGTGGGATTATAATATTATTCGGACGATAAAGCGAAACTGATATTTAGTTATATTAATTTTTTATATATGCATGGCGATTCACCATGGCACTTCTCATAAATGCAACATTTGACTAGTGCAGGAGGCACAAAATTTGCAAATTGCTTCATCTGTTCACAAACTTTTTGCTAATATAGTTTATCTGGACTCTTGGTGTCAGTGAGAAAGAGTCAGGGTGCTATGATGTGTATGGTTTAGATGAAGAACTCCTGGAAATGGTACCCAAGCCAGTTCTTGCAGTGTTGTTTCTCTACCCCTTAACATCTCAGGTTTGTTGTTTACGACATGGAAATGATTTCCCCTATGTGAGTCTGGTTTACAGGATCTTGGTTTAGATTTAACATGATATCCTTTTGCAGAGTGAACATGAGAGAATACAGCAAGACGCGGTCACTAAGGTCAGTCTCATAAATCATCTTTTTAATCGTGTACAAGTGGCAATTAAGATTCTTTTGAAGTTTATAACTCAGAATCTAAATAATTTGTTTAGTAAAATTGTCTTTGCATCTTATTAGATGGCCTTTTGTAACTGCATTTGCTCCGAAGAAGGGGAAATCGAGTGTGGTTATGTAACTGCATAGGGATCTTTTAGCTTAAAAGGCATATGCTCATTTTCTTATTCTTTTTTGTTAAATAGATAAACAGTTATAGTGTTATAATGTTTCAGCAAATAGAGCTATGTCTGCTGAGGCACGGTTAGCAAAGGTCAAGGTGGATTCTGATTTTATCTCTCCTTGTGATACTTCCATCCTTTATCCTACTGACGGGGGTAATATGTGAAGCTAGTGTTTAACTTAACTTTAAATGCAGTGCCTTCTTTCGAAATTGTATTGACGTATTTGCATTATTGATCTCTCTTGTTCTATATTTTCTACGTACCTCAAAAATTTAGTTTCTTTTATTTTGTGATTTTAATCATTAAAATTTAGATCCACCACTAATGTTGGTCGATTTTCCTGGACTGGAAAAAGGATATCTTGATGATTCATTGGTGAGTTTCTGCATTTGACAATAAACTGGATCTTTTTTCTTGACTTGATGACTTTATATTGAAATTGCAGATGGTTATAATTTTCTGCTAAACGGGCGCAAAACATATCTTCTGCTAAAGCCTTGGGAATTGTAAAGGATTCGATAAATTAAATAGTCCAAATCAGATGAGGTATGTAAATTAATTAATTAAATTGTTCATTTACATCTCACATTTGCAACTTTTGGTTAGGAAAATTAAACTTTTGATACACTATGTTGAATGCAAGAGTTCTAGTTATGTGCTTACATAACTTGTACTAACGTAATAACACAGATTTATCTAGTGAACTTTACTTTACAGGGAGATGTCAAATTTCTGAAGAAGTATTGTATCTCTGAAGTAATTGAACGGTGTAGTGCTGAACACAAGGCTTATGCAAGCCAAAATATTGTAGTTGATAACAAGGTAAAATAGACCAAATCCAGATGGATTCTCTTGCTTCGGATAGTGTTTTCTTTTCATGTGGTCTGATTTACTTGGTAAATCTTGAGCAGTTTTTTTTAAAATGGTCAAATCTTTTGGGTTTTTATTTCTGCATTATTTACATGTCATTATTCTGAGTTGCGTAATCATTTCTTATCTTAGCTGAATATATACGTGAAATTTCTGTGATGTAATACTTCTATGAATAAAGCATGAGTATTGTTTTCACACCTTTCTCATCCAAATCTTGTTAAACTGGTGGGACAATCTCATTGTCTTCTATGCTGCAAGAAAGGCAATAGTAAGTCGGCCTTTGTGTCTTTAACCAGAGTCTGACAATCTCATTGTCTTCTATACTGAGCAGGAGGATGCTCTATGCTGCCACTTCCATCGGAAATACGCTTAAAGATTCTGATTGGAGCTGCTAGAGGTCTGGCATTCTTACACGCAGCAGAAAAAAAGATAATATATAGAGACTTCAAAGCCTCAAATATTTTACTGGATGGGGAAGTATAACTAGTACAGTAGGTTGGTTTGTCCGTGCCAACAGGGGCATAGCCAGTGAAACCAATTACTCGGGTCAAAAAGTCAGAAAATAAATTCAAGTATATTTAAATAATTAATATATAGATATAATTGCAAGACAAATTGTAATATTAATAATATATAACTAAGTACATCAATTCCATAATTATATTACAAGCAACAGAATGACAAGTTCAAATTAGGCAGAGTGACTACATAATAACATCCATTATATTTCATTTATCTTGCGAATAGAGAATTGGCTAAGCAAGTTACTTTATTAGCATAAATAGATCAATTTTTTGTCTGGGAATCCTGATTACTTTAGATTGTGACTTTTTGCCATATTTGAATATTAGAATCCTGATTAGTATTTTTACGGTCATTCACCTAACTATTTTTTTCCGATAGTTCCTATAGTTTGCGTATTATTGTTTTATGTCATACAACATAGCAAATCAAGTCAGTAACTAATGTCGGTAATCAATTTCAGCATTGTAAGCAGGAATTCCAGTGTGCTGAATTGAAAAAAATATCAGAACCAATTGAACATGCTTTAAAGACACAATAGCGTGGATTGGATCCTGATTCTGATAATCTATCAATTATCATTGAGTCCCTTAGTTTGACAGCTGACCTGAAAGAGAGTATTGAATTAGAAAAGGAAAGGATGAGAGCTGTGACTAATAAAAGCCAAGGGGATATAGATATTAGTAACCAGCTGGTTCGTGGCAGAGCAGTAACAAGATTCTACAGAAATGGGTAAAATGGACGTCAAATTTGTTAGCATAGCTGAAGAATCTGAAATATGTGCTCTCTTTTTTTCCGTGTTGCTAAAGTAGCTGCCAGATTAATTGGTCAAGTTAATTGTGATTCCTGTATAATAGACTTGTAATGTTTGTAGATTAGTAGATTAGTTCATCAGTACTGGTGATATTGTATTGTGTTTCTGTTGATTTTGATTGGAAAAAAAGTTCTATATTAACTGGGATTTAATGTATGCAGAAAGTATATTTCAAATTTTGTCCATTGTTATTGTGTTGCAATAGGTATTAAAAATGTTGCAAATAGGTACTAAAAATTGTTGCAAAAGGGCCATGTGTCAAGCTGGACCCACATGTCAGTGGGCCCCACTTGTCAGTATCCCACATGTCAGTGGGCCCCACAATTGCCACGTGTCAAAAGCCACGTGTCAAAGTGCCATGTGACAGTCCATGTGGCAGTCCACGTGTCAGTTTGACCCCATTTTTTTTGCAATGTCATTGCTTTTTGCAACATAATTTTTGGTGTTGCCCATGATAAGAAAATGTTGCCTTTGAACCCTAAGGAAACGCCAAAAATACTAACATTACAAAAGTGTTGCCGTAGAAAATTTTAGGTCTGTTACAACATTTATTTGACCTGTTGCAACGTTAATAAACCTGTTGCAACGTTTGTGGAATGATGCAGAAGGCCACTTTTGGTGTAGTGGAACGACCACTAATTCCAAGTTTGGAGCAAAATGCACAGGGAGCGACAAGGACACCAAAGACACATGTGTTGTCCCGGTTGCTCTTTTGAGTTCTGACACGTGAAAAAACGGGGTGGATTCTGATGTAAGAAGGGAGCTGTAATTGATATGCCACCTTGTCTATACGCTGGAGAATAGTAAACTGATAGTAAAACCTCGCAACCAGCTTCTCAATCGGCCTTCTAGCTAACAAATTATGTCGATATAGCTGGAACATCACATGCACACATATCCCCAGCTGGAATGCATCATCCCTCCTCTTTTTATCTGCATTGTCTTTCATAATATTACCAAGATAAAATAGTTTAGCATGTCAAATGATCATCAGTTCTGAGGTAGGTGCATTCACTTCAAGTATTTGATCAACCATTATCCTCGCATACATCTCCGTTACAACAAGCTTAAACTTTTTACATGCTGGTAACAACTGAACTACCACAAAAACTTGCTTATAAAGATATAGTCTAAGAAATCTGTAGAAGTTTATGCTCTGTCCATTAATCTTATACTTAGTGTTAGTTGGACATGTCTTCATCACCTTATCACCCTTTACCCAATTAATAAAAAGAAGATCCTTGATATAATTGTCAGCTATCGAAAATTTCGCAATGAATACGGGCTGGTTAACCATTTCATCGGGCACATCAAAATTCAGTGATAAACTCTTCTCAGTACTGCAATAATCTAAAGCAAGTCTATCACTACCCATCACTCCTTGCACCCTCCCCTTAAAACCCTGATACAAATTCGGTTCAACAGTTTGAAGATTAACATGCCTCTTAAGCTTAGTTTTAGCCTCTAAATTCAACTCTGGTCCTTTTTCTTCAGGTAGCTTATAATACATTGTTTCACCTTCATCATCCCACACTAAAGCTTACTATTAAATAAATTGCATCCTCTTCTGTTATCGAATCTATACACCAAACTCAACAAAATTATCGTCAGTGAAACCTCCTCTTTAAAAGACAATTCATCTACTTTTATCACTTCATGTACCATCCCATTGCAGGCCTGATACAAGTCATGTTCACCAAGTTGAAAAATACCAGGGCTCTTATTCCCATCATATTTATCTTTATCCCCCTCCTTATATCTTACTTTCATTCGATACTTACCATACTCATCTTCGTGAAGTTGGTAAATAGGAACATTATCATACTCTTTTTCATGTAGCTTAGAATTAATAATCATATCATACTTGACAAGTTATTGAGAATGTATTTTTAAATCCTTTTCACACATCACAACAGGCAACACGATAGAAGAGAATAACAGAGCTTTATCTACTTGCACCTTGTCAGGACTATCATCAAACATTTTAAGGGCCGACCTTGCAGGTTGTATCAATTGTGACTTATTTGAATTCTCACACTTTTCATTCACAGGTTTCTCTACTCTATTCAAATTATCCACTTTATCAACAACCGCAATATGAGTAGGAGCATTAAAATTTTGACTTGTCCGATTTATGGACAACTCCCTGGAATGAGAATCATCTTCACTATCACCCTTCCTAATCATCTTCGAAAGCGAATGATGCATCGCTTCCACTGCTTTATCTATTGCCTTAGACACCATCTCCGAAATCGCCCCTCTACCTTGTCGATTCTTTGAAGCTGTCGTGTTTTTGGTTGGGGCGCCATGACCGAATCGCTCTGATACCACTTGTAATGAACTCACTACGTAATTTAACAATAACACGTTGAATTAACTGATAACACATAAATACTCGGTGTTTAATTGAAATGAAAAGTACAAGATAGATATTGAACATTTGAGAGGTCCAGTGCTCTCCCAGACATAACGTAAAAGATATTGACACAACTTTTCATAACCTAACATTTGACTCACCCCCCTTTTATCTTTTCCCTCGCCATATTTCTATTGTAAGGACTAATGTAACCTTCTACTTTAGAATGACTGTCTTGCCCTTCTTTTGACGTCTCTCATACATTTTCATTACTTGAGGCGCATGTTGATGCATCACATTCTCCTCCGGTGGGATTCGAACATGTGAACATTTTTGCCTTAATTATATATGGATTCCTCCAGAAAAAATGTTTTAATCCGAGTATGAAATTTTAAGTACTTATAACAAGAAACAAATTTTAATTATTAATTTCAGGAATTAAATCAATATCCTATCGAAACTAGGCCTCAACATTTCCATTTCCTGATACAACCGCTATTGCAGGAGTCCCAGTTGTAAACAGGCCTTGTGGTATATACATGACTAAATGTTACAGATAAGAAGGCATGTCCTCTGTATGATATACTACTGAATCTACATTAACACATATAGTTAGATAGGCAGGTACTGTAGTAAGAGTATGAAAGATGCAGAAGTTGTTATCGTTGTAATCTTCTCTGCATTAAAGCACATGATTGCATCCATAATTTTTGTGCTTCAGATTCATCGTTTGCCAATCCTGTGCAGCGAGTCTCATTACAGTCTGTAAGGTATTTCCCACTAACCCCTTCCATTTGTGGACTCAGTGCAGCATAGCATGTGGTGGATGCACCCTTCAATAAACATTAACAAAACACCATGAATTGTAAGAAATTTTTGTATGCTTTTTGCAGGAAACAGGAGTTGGATTTATCATTTATCAGACAGGCATGCATGCAGTGATGCAGACTGTTTACCTGTGTTGTCGACTTTAAAAACTTGGAGGCCATAAAAAACAGGGAATCTGAATAGAGATAACAAGGTTAAGTCAGTTTTCTTCTCTTTGTCGCTCTAGTAACCACCAAAAAGATATGTCATAATGTCATATGTTTATATATGTAAAAATACCTGTGAAACAGCCTTTATGATCCCTGATGATTCCAGTCTTAACAATGCCTGGGTGCACCGCATTGGCAGTAACATTTGCTTTCCTTTCCTGTAAGATTCCAACAAAAACATTCTGAGGAGATCCAGTAACATTTTGCTTTATGTCAGCACAAACTACTTATCATTCGCTTCTTGGATATCAGGTACTGCTATAAGTTTGTTGTTTAAAATTTTGAAGATAAAGCCGCCAGCATCTTAAGAAATATGATAGATGTATAAAGCTAACAAAGTGCTGATTCCATTTTTACCTTTAGCTGTCTTGACACTTCCTTTGCATGCAATATATTAGCCAATTTTGATTGGGCGTATGCACGCGTGCTATTGTATCTGCATAGCGTATATAATCCATAAGGTTTCCAGTTAAGATCAAACTTTAATAAGTCTTGCTTAAAAATAATATTTACAATGTATGAACTCAATGTGCCTTCTCACTTGTACTTTATTTAAGATGTTTGACAAGTTATGCATAATGTTACCCTCCTCGGGTGTTTGACTAATTTAGCAACTTCAGTTGGCAAAATTTTTTATATCTGATATCAAGATATCGGGGCAATTTCCATAGTAATGCTAAGATAGCTGTTTTTTTCTTTTGAAAAAATGCTAAGATTGCTATTGCGTTATATCATCAGAATTTGGATTTTGTTGTAAAATAAAACTTAGGCTTCCATGCTCGACTTCATTTAAAGCTGGTTTTTGTTGCTATACTTCAACTCCAATTCAGTCCTTGGCATGGATAATAACCATCTTTGGTTCTAAAATTGCAATGGACTTATCAGTTCTAGATCTACTTTCACATTCTAATTAAGTCAAGATCACTGCATAGGACTTGCTGTTAATGGATCTAATAGTCTTACTTTTCTGGTTGCAGCATTTGCATAAAGTGGAACTGTTCTCTTTTCACCCAGCCATGAACTACAGAAGAAACATTGACTATTCTTCCTTGGATCCCCTCTTCTGCCGCTGTCTCCACCATTTTCTCCATAAGCAGTTCTGTAAGGAAAAAATGGCCTGCACAGGAAGCATAAAACCATTAGTTCAGACAAGATCAATCACAAATTTCTTTTGTAAATAACAATACTAGTGGCTGCAATGTTAATAATTTTTACTACAGGGAGAAAAAAAGTCATAAATAGATAATAGTGAACGATCAGGAGGCATAGGTAGATACCCAAGTAATTTGTGGCAAAGGTCATTTCAATTTTGTCATCAGAAAACTCCAACTTATTAGAGAATTTCCCAGCATTATTTCTGCATGATTAATCCATATATGTAGTTTAAAATCCATCACCAGTTATTAGAAAAATTCATGCAAACAACAGACTAAATTTAAATAGGTTACGGTTACAAAATATGAACTCTAGATGAAAGAAGAATACTCACATCAAGATATTAAGGGGTAATTTTAGAGCCAGGAACTCGGTGCAAAATCTCTTGATGGAAGAAAATGAGCTTAAATCAATCTCCAGTATTATTATTTCAGCATCAGGACTCCCCTTTTGGATCTTTTCTTTCACTTCAGAAGCCTTTTTCAAGTCTCTTGCAGGAATCACTATTCTTACTCCTCTTTTAGCCAAAACTCTAGCAGTCTCTTCTCCGATCCCAGAGGTTGCTCCTGACAGATATTACACAAATAAGACGTATGTATGTTTATGTGAATTGTTGCATTTCTTGATATATGTCTGATAAACAAGAAGATAAAATCGACAACATATTACCAGGGGTGGATCCTGTAAGTCGCACCGGGGACACGTATCTCCCATAAAATCAAATTTTACTTCTTTTTACCCTTAATTTTTTTTTGAAAATATATGAAAATACCCTCATAAAATTAAAATATATATATATATATATAAGGGTGTCTCTCCAAAATGTACTCAGTGTCCCCCTAAAGAATGATTCATGGATACGCCCCTGTATATAACAGTCATGCTCATGGTATATATTAAAAAAATCAAGGTAAAAATTCTTCTTATCTAACATAATCTGCGGAGTTTAAAGGAACAAAGATAGGCAATCATTTAACAGGAAATGATCTTGTATGATCGATTACTGAGAGGAAAAAGACGATGAAAAGAAACAAACTAAAATATTAGGTTATACTTTAAAAAGCTACATATGATTATACAAGATAGTGTGTTACATTAGTGAAACTGTTATGGAAGAAAAACTCTGTTTCTTTTTAGAAAAGGCCTTTCTCTTCAGAACAATCTGTTCTAGTTTCTTAATCCATCGATTTCTAATACGAAAGACTAATTTAGCAAACAAAAAAATGAAATACTAACAGAGGACAATGTAACCTGAAAAACTTATTAATATGAGAAGAAGAAACATTTGGTCACAGGTAATAGATTCTTATTAAATTTGAGGGCAATCCCTTCAATACGTTGCACAGATATGAAAGCAGTAATCTGAAACAAAAAAAGATATAAGCAGAGAAATTTGCACGAATGCTTTTTCAACGAAAACACAGAACTTTGGATGAATGTACCTCTATATACACATCAAAAAATTCTATCAGTTTGCGACTGTTATCACTATGGTCTACAGCCATGCACAGATAGGACGACATGAAGATTTCAGTAATATGGCTAAAGATTATTAAATAAATTGAAGTGCTAACCGGTGATTATAGCAGTAAGATGGCGAGAAGAAGAAGAATAATGTTGTGTGACCTGATCAGCAGTTGATTTTGATCCATAACCACTTGGACCTGCAGAGCCTGCTAAATACTTTACTGTATCTTTAATCATCTTATATTTCTTATGTATAAGAAGTAGCTTGAATACTACTATAGATAGAAAGCAAGAATGTTAGAATGGATTACTAATTCCCACAATCCTCACACATATATATACCAGATAACAGACGGCTCATATAGTGTTCTAGCGTGAACGATAAGATTTGTATAGACCCTCTTTCTTATACTGTTTCACTCGGTCAATTTATTTTCATTTTTTTTTATTTTGACAACAATTATTTTGTCTTATGTGTCCACTAGTTTGTGTATCTTTTTCCATCTTTTACCCCGTGAAGTGTGTTGCTATTTAATTATATTACCAACCCAAACTGCCGAAAGAATGGTACTAGCAACAATAATTTGAAATGGCACGATAATATTCGTATTTGGAAAAATTTTAAAGTATGTTGTTGGTAATATTCAACTTATAACTTATAATTCGATTTATAAATTAAATCAATAAGTGGACTTATATGTGATTAAACCGTTGCGGACGTAAACCGACTTATAAGCCTCAGCCAAACAGATCAATGTACGAGGAGAAATACAATTAATAAGGACCCGCATGAATGAACACGCATTGTGTTTGTTGTTTGCTAAGTGAGAACATATTTTCCAAACAAGTTCTCTTTAATTAATTTCAGATGAGGGAAAAATGAAAAGAAAGAGGATTGCGTTCGTGTGGAAAATCAGTGCACGTGTAGCTGTGGGTAAACAACTTAAATACTTAATAATTGGTGTCTGCTGTGAGAGGTAAAATGTAAGGAAAATATTTGAAAAAAATAAACTTTAGTTGAAGCAAAGTATTGATGTGTTGTTATACAAGTTGAAATTGTATGGGGAAACAGTAAAAAAAATAAAAACTTTTGGATGTGGCAAGAGAGCATAATAGGTTGTGTGTTTGTGAACCAATGAAATTTGGAAATTCTGTTTGAAAAATGATGGTATGTGTCGGAGACTCCAAGGACCAAAAGTTAGATATTGAGATCGACTCTTGTATTTGTGTTTTCTAAATTTATGAGATTGTGATGTTATGTATTAGCATGGACTGAGTAAACAATCCTTCAGTATTTTCATCTTTATTGAGGCGCAAGTTTTTGAGTAATCCTGGTGAGGAATGTACATCACTCAATAACTTAACTTATTATAATAGTTTGAATTGAGCAAGTTCTGATTTCATCATTTTTAATATTTATTATTTTTTAGATATTGTATGACATTTTATTCATTACCTAATAATATTTTAAAAACAGTTATCATATATTATTCTTTTTTTTTAACAATGTTCTTTTATGAAATTATAAACTCGTAAATAAAATATCAACCCAACATTTAGCAAAAAAAATCAATTGAACTATCATACATATATTTCATTGCTTATTTGTTTATGAAACGCATATAATAATATAAAAAAAATATTTGGCATTTGAATTCACCTAAAAATCTAGAAAAGATTTGTCGACAACAGAATTGATGAATCGGGTTTGCTTGGCTTGACATGTAGCCTTATCAATGGGACCCCCCCCCCCCTATCCTCGTGGTCTCTAATTGTAGTGCACACTTTCATCAATTTGCCTCCCCCTCCGATTTCCACATTGTTTCCTACTTTTTTCTCTTTTTATTTTCCCAGACAACTTAATTACTACTCATCTTCACTTCTTGTTTTGCATGCCCACAATTGTCTCCACACAAGAGTTCCAAAAACCAACGTGTACGCCCTCAATTTGCCATTCAGATTAAGTTTGATTATAACTAAAGCCTCAACTAAAACATGATTAAATTCAATAAGTCATCAGCTTAATTAGCTTTTAGTCATGGAGCCCAGATTTTTAGTATTGGACTACATTATGGGGTTTTGGTTTAGTCACGCCTAACAGAATTAAGGGTGAAGATTTACACTGTTGGAGAACAATGGTTGTTAAAGACCATCTTTAAATCAACTCTAAATATTTATTTTTATATTATTTTGACGTAAAATTCTTTTTTAACTCAATTCTAAAAGTTACACTATTTTGATTGATGTCATGCTAAAAGTTACATCAAATTTGATATCACACTAAATTTATAGTTTTTGTATATTCTCATGTCATCCTTATACTACTTTAATAAAACAATTTTATTTTATTTATATCTCACCACTTTATTACTTTTAACTTAAAATTTGGCGTTAGTGAGTTGGAGTAAAATTTGAGAATAGTATATTTTTTATACTATTTTAATGTAAAAATTATATCAAAATAATGTAATGGGTTGAAGATACTCTAAAAATAAAATTTATATGGTTGATAACTTTTCTTTAATAACGAATTAATCTAACATACTTTATAATTGAGTACATATTTTAATAAATTTCAGGATAAATAACGATATCCAAAATATGATATATTAACACATAAATCTTAATAATTTGAGGTATCTCAGCACGTGATTGATGCTAATCACACACGGAGAACATGTTAATCGAATTCAGAAAAGCAAGCAGGACTTTTAACTTCCTGAAAACATATCGGACCCAGCTTATACAATCTTGTCTCTTCTTGTCCATGAAATTTCTTACCTAAAATGATGTAACATCAACAAAGTTTTTGACACCCTTGCTGTACATACGTAAACTTTTGATTTTTCTTTAATCAATCCACGCACCTAACTTATTCATCTCCGATATATACCAAGGACGATCCACTGCCAATATTACTGTACTTTGGCCTCCATATCTCTGAATTTTCTCCTTTGTAGTATTTTTTTAACTAAAGTAACAACTCAATTACTTGAGGTAGGAAATTACCATATGTTTAAGAAAACTAATTAAATAAGTATACTGATAGTACATATAGCTTCTGGGAGGACTACTTCTAGGCTTTTAACTGTATACAGCTCCTAGAAGGACTACTCCTAGGCTCCTAACTCCATATATCTCCTGAGATGGCTACTCCTAGGCTCCTAACTCCACGCAGCTCCTGGAAGGAGTGGTCCTGCACACTACCACTCCTAACCAGCTCAGTCCCGCAAGCCTAACCTTGGTAGATTCCGGCACGTGAGACGTTGGCCCAGGCACGTGATGGGGGCGACTGTCACACATCAATCATGGAAATAATCAGGGCACGTGTCAAAGGATCCTCAAAACATTACTCAACCAGTCCCGCGCTGACACGTATAAAGCATCCACTCCAACCAGGTGTCCTCCGCTCCCAGAACCAATGGCTATGATATAAAGGTACTTACCCCAAAACCCTACCCTTGGGCTATAAATAGCCCAAGAAGGTGAGGTTTTGGGGTTAATCATTCTTTCACACTCATATACACACACAACCAACTCTCATTCCCTTCTATCTTCATCTTCCTCAAAAAGCGAGTTCTTATTCTCACACCGGAGGCGCCGCGGGACCCAAACCCCCCTTCCGGTGTTCTTTTGTAGAAACCCCACCACAACTACACCTCTACAGCGGCGAAAGATCCAGGACGGCGTCGAAGGAGCGGCCCCGCCACCAGGAGTTATCATTTGGCGCTAGAAGGAGGGGCTCTCCATCCTTGGGTCTCGGTGCCCCTGGATTCACCTTCATCAACAAGCTCTTCAAAGAGTCCATTTATTCAAACTTGTAAGAACCCAAGCAACCAACCTCTTCCATAAGCATGAATGTTGTTTATTTCAGCCACGTTTGTGTGTGCTCGTTATTTTAGGCCACGTTTGTGTGAGTCCCTTCTGTTGATTTAAGCCACGTTTGGGTGAGTTATCGTTGGTTTTAATCGTTTTTGCTCTAGTTTGAATATGACATTTGCGTTATGCTACATCATTGAGTAGTCCCAGGAAATTATTTAAACTGCTCCCAGGAAGCTATTTGTTAGTGTTTGTTGTTATTCTGGGTAGTTTCTGCAAATTTCATAAAGCAACCTTAGAACAATATTCTCTATAGTATATTGTTGTTATTTGTTTTTGGTATTGTTGAGAAATGGCAAGACCAGGAAAGAATACCTCTGGGAGACCATCTGCTAGTGCTCAGGTACAGGAGCCGGACCACTCCCAGGCCCTTGACCCAGGAGCCAAGAGAGAAACATTCAAGGAGCAACCACTACACACTCCCGTAGTGGAGAGAATTGTAAACACCAGGGATGCCCGAACCCTCATAGAGCTCAATCAGTACAAGTACACGAATGTTCCAGTAGCTGAAGAACACATGGCCAACCTTACAAGTGATGAACTAGCGGAAGCAATCAGACTATACAGGCAGGAGCAGACCCGACTCCAAGAAGAAGCCAAACTCAAGGAGGAACCGGAGGAGTCCGGGGACTCCCAGCAATCGAAGAGATCGGTGTTTGATCGAATTGGAACTAAAGGAAAGAAAAGCAAAAAAGAAGCAGAAGCTGCTAAATAGAGAAAGTTGGAAGAGGTCCGAGAGCAAATCAGGAAAGAAGAAGAAGCAAAACTTGAGCTAAAGATCCAAAAGAGAATGCAGCTAGAAGAAGAAAAGCTATTGGCCAAGTCTAGGAGTAAAAGAACCCGGAGAGATCCTACTCCGGAGCTGATTTCTGATGATGAAGAAGAAGAGAAGCAGAAGGACCTGGAAGATATGATTTATGAATTGCAAAGAAAGATGGACAGAGATTCAGGAGTAGAAATTGGAGAAACGTTAACTCCGTTCAGTTACTCCTTGGAAGCCATTCCCCGGCAGCGGAACTTGAAGCATTACAACTTTGACTCCTTTGATGGACTAGGAGACCCGGAGGAGCACTTGAACTACTTTGAGCAGATAGCGCAGATATATTACTACAACGACTTAACGAAATCAAGGTTCTTAGCTTCAACTCTTAAGGGAGGGGCCTAGAGATGGTTCAGCAGAATCCCATCCCACAGCATCCACTCTTGAAAGGAATTTCGAACCTCCTTCCTTCGGAGATTTCGGGCAAACAGAACGCACGAAATGCACATGTGTCACCTGGAGACAATCCGGCAGCATGACAATGAGTCCCTCTCCGCATACATGCGCCGGTTCCAGGAAGCAATCAATAAAGTTTCAAGTTTGGATGAGAGGGAAGCTTTAAGCATTTTCAGGAGAAACTTGGACCCAGAGCACAATGAGAGGTATATAGTGGAGCTAATCAATAAGGAGCCGCAAATTCTGACAGCAGCCTACTCTATGGCTGCCGGATTCATTAAGGAAACAGATGTGCTCCAGGCAATGAGGATGACCCGGAATGGAGGGTCCAGGAGTAAAAACACTGATGACCGATCGAAAGGGGGTTACCATCAGGATAAGAAATTCAAGCAAAGTAACCAAAGCCAAGAAAGACAAACTACTCCAGTTTTCCAAAGACTTGGTCCTAAGAAGGAGTCGAGCAGCGACCCAGGACCCACGAAGCAACCCCGAGAGCCAAAGTAGGAGCCGGACTGGACTCCTCTCAACATGACCCGGGAGGAAATCTTGAAAGAGGTAAAAGACAAGCCTTTTTATTATCCTCCGAAACCAATGCAAACTCCTCCGGAGAGTAGGCCTTACAATAGGCAGTGTGATTACCACGAGACCCATGACCACAAGACTGAGAACTGTTTATCACTCAAGTACTTCATCGAGGACCAAGTGAAGAAGGGGAACATGAACAAGTACTTAGTCCGAGACAGTAGAGGGGAAGCGCAGAATAAAGGAAAGAATGTAGTCAATATGGTCCTAGGTAGATCATACTCCCCACCCCGGAGCCCGGACTTCGGCGAAAAAGTGCTCTCAATCCAATCACTCCCAAACCTGGTGATATCCTTCAGCAGCAAGGACTACAAAAGAGTCAACCCTCATCACAATGCAGCTTTAGTTGTCACTCTGGACATCTTTGATAATGAAGTAAGAAGAATGCTCATAGACAATGGCTCCTCAAAAAATATTCTCTTGAAGCACACAGTGGATAGAATGCAGTTAGGGAGCGTCCGCTCAAATGAATGCCGGGAGGACCCACTATATGGCTTCGGACACAACTTAGTCCCGATCTAAGGAACTTTATATCTGCCAGTCATTTTCGGATCTGCTCCTAACCAAGTGACTCATGTCATCAAGTTTTATGTGATCAACGCTCCTTCTTCATACAACAGAATCATTGCCAGATCAGCTATAACCATGATGCAAGCAATAACTTCAATCTCCCATCTCAAGATCAAATTCCCAACCCCGACAGGAGTCGGGGAGATTAAAGGAGATTATGGAGTTGCTGAAACATGCTACAACCAGGGGTTGGTTATGGCAGAAACCCATCAAGATAACAAAAGGAAGGCTACGGTCCTTCGCAAGCAACAAAGCATGAAGAAACACCGACCCCGGACAAGGGAAGAAGCAAACAAAACAAGTCCAGAAGGACTGGCAAGCAACCAAGTCATGGTAGTGGACAAGACAAATCAAGTCCCAGACCAAGCTAGTCCTACTATGCAAGCAACCAAAGAATCTGAACAAGCAAACTTCAATCTAAAAAAGAACTCTGAAGCCCGAATTCATCAAATGGTTTCAAACAAAGAGCAAGCAAAAATTGAAGCTGCAGTTGAAACAGAAGAAGTCCAGGTAGATGAAAGCAATTCTAGCAAAAAAGTGAAAGTTGGGTCAGGACTCGAGGAGTCCTTCAAGGAGAGATTAGTGTCCTTACTCCGGGAGTACAAAGATGTTTTTGCCTGGAGTCCAAGGGACATGCCAGGACTACATGAGTCCATAGCAATGCACAACTTGGATGTCAACCCCAACAGAAAACCAGTCAAACAGAAGAGAAGAAACTTTATCCCGGAGAGGCAAAAAGCCATTGACGAAGAAGTGGAAAAGCTACTCAAAGCAGGAATCATCAAAGAAATCAAATATCCGGAGTGGCCAGCTAATGTGGTCATGGTGAAGAAGTCCAACGGCAAATGGATAATGTGTGTGGACTACACTGATCTGAATGATGCATGCCCGAAGGACCTGTATCCTCTCCCAAATATTGATCAACTGATAGATGCCACCTCCGGACACATCATGCTAAGTTTCATGGACGCCTTCTCCGGATATAACCAGATAAAGATGAACCCAAAGGACATCCTCAAGACAACATTCATAACTCACAGAGCAGTCTACGCTTATGTGATGTTATCCTTCGGGCTTACCAACACATGATCCATCTACCAAAGAGCAATGAACAAGATATTCAAGTCCCAGGTTGGGAGGAACTTGGAGTGCTATATCGATGACATGATTTCCAAATCAACAACTATACCAGGGCATGTGGAAGATCTGAAGGAATGCTTTGAGAACCTAAGGAAGAACCAACTCAAGCTGAATCCAGAGAAATGCACCTTCGGAGTAGGAGCAAGCAAGTTCCTAGGATTCATGATCAGCAACAGAGGCATAGAAGCGAATCCGGAGAAAATAAAAGCAATCCAGGAGATGAAAGCTCCCGGGACACAAAAAGATGTACAGAAGCTAGCAGGATCCCTAGCAGCACTCAGGAGATTAGTCTCAAAACTAGCAGAGAGGTGCCTATCATTCTTTGATTTACTCAAAGGAGCAACCAACAAGAAAGAGGTGAACTGGAGTCCGGAGTGCCAAAAGGCATTCAAAGAAATTAAGTCCTACCTCTCTCAGCCACCGGTCCTAACTAAGGCTCAACCAGGAGAGCCTCTCTACTTATACTTGTCAGCAGGAGCACAAGCTGTAGGAGCTGCCCTAATCAGAGAAGAGAATGGAAAACAACAACCGGTTTACTATGTAAGCCAAGTCTTAAAAGATGAAGAAACAAGATACCCAAGATTTGAGAAGTTTGCCTTTGCCTTAGTCACAACTTCAAGAAAACTCAGGCACTACTTCCAAGGGAGAGAAATCAGAGTAGTAACAAATCAACCACTAAGGAAAATAATTCACAAGCCAGATGTCTCGGGAAGATTTGTCAATTGGGCTGTGGAGTTGAGCCAGTTCAATTTAAGCTTCGTTCCCAGGACGGCAATCAAAGCTCAAACTCTTGCAGATTTCATAATCGAATGCAACTTCCCAGAAGAAGAACCGGAAGCAATGGACATGGATCAGGAGCCAAAAAAGGAAATAAGTCCAGGAGCCTGGACCTTAAAGGTAGATGGTTCTTCAACAAGCGAGAGGTCGGGAGCCGGACTCATTCTCAGAAGTCCAGAAGGATTCAAGATACAAACAGCTATATCTTTCGGCTTCCCCGCAACAAACAATCAAGCAGAATATAAGGCATTGATCACAGGACTAAAGCTCTTCAGGACTCTAAAGATCCAGGACTTAAAAATTTGCAGCGACTCCTAGATAGTGGTCAAGCAAACAAATGGAGAATACATAGCAAAGGACCCTACTCTGGAAAAGTATCAAGCCTTGGTTCAAAGCTACTTAGCTTCAATACCAAGCCATCAATTCATTCAGATATGTCGAGAAGAAAATGAAAAAGAAGATATCCTATCCAAATTAGTCCGGAACTCATCAGATCTAGACTGCTCAGTTTATTTCGAAGAACTCCTCAAACCATCCATTGAATCCGGAGAGGTCTTGGAGATAGAAAGCAGCCACAACTGGATGACTCCCTTCATCAAATACTTGGAGAATGGAGAGCTCCCGGAAGACAAAGGAAAAGCTCAAAGAATGAAAGCAAAAGCAGCCAAGTTCTTCCTCGAAGAAGGAATACTCTACTGCATGACCTTCTCATCTCCTATCCTGAAATGTATTGGCCCAGAAGAAGCAAAGTACTATTTGGCAGAAGTGCATGAAGGGATATGCGGAGACCACATGTCTGCAAAGGCCCTAGCTCATAAGATTATAAGACAAGGCTACTACTGGCCAACAATTCATCAGGATGCAATAGAATTCGTCAAGAAGTGCAAAGAATGCCAGCTTTTCAGCAATGTGTCCCGAATCAACCCTGTCCTACCATCCTCAGTCCTGTCACCGATCCCCTTCGCTGTTTGGGTATTGACATCATGGGACCCTTCCCCCGGGCCAAAGGAGACCTCAGGTGTCTCTATTGATTACATGACAAAATGGGTTGAAGCAAAAGCAATGAGGACAATCAATCAACAAGACTGCATAAAGTTTATGGAAAAAATTTTGATGAGGTTCGGGATACCGCGAGTCCTAGTATCAGACAATGATCCCCAATTCATTGGATCAGAGTTCGAGTCCTACCTCCAGGAGCGCGGGATCAAGCATAAAAAATTATCAGTGGCATATCCCCAAGGAAATGGCCACGTAGAAGTAACTAACAGAATCCTGCTCCGAGGTATCGAGAAAAGACTCAAAGAAAGCAAAAGCAAATGGTCAGAAGAACTACAAAGTGTACTTTGGTCCTACATGACAAGCCCAAGGACAAGCACCAGAGAAATTCCATTCAAACTAGCTTATGGAACATAAGCAATGCTTCCTATTGAAGTGGACTCTCCTTCCCACAGAGCAATAAACTTTGAAGAAGAAGCAAATGAAGAAGGACTCAGAACAAACATGGTGCTAATTGATGAGGTCCAGGACCAAGCTGTAGAAAGGATGAAAAAATACATGGAGAAAATAAGAGAGCACTTCAGTAAGAAGTCAAGAGTCAAAAACTTCCAAGTTGGAGACGTAGTTCTTCGAAACACTGAAGCATCAGATCCCACAAACACTGGAAAGCTAATGCCCAAATGGGAAGGACCATACAAGATCAAAGAAGTCCTCAGGCCAGGAACCTACAAGCTCCTGAACATGGATGGCTCAGAAGTCCCAAACACTTGGCATGGACTAAGGCTAAGAAAATTCTACCAGCAGGAGAACAAACAAAGCAAGCAAAAATCTTGTAGCCAATATGGCAAGCAACCAATTTGATTATCCTTCTATTTTGTATGAATGATTAATGAAAAGCTTTTCCCCCTTTACATTCTCTTCAAAACTAACCACTAGTCCGGACAAGCTATTAGTCAGGACTAGAGCAACCATTTTTACTTAGAATTAATTTTCTAACAAAAAGTCATCACTAGTCCGGACAAGCTATTAGTCAGGACTAGAGCAACCATTTTTACTTAGAATTAATTTTCTAACTAAAAGCCACCACTAGTCCGGACAAGCTATTAGTCAGGACTAGAGCAATCATCTATACTTAGAATTAACTTTCTAAGCCAAAAGCCACAACTAGTCCGGACAAACTATTAATTCAGGACTAGTGCAACCATTTCACTTAGAAAGAATTTTCTAAGTGAAAAAACTAACTACTAGTCCGAACAAACCTATTAGTCTGGACTAGTACAACCATTTTATTTGGAATAAATCTTCTAAGTAAAAAAGCTAACCACTGGTCCGGACATGCTACCAGTCAGGACTAGCGCAACCACCTTTACTTTGAATAAACTTGCCAAGTAAAAAACCTAACCACTAATCCGGACAAGCAATTAGTCAGGACTAGTGCAACAATTTTTACTTGGAAAAATATTCTAAGGCAAAAACAAACTACAAAAACAAAGCAAAATAATAGCAAACATTAAAAATTTACCGGATTCAAACGAGCCCGGAGCAAAGTACGAATATTAAAAAAATCAAATTTATCAAAAGTCTTAAATCAGTAGCAAAGTTACAAATCAAAGATAAAGCAGGACTCCGGAGCACTAGGAGGCAGGAAGCTGGGGCAGGGCCCGTCGAACGGCTCTGGCTCCCCTAATCTGAGCTCAATATCTTCCTTGGCCTTAATAAACTCTGTGACGAAGCTGTCCTAATCGGCCTCTGGATTGGTCTTGATATGTCGTTCAGCAACCAACCATCAACGAGCTATCTCCGGAGCACCAGCATTAGCAAGAGCTTTATCATACTCCTCAGACCTTTTGAACTCCTCAATAACCTCGGCCTCCGGACGCACATCAGACATCTGCCTCCGGAGCTCAGCCAGTTCGGATTTCAGATCTGAAGCTTCTTTTTCAGCATGCTGAGCCCGGGTCCTGACATCATCAAGCTGCTGGTTCAGTCCGGAGAGAGAAGTGTCTTTAACAATGATCTGGTCCCGGAGCCGGCCAATCTCAGAGTCCTTATCAATAATGGCAGTCTGGGAATTTTTGAGATCATTGTAGGCCAGAGAGGCTGATCCGGCCATATACCCACCAAGCTGCAAAAAATAGAGAAACTTAGAAAAATATTCTAAGGTGAAACAACACAAGAAACGAGAACAAGAAGAAGAAATACCTGACCCCAGAGCCGGGAACACTCCTTCATTGTTGCATCAAATTCGGACTGATTCATCCTCCTCCAGTCGGCTTGAGTGGGAATCTCAGCCATGAACCGAGCAACTTTTTCCTCCAGCCCCGGACCACGTGCATCCGGACTCTCTTTGTCAACAGTTTTTCCTTTACCAGCCCCGGACCCAGAGCCAGCTTCAAAGTTTTCCAGCCCGGGGAGGTTTTGTCCCAAAAGTCCGGAGCCTCCTCCTCTTCCGTCCAGTCTCAACATCCGGAATTTCACCAATAGGGCCAAGATCCTCAAGATTATCAAACTCATTGCCGATATCTAGCTCAACATTGTGCTCCGGAGTAGACTGGTTCACGTCAACTTCGGGTTCTGGCCTCGGAGCCACATTACTCTGGGATCCTTCCTCCACAGAGGCATTGGATCCGGACCCAGCACCAGCAGTTTTCTTTGGCAACTTGAATGCTTTGCCAAGACCTTTTAATGCATTACTGTATTCCGAAGATGACATATCCGGATTATAGTGCGGCAAACCTGCAAAGGAACAAAGCAAAAACACAAGTCAAAACCAATAAAGAATCAAGGCAGATGAAGACAGATAAGAAACATATAAGAAGTCCGGACAAAAAGGAAAACTACTTACACCCTAGTCTATGCATAGTTCTATGATTCATGAAAGTGTCCCGGGTCATTTGAAAACCCAGACACTCACAAAACGCAAACATCAACCGGATAGCTTCACCCCGGAGTACATCCCTACGGAAGCGAGTCCGGACTCCATCCGAGCAATATAGGGAAGATAGTATAAGTCTAAACCCCGGAGCATGATCAACTCTCCATTCCAGTACTTCAAAGAAGATTGCTGGATTACAGGCCTGTAGGAGCCACCATACCCGCACTCAGGAGCCCGGAACCGAAGTTCATAGAGAGGAAACTGACTGGACCGTACCAGGTGAAAGATATGATGCCATAGCTTGAACGTGGGCTGCACCTTGAACTGATTGCAAGTGGCAATAAACCAGGTCATCCACTTTATACCATTAGGTGTTATCTGCATCGGAGAGAGCTTGTACACGTACTTGCACAGATGCTTCAGGAACAAATGCCAATATGGATTCCATCCAGACCGTAGATGCTCCAGCCATACTGGAACAAACCCATCAGCCGGCCTATGATGAACCCGCTCATCCGGAGTCGGCCATCTCCGCTCGATCTGGGGGTCTAGTTGAAAAGCGGTCCGGACTGCAGAATCCTGAGCCGCATGATCTAAAGCAGCGTACTCATCCTTGAGCTCATAGTGCTCCTTTGACACTATGCTATCCGCAAACTTCCTATCGAAAGCTTCCCTATTATAAGGCCCCGGACCGGCATTAGGCTGCCTAGCGTACTCGGACTTAATACTCCTATAATAAAAGCTATCTTCTATCTCCTCACTCTTACTAACAAAGTACCCCAGATTCTCCACCCACAGACCCTCCGGATTGCAAGGTATTTTTCTGGAAGAAATCTTAGCAACTGAAAGCTTCGTTATGGCTTCAGAGTCCGAAGTGGAAGCCTTCTTCCCCATCCCAGCTCGTTCAGAATCAACAGAAGACTCAAGATCCGAACCAGATGGCCCCGAATAGCAAGTTATGTAAGCTTTGGCACGCGCCTTAGTCCGGACCATAAACCTAAAACAAGTGATAAAGGTTAGTCTAAAAACCCTACAGTTTATTTTGAAAGCTATATGGTCCGGACTACCCTATGTTCAATTTTATTACAAGTCAAAAACAAACAGTCCGGAAACCCAAGCCCAAAAGACAAGAACAGAAACCCAACACAAAACAACCACTCCGGACTCAAACCTAGCCTATTACCCCGAACCCAAAGGCCTAAATAACACAGAAACAGCAAATTACAAATTCCAAAAAACAAAATCTCCAAGTCCGGACTAGTTAACCAAGTCCGGACCCAAACAAAAAACCCTAACCCCAGAAACACGATTGAACAAAATCAAAACACCAAAATATGCCAAAAAACTATATACATACAGATATACACAAGAACATTCAACCAAAAACAAAACACAACAAAATAAACAACCCACATAGACATAAACAAAAGCAATCCAAACCCAACAATATCGAGCCAAATACTAAGGAGAAAAACAAAAAAACAAAGAAGAAAGCTTTAAAATTAGAGATTACGGAGAGATTGAGAAAACCCGAACAACAGCCGTGAATTTCGAACTTCTGCAACGAACATCGGAAAAGCTCCAAAGAAAAGAGAGAAAAAGAGGAGAAAATCAGAGAAAGGTAAAAAATAAAAATAAGAAGGCAGGGCCTCCTTTTATAGAGGCAGTAAAAAACCCAACAGCCACACCACGTGGCACAATCCCAACCACTCATCTCACGCGGTGTTTAATGCCAATCATAATTACGGCACGTCTCTCCACATCTCCAACAGCTGTAATAATTCAAATAATTGGGGGGAAATTCCCCAAAACCGTTTAGACTTCCGAGTCCGGACTACTTCGCTCGCCGCAAACCGGACTGGGGAGCAAGAAAAGCTCAACTCCTGCTAAAGACAACCACCTTAGTCCTGATTAGCCGAACTCATCGCAATCCGGACTGGGGGGCAAGAAAAGCTCAACTCCTTCCAAAGACAACCACCTTAGTCCTGATTAGTCGAACTCATCGCAATCCGGACTGGGGGGTAAGGAAAGCTCAACTCCTTCCAAAGACAACCACATTAGTCCTGATTCGCCGAACTCATCGCAATCCGGACTGGGGGGCAAGAAAAACTCAACTCCTTCCAAAGACAACCACCTTAGTCCTGATTCGCCAAACTCAGCGCAATCCGGACTGGGAGGCAAGAAAAGCTCAACTCCTGCTAAAGACAACCACCTTAGTCCTGATTAGCCGAACTCATCGCAATCCCGACTGGGGGGCAAGAAAAACTCAACTCCTTCCAAAGACAACCACCTTAGTCCTGATTAGCCGAACTCATCGCAATCCGGACTGGGGGGCAAGAAAAGCTCAACTCCTTCCAAAGACAACCACCTTAGTCCTGATTCGCCGAACTCGACGCAATCCGGACTGGGGGGCAAGAAAAGCTCAACTCCTGCTAAAGACAACCACCTTAGTCCTGATTCGCCGAATTCCAGCAATCCGGACTGGGGGCAAGAAAAGCATAACTCCTTCCAATGGCAAACACCTTAGTCCTGATTCGCCGAACTCAGCGCAATCCGGACTGGGGGCAAGAAAAGCTCAAATTCTCCTAACAAAACAATCAAAAGCTCATGTTCTACAAACAAACCCAAATTCACCCCCCCATCCAATAAAATCTGCATAAGGGAGTGGGGGGCACATGATAGTACATATAGCTCCTGGGAGGACTACTCCTAGGCTTTCAACTCTATACAGCTCCGAGAAGGACTACTCCTAGGCTCCTAACTCCATATAGCTCCTGAGAGGGCTACTCCTAGGCTCCTAGCTCCACGCAGCTCCTGGAAGGAGTGGTCCCGCACACTACCACTCCTAACCAGCTCAGTCCCGCAAGCCTAACCTTGGTAGATCCCGGCACGTGAGACGTTGGCCCAGACATGTGATGGGGGCGACTGTCACACATCAATCATGGGAATAATCAGGGCACGTGTTAGAGGATCCTCAGAACATTCCTCAACCAGTCCCGCGCTGACATGTGTAAAGCATCCACTCCAGCCAGGTGTCCTCCGCTCCCAGAACCAATGGTTATGATCTAAAGGTACTAACCCCAAAACCCTACCCTTGGGCTATAAATAGCCCAAAAAGGTGAGGTTTTGGGGTTAATCATTCTTTCACACTCATATACACACACAGCCAACTCTCATTCCCTTCTATCTTCATCTTCCTCAAAAGCGAGTTCTTATTCTCACACCGGAGGCGCCGCGGGACCCAAACCCCCCTTCCGGTGTTGTTTTGTAGGTACCCCACCACAGCTACACATTTACAGCGGCGAAGGATCCAGGACGGCGTCGAAGGAGCGGCCCCGCCACCAGGAGTTATCATATACAATTTCGGCCAGAATATATTCTGCCCGTACCGTTGCTTTGTAGTGTTTTTTAGCTAGAGTAACAACTCAATTAGTCGATGTAGGAATTTCCCACCTGATTAAGAAAAATTAATTAAGCAATGCAATCTTGGCGGAAAATATTGTGTCCGTTCCATTGATTTTATACGAATAATTTGAGACGGAGGTTAAGGAAAAAATGTAATTTATAAGGAAAAAAAAGTAAAATGAGGAGATCGATCGATATATTTAATATATAATATAAGTATACTGAATGCATGAATGTAGTAATGGAAGAATATAGTAGTGAAAAAATGAACGGATATAATTAATTTTCTATTCTAAAATTTACTCTAAAATTTACTATATTAAGGTCCATTTGTTTACCTGTGAACAACTCATGAATGGGCTTTTGGCTCTTATTACTTACTATTTGAATGAATCTTACACAATTCAATCGTTTATGGGTAAAATTCTAACAGAATGATTCATGAAAAATCTCATCTAACCATTTCATTTTATTTCTTTGAATTTGCTTCTCCTTATCTTGCTATTCTTTTACTTTTTTTCCTGTAAAGGCTATTCTTTTCCATTTATACAATCCTATAAAACTTTTTAAAAAAATAGTAAAAATTCAGGACCATATTTACTATTAAGAACTAGTAAGTCATTCCTATCATGTATGACCAGACTTTTTTAATAAAAATTATATCCAAATGAACTAAATTGATTTTAAAACAGTTATATAGATCTTAATTAGAATTTTTTTTAATAACTAGTCTATTAAATCATGTTTAAATTAATTGAGTCTTTATTCGGCTCAAATATCCATTATCGATAGATCAAAATTTAAATATTTTGACTTTAATAACATATTATAGATTTGTTATTGACAAATTTAATATTAAACCTTTTTTTTATTATTTAAGTTTAATAAATTTCCTAATGTTATGTAATTACTATTATAAAATTTCATGCCGATATCACATCAATTTATTTACTAAACAATATTATTTATTTAGAATTCTTCTTAGTTGTCCAGATATATTAATCATTCATATATAAATTATTCAGATTTGTCAAATGACCTTTCAGTATATTTTAAATCAATGATTTGATTGGATGTAGTTTAATTTTAAATTATAAAAATTATTACTTTTGTTAACTTCTGGAATGTATAAAATATTGAGAAATTCAAAAAATTAGATAGAAATGTATGATACTTGGAGTATGTATTTTAAATTTATCTATACTACCCTGTGATTGGTGCAAAATATGGGCCAAAGTATGTCTTATATGAATAAGAATGAATCACGAATAATATTTAGTAAAAACAATAAATTTTTAATAAGTAAATATTACTTGATTTATTATATATATTTGAGAATGGATATTTATAATAAACTATATTGAATATGTACATCAGAAAACTAAACCTAAAATCAGGTTATAAGTATGAAGTAACTAAATCTATCTATAATATATTATTATAAGCTAAATGTAGTTGATTTGTTTGTTTGTTTGGTTAAGACCTTCTTAAATAGTATGCTAATATCTTTTAAAAAAAGTTTAAATAAATATAATTTTATTAAAAAAATTAAATTCTGTATCTAATATAACTACAAACTCTATGAATTTTTATCTAACTTAATTTCTAATTGCACTCAATTTATTTATTAGCTATTTTGTAGGGAACCAAACACTTCCAAAATTAATATTAATAATTTAAATTATAATATAACAAAACAACTAATAAATTAAGAAAATTTTAAAACAATTAAATCATGTATTTAATATAACTACAAACTCTATGAATTAATATACAACTGCACTCAACTTCTTTCATACCTACTTTGTAGGAACCGAACACTTCTAAAATTAATATTAATAATTGAAATTATAATATAACAAAAGAATTGATAAATCATGAAGATTTTTTTAAAAAATAATACATAATTATCCACATACACCACTATTATTCAAGACTCCCAATTTCTTCCTATAGGATCTGGACCCGCGGAGCTAAGAGAGACGACATATAGGATATAGTAGGAGGAAATTTTAAAATTTGAACTATCTAAATTTTAAAATCCTTTAATACTATACAAAATAATACTATCTTAATTTTAAATATTTTAAATTCATTAATTTTAATAATATATCTATACTATACTCGATTAAACTCGACTCGAATTACACATAATTCGGAATTCCACTCGCTCGGCCTGAAAGAGAATACTCCCTTCGTACCTAATTACATGTCCATTTTGTTATTCTAGTAGTCAAATTGACCAATTTTTGACTTAATATTAAGAATTATCGATTGATTATTTTTAAAATCTGAAAATTATATTTTAAAATAGACTAAATGCACCTTCTAATGATATATTTATTATTATAATTTTTAATTATATAGTAGGTATAAATTTCGATCAAAGTTTGATCAAATTGACCTGCCAAAAGACAAAATGAAAATGTATTAAGTGACCAGGGAAGTACTAGTTATTAGGGATAAACAAAAAATCGAATTAAAACCGAAATAAAACCGGTAAAAACAGCATATAACCGAACCGCACAAAATCGAACCGAACCGAAATCGAAAATTAAAGTCGAACCGATTTTAATGATTTCAGTTCCGATTTTAGGTTAAAACCGAACCAAATAAACCGAACCGAACCGATTACTAAAATAAAGAAATATATATATGAATAGTTCATATATATATATATATTAACATAAATATTATATACATATATTATATTATTAATATATTATAAACTATAATTTTATATGGGTGGGTATCAAGAGTCATGGATACAATAGGTTCTGACTTGATATTATTGCAACTCATTTTTATTGAGTGTGTTAATAATATAACTTTGAGCGGAGAAGTTCTTCATATGTTGTGTAAGTACAATTTCTTGCATGCTGGGCATGGGACTAGATCATTTAACAAAATGAGGTTGTATCCGACATGATACTCTGATGCAGCAGTTTGTTAAACAAGGAGATCCCGTCTTGCTTTCTTTGTTCCGGTCTATGACATAAAATTAGTTTTTCTTTTATAGTTTGGGAGCTTTATTATTATTTTTGAATGATATATATATATATATTTTATTTTTATATTGTTCACGATTTTATAACCGAAACCGAATCGATTAAAATCGAAACCGAGATTTTTGAAATCGAAACTGATTCGGCCGTTTGGTTGCAGTTTCGATTTTTAATTTTAAAAATCAAAGATATGTAGTTTCGATTTCGATCTTAGAATAAAATCGTACCGAAACGAACCGTACTCTAAGCCTATTATTTATCATCAAATTAACTAAGAACCGAAGATTAAATGCAAAAAGAGCAGAATCCAGTGTCATGAAGACATTGGGCCAAGCCCAATGCTTTACAAGCACATTACTTATTCAATTCTAGTGACTTGGGCTCGGGGGAATTAAAATCACACAAGCCATACCATACTTCATGTTATAAAAAAGCAAATGCGAGTATTAACAGTCCAACTTTACAGTTGTTTGATTTTTTGGCGCGGCACATGCTAGGGTAAGCTATGAATTTTCGCATAATGTGAAAGTTGAAACCAGAGATGTTTAAAAAATCCGAAATCCGAAACCTGAAATCCGATCCGATCCGAAAAACTCGTTTCGGAAAAAAACCCGGTTCGGTTCGGCCCGGCCCGCGGGCTTTAAATGAACCTCCTTTTTTCTCAAAAATCCGGCCTGGCCCGAAGTCCGAAAAGCTCGGATAAAAATCCGGATTTAAAAAAATCCGGATAAAAGTCCGGATCGAAAAAAGTTCGGATAAAAGCCAGGTTCGGCCAGAATAAAGCCCGGCTTTTTGAAAAGCCCGATTAAGAATCCGAATTTTTTATATAAAATTTGAAAATATACAATACTTTTTATGATTTTTTAAATATTTTATTATAATATTAGAAGAAATTTAGGTATATATGATTATTTATATATTATATTATTTATTTCAGTGTCTAAACTAGTCTATTTGATATATCAAGATATTATTTTCTCCGATATTTAAACTACTCATAATTCGAGTTATAAAATATTAAAATATTTTTTAATATATAAATAAAAAGCCCGGATAAAACTCGGTTCGGCCCGATCCGGCCCGGTCCGCAGGCCTAAAACGGGCCTTATATTTCTTAGGAAGCCCGGCCCAACCCGAATTTTTATAAAAACCTGGCCCGATCCATTTTTAAAAAAACAGGGCTTTTTAAAGTCCGGATAGAGCCGGGCCCAATGGCCTTTTTATGCATCTCTAGTTGAAACAGAGTCAAAACTATATTATTTCCTCTTTTAAAATACATGTTTGCTTTAAAGAAAAAGATATTATTTTAAATTGATCATTAATTTCAATTTTTATATAAGTTTATTTTTTAAATATCAATTTTATTTCAAATGTATCTAATTTATATTTTCAAAATCAATCATATACCTGATAGGGAATAAAATAAACCCCTGATTGCGTAATTAATATCGCATTAATTGTATTAACATTGGGCTGACAGTTAAGCCCATTAGAAGAGGCCCAAGACCTTTGAATAAGGGCCCAAAAATAGCCCAGGAATATAATTGGTATTAAAGTTAACTAAACCAGATAAGGTCCAACAATGAAGCCCAGTTAGAAAGGGTCCAAAACCCTGATTATTAATTAATTTCGTAATTAATTAATAAGGGAAAAATCAGCTATTAAGAAGAGTCCCAATAAGGACATAAATCCTAGTAGATTAGCCTCCAAGGGATCTAAAAGGATAATGAATCAGTTTCCTACCACTTAGGACTCCAAGTCCATTCTAATTCTGAGACTTGCCCACCAAGTCTCCTAACCCAAGTCCAATTCAAGGACTCCCAACATCTATATAAGGGGCCTTACCCCACCAATAAGAAGGAGGTTTTAGACTTAGTCCTTGGAGGACATGAAAGTCACTACGTCCTTGGTGAGCCCTCGCCGCCATATCCCCGATGGCAAGTATCACCAAAAACTACGTTTTTGACTTGATCCTTGGCAATCAGCAAGGTACGTAGGCATCTTGTTAAGGCAGATTGAGTCACGAAGCACAAGAGCAGTCAAATCGAGACTCGAAACTCACGTTCCTTAGTAATAAATATAGCAATCATATACCCTAGTTTTTGATTCATAACATTTGGTGCCGTCTGTGGGAAAACACGGCAACAACCATGGCGAAAACACGGAGAACAGTTAGATCCCTTGAAGGAAGAACACCAACGGGGATAACCCAAGTGATTTCTTCAACTGTGGAGGTACCTCCTCATTCAACTTATGCAACCACGCAAGGAGAAGCACAGATAGGGGCAACTGAACCTCAGCAACAAGGGACGATTCCCTCGGCTATTCAAGGTACGAATCCCAAGTTCAACAACTACATGCACCTGTGAATTCTCGACCCATTGGGTATGAGTATTCAACTATTGTGAATACTAACCCCCCATATGGGATGCCCCTTTACCCCGAGGTTGGAGGAAGCGGACATGCTGGGCGGAGTGAAGCACGAGGGCGATCACCCCCTATATACAAGATGATGGAGTGGTCCCAAGAAGGAGGCGTGCTGACAAAGAGCCGATGGCTGATGGTCGCCAACGTCCTAGGAGCATCCAAGGGACGAATTCCCAAGAAGTGCAGGAAAGGATCAGGGCTCATGAGGCTGAGATTCAAAAGCTGAAGCGCGACTTGGAGTCACACCAGAATACCAGACCCCCATTACCCCCAAGGGGGAGGAATCCTCCTCCTATCATAGACCTGGATGGTCCAATACAGAGAAGGGCTGTTGTCCCAAGGGCTGATCCAAACAATCTTCTTCCCCTTGGAGATCCTGATGATCTTACTCCGCCATTCACTGAAGAGATAATGAATGCCCATATCTCAAGGAAGTTCAAGATGCCCACTATCAATGCTTATGATGGCACGGGAGATCCCGCTAATCATGTCAGGACATTCTCTAATGCACTGTTGCTGCAGCCCGTGAATGACGCTATTAACTGTCGGGTCTTTCCTCAAACCCTGTCGGGTATGGCTCAAAGATGGTATAGTCGTTTGCCCCCGAACTCTATTAGGTCCTTCAGAGAATTAAGTCAGGCTTATATTAAGCAATTCATCAGTGGTAGAGTGCATGAGAAAAGTTCGGCATCCCTCATGAACATTGTGCAGGGGGCGAAGGAATCCTTAAGAGACTACTTGAATCGTTTCACGAAGGAAGCTTTAAAAGTCCCGGACCTTGATGACAAGGTAGCCATGACAGCACTGCAACAGGGAACTAGGGATGAGTTTTTCAAGATGTCCTTGGCCAAACGCCCCCCTGAAAGCATGTTGCAGCTCCAGGATAGGGCAGGGAAGTATATCAAGGTGGAAGAGAGTATGAGGAAGACAGTTGTGAGCAACGAGCCCGTAGGAGGCAAGAAGCGGAAAACTGATCTGGAATATATTGCTAAGGACAAGTATCCTAGAACTGAGGAAAATCATGACTCAACTCCCAAGAGAGGAGGACCTGGACAAAAATTTACTGAGTATGCTAAGCTGAATGCTCCAAGGAGCCAAATTTTAATGGAAATCGAGATAGATCGAGATATTCGCTGGCCTAGCCCTTAAAGGCCGACCCTGCCAACTTAGATAAGAGCAAGTATTGTAGATTTCACAAGGATGTTGCTCATGACACCGATGAGTGTAGGAAACTGAAAGATGAAATTGAGTTCGTTATTAGAAAAGAGAGGTTGAACAAGTACACTGGAGATGGAGGGGATAAGAATAACAATGGAAGAAAGAACTTTGAAGATCGTAGGATGAACCAAGACGATCAGGGGCGGAATCCCCAACCTAGGGGACCGGTGATAAATACAATCTTCGGAGGACCACGACCCCGAGGGCCTGTGTTAAACACAATTTTTGGTGGACCAACTGCTGCTGGGTTATCCAAGAACTCCAGGAAAGCATATACTAGAGAGGTTATGCATATTATTGGAGAAGCCCCGAAGAGGGCCCGGACAGGAGTAACAATGATTTTTGATGATTCTGATCTAGAGGGTGTGAAATTTCCTCATGACGACCCGCTGGTCATAACACCAATAGTAGGAAACAGCCCGGTGAAGAGGGTCCTCGTAGATAATGGTGCTTCAGTGGATATCTTGCTCCATGACCCCTTTTAAGGATGGATTATAATGATTCACAATTAACCCCGACCGATATGCCGATATATGGATTTGCTAGAGTAGAGTGCCCCGTGGAAGGGAGAATTAAGTTGCCAACAACCATAGGTTAGGAACCAAGGAAAGCAACACAAATGTTGGACTTTGTGGTAGTGAAGGCTAGTTCGACTTATAACGCTATCATGGGAAGAACATGGATACATGCCTTCAAGGCAGTCCCTTCTTCCTACCATTCAGTTATGAAGTTTCCCGCCCGGGATGGGATTGGAGAAGAGAGAGGAGATCAAAAAATGGCTAGAGGAGATCAAAAAATGGCTAGAAGTTGCTATGTGGCCTCACTGAGGGCAGATGGAGTTAGGGGGCAGGTTCTGCCTATTGAAGATCTGGATATTTGAGAGAATGATGAGAAAAGAGGGAAGCCAGCAGAAGACTTGGTTTTGATTCCTTTAGCTCCCGAGGATCCTGAGAAGGTGACTTTCGTTGGAGCCACAGTAGAGGAGCCCCTTAGAGGGAAGTTGATGAAATTTTTGCAAGAAAATAGTGATGTGTTTGCTTGGACAACATCTGATATGCTAGGCATAGACCCGGAACTGATTACTCACAAGCTGAATGTGGATCCAAATCGGAAGACAGTGAAGCAAAAAAAAGAGTTTTGCCCCAGAGAGGCAAGAAGCTATAAAACAGGAAGTAGAGAAGCTCTTAGAGGCTGGTTTCATCGAGGAGATACAATTTCCCGAATGTTTAGCAAACCCTGTAATGGAAAAGAAGGCTAATGGAAAATGGAGGATGTGTGTGGACTTCACTGATCTGAACGACGCATGCCCTAAGGACTATTTCCCGTTGCCAAGGATAGATACTTTGATAGATTCCACTGCTGGGCATGAGATTCTGAGCTTCATGGATGGATTTAGTGGATACAATCAGATCAAGATGCACAAGGACGATATCCCAAAGGTATCATTCATCACTGACTTTGGTGTTTATTGTTATCTTGTTAGGGCATTTGGTCTCAAGAATGCAGGAGCCACCTATCAAAGGTTGGTAAATAAAATTTTTAAGGATCTTATTGGCAAGACCATGGAAGTTTATGTTGGCGACATGTTAGTCAAGAGTCTAGTGAAGACTGGCTATATAACCCATTTGAGGGAAGCTTTTGAGGTCCTGAGATATCATAAGATGATGTTAAATCCTACGAAGTGTGCTTTCGGAGTAGGGTCTGGAAAGTTTTTGGGATTGATGGTCTCCAAGAGAGGAATCGAGGTCAATCCCGATAAAATAAAGGCAATCCTGGGCATGGAGCCACCAAAAACTATCAAAGATATTCAAAAGCTAATTGGAAGGGTTGCTGCGTTGGGACGATTCATCTCCAAGTCTGGAGACAAGTGTTTGTCGTTCTTCAAGTCCTTAAAGAAGGTTAAGGAATTTGTATGGAGTGAGGAAATCCAGAAGGCATTCGAGGAATTAAAGAAATATATGGCCTAGGCCCCGTTGTTGGCCAAGCCAGCTTTGAATGAAGTCTTGTACTTGTACTTGGCCGTTTCAGAGAGTGCCTTGAGCGCTGTATTGGTTAAGGAGGAACTGAAAATCCAGAAACCCGTATACTATGTCAGCAAAATTCTGCATGGAGCAGAGTTGAATTATTCAACTATTGAGAAGTTTGCTTTAGCCTTGGTAATGGCTTCGAGAAAGTTGCGTCCTTACTTCCAGGTTCATAAGATTGAGATGCTAACAAACCAACCCCTGAGAAGTATCATTCACAGTCCCACGGCTAGTGGGAGGTTGATCAAGTGGGCAATGGAGCTGGGAGAATTCGACATCAAGTATAAGCCACGAACGGCAATAAAAGCCCAGGCATTGGCTGACTTCATGGTGGAATGTACCATACCCAACCAAGAAGTCGGGGGACAGGAAGATAATATACCTCAAGAGAAGGAGGTTGATAAGGGGGACAAAGAAAAGGATGATAAGGAGAAGGAATATTGGGTCCTCTATTTTGAATTTTGATGGAGCATCAAAAACAAATTCAAGTGGAGTAGGTTTGGTTTTACAAAGCCCTGATGGGTTCTTAATTGAGTATGCAATGAAGTTAGATTTCCTGGCCACAAACAACGAGGCAGAATATGAAGCTCTGATAGCTGGCCTCGGCCTAGCAGGGACAATGAGAGTCAAGAACTTGAAGGTCTGTGGAGACTCGAAGTTGTTCATATCCCAAGTGAAGGGAGAGTTTGAGGCAAGGGATGATACGATGGCTAAGTATGTCCGCCTAGTAAGGGCTGTGATGATTCAATTCAATGAATGCCATGTTGAGCTCATTCCAAGGGAGGAAAATGATAAGGCAGATGCATTATCAAAGTTTGCTTCATCTGAGATAGAGGAAAGTTCAGGAAGTGTATACTTCCGCGTTCTGAAGACACGGAGCATTGATGGTAAGCTTGTAGCTCCTATAGGTCTGGGGACGTCATGGATAGATCCCATTAAGACCCATATTCAAACCGATTGGTTGCCAAATAATGCTACTGAAGCACGGAAGTTGGCTGTTCGAGCACTAAGATACTCCTTGATAGATGGGATTTTATATAAAAGATCTTATGTAGTTCCTTACTTAAGATGTCTCAGGCCCGATGAGGCATGCTTGGCTCTTGAAGAAGTGCATGAAGGTATATGCGGGCAACACTTCGGGGGCAGAGCACTAGCTCTCAAGATAACCCGTTTAGGCTTCTATTGGCCAGAAATAATGGCTGATGCCAAAGAGTATGTGAAGAAGTGTGACCACTATCAGAAGCATGCACCTGTCATTAGACAACCCCTCGAGATGCTGACCTCCATCAACTCACCCATCCCCTTTGCTATGTGGGAAATGGATATACTTGGGCCTTTCCCCATGGCCATGACATAAAAAAAGTTCCTGATTGTAGCCATTGATCATTTTACTAAGTGGATTGAAGCCAAGCCTTTGGCCAAAATCACAACCGAACAGGTTGCGCAATTCTTGTGGAAAAATATCATGTGTCGATATGGAATCCCACGCATCCTTGTCACGGATAATGGGAAACAATTTGATAATACAGAGCATCAACGAAGAACCTCCCTCTATTTTAATAAAAGGGTTAAAGAAAGGTTCTTTTACCAAAGAGGCTTGATCTTAAGAAAGATCGAGGCTTCAGGAGTTGAAGAGAAAGAAATGCTAATCCCTAACTGGGAAAGACCGTATAAGGTCAAGAAAACATGAGGACGAGGATCCTACAAGTCAGAAACCCTGAATAGTGACAAAGTGCCTCATACCTGGCGCGTTTTGAAGCTGAAGGTTTAATATGTTCAGGACATGAAAGACATGTTCCTGGTACTTAGTAGTAAATGGAGGAATAAGGTCGACCAGTGTACGAGCATCCAATGAATAAAATTCCCGAAGGACCAAAGTACCGAAAATAAAAGACGAATATGAAATCAAACTACAAATGCAGGAGATCCTGAAGGATCAGAAATCAAGTCATGATGAACAATTAGGTTACATACCGAAGATGTTCAAGTCCACGAAGGACTGCAAATAGATAAAAGCCACACACGGCAAACAAAGCCATGCAAGGCCTAAACACTGAAGGACAATCTATAGTCCAAAATCAGAGGATTGGCCAATAATGGCAACCTCAGAAACAATCCAAAGGCTAGGAAAGCCCCGCAAATTTACCATATCCGGGTAAGAGCTATGAACAGAGCCAATGGACATATTAATGCATCATCATGGGTGTCCATCATCTTGAATAAGTCTTCCGACCGTCGATAAACGCTAAGAGAGCTCTAGAATCCCAGTCCTGAAACTTTCTCTCAATTTTCTTCATCAATGCCTCCAAGGCCATGTGCTCACTCCTTCATTTTGCACTCCTGTGAAAGAAGCTGCGAAGTAGGCGTTGGCCTAATAAGAAAAAGATATTAGAAATCTAACTTCACGAAATGTATATGGTCAATTGGAGTCCACATTACAAACTCCAGCCTACCAAAAAAGGATGATCAGCCTCAAGAGAAAGCCTTTGACCAACTGGAGATCCCTTAGAAAGGGCTCCGGCAGACCGGCCTCCAAGGGATGCCTTAAGCCAGCCAGGCTCCTCCTTTAATTTGTGAAGTACTGAAAGTTCTAAAAAGAATAGATGTACCAAATACAAGGCATGAGCCCCACACATCCCCGCCTCAGGAAGCTGTTTGCCTAATTGGAACAAACTTAACCAATGGAAAGATAAGAGGGGTTAGGCCAACTTTAACAAGGTTCCTTTGAATTATGAGGACCCATCAAGAACAGAACGTGATAGTTTATGTTCGAGGTCCATCAGGACATATTATCCAAGAAAGCAAAAATGTTTCCCTTTGACCAACCAGAGGAGGCCGAGTAGCCATCCACGAAGATCTTTGACCGTCTAAAGGGTCCTTGGATGAGGTCCCCACCCGGCAAGGCACTCCCTCGAATAAAAAAGAGAGAAGTCAAATCCACGAATTGATATTGAGAATATTGAAGTTCAAGAACTTCCATGAAATAGGATCCCGAAGGGCCAAGAAGCTCTAGACATTAAGGTTACGGCCGACCAGGGCCTCAAGGGCTTGGTCTCTATGGCCGACCAAGAGTCCTTGAAGCTGACTCCTCCACATGGAGGGTTAGGCCGACTAGGATGTGCTCAAAGGAACGTCTACAGACGTCTGGAACTAATAGGGATGGCCCCTAAGAGAAGGTTCCAAGAAAACCATGAACTAGAGCCTAGGGATGCTCCTAATGAAGACCAGAACTTCCACGAAAACAAGTTTCGTAAAGACTAGAACCCTTACGGAGGGAAATAAGTTTCACGAAGAGTAAGACGCTCACGGCTACCAAGAGTCAGTGACGCCTAGTCCTCCACAAGGAAGGATTAGGCCGACTAGAACCTTCACAGAGGAAAATAAGTTTCGTGAATAGTAGAACGTTCACGAGAACAAGTACATAACGCTCACTAGAAAAAGGGCCAAACGTCCAAAAAGAGCAGAATTGGCCGACCAGGCCACATGAAGGCCTCATAGCCGACGGGAACCCATGTAGGGTTGATCCAGACCCTCCTAAAGGTTTTCTGGTGGAACTCCTATGAAATTCCTTGAGAATTCTTGAAAAATTAGGCGCCCGGCGAGAACAAGTTTCATGAAGACTATAACGTCCATGAGAACAAGTTCCGCGAAGACTAAAGAGTCCATGAGAACAAGTTCCGTGAAGGCTAAAGAGTCCATGAGAACAAATTTCGTGAAGACTAGGACATCCACGAAAACGAGTTTCATGAAGAATAGAACGTTTACTAGAAAACGATCAGAAAAGCCTGGCTGAGGCTAAACACAAATCGATAGTCTTAAGGGACAAAAAACCCAGTAAGTTTAAAAGCCCAAAGAAGAAAGCCCCGAAGTGGAACGTTCCAGAATACTCCAAGAAATTCTAAAGGAAATAAATGAACAGGGAAGAAAAATTCAAGAATATTCCCAAGAATTCTAGAGAATTCTAAAGGAGGTATTTAAATATATTAAAGTCCAATTATAATTAGGAAGAGGCCCGATAAAAGGCCCAAATCCAATTAGGATTTGGAAAAATAGAGGCCCAAATCCAATTAAGATTTGGAAGGATACAAGCCCAAATCAAAGCCCAAATCCAATTAGGATTTGGAAAAAGAGAAGGCCCAAAAAAGGCCCATTCCAAGTTGAATAAAGAAGAAGCCCAATAAAGACCAGGATTGAGGTCGAATTTGAGGTCGTGAATTCTATTCGAATTCTTTCGAACAGACACCCGAAAATTACGGGTAAAAAAGACCAGGATTGAGGTCAAAATCCAGGAAAATAAGACCAGGATTGAGGTCGAATTCCCAAATCAAGCACGATATTTTTCGAGGAAAAGGACAAAATTTTCGACCTAGATCCAGGTCGAAGGTTCGACTAGGATCCTGGTCTAAATCCAGGTCGTGAATCCTAGTCGAAACCTTACGACCAGGAATCAAAACAAGAACAAATTTTCGACCTAGATCCAGGTCGAAGGTTCGACTAGGATCCTGGTCGAAATCCAGGTCGTGAATCCTAGTCGAAACCTTTCGACCAGGAATCAAAACAAGGACAAATTTTCGACCAGGATCCAGGTCGAAGGTTCGACTAGGATTCTGGTCGAAATCCAGGTCGTGGATCCTAGTCGAAATCCTTCGACCAGGATTGAGTGGCTAGCCCAAAATTCGACTAGGATCCAGGTCGAATTTTCGACTAGGATCCTGGTCGAAAAAGGGCTGAAAACTAAAAAAAAAAGTTTGTGAAAAATTGCAGAAAATTAAGGAAAATTCCCAGAATTAAGGGAAAAATCCCAGAATTAAGGGAAAAATCCAGAAAATCAGGGAAAATTCCAGAAAATTAAGGAAAATTCCCAGAATTAAGGGAAAATTCCAGAAAATTAAGGGAAAATTCCTGGAAATTAAGGAAAAATCCCAGAATTAAGGGAAAAATCCAGAAAATCAGGGAAAAATCCAGAAAATTAAGGAAAATTCCCAGAATTAAGGGAAAATTCCAGAAAATTAAGGGAAAATTCCTCGAAATTAAGGAAAAATCCCATAATTAAGGGAAAAATCCCAGAATTAAGGGAAAATTCCCGAAAATTAAGGAAAAATCTCTGAATTCAGGGAAAATTCCAGAAATTAAGGGAAAATTCCTGAAAAATACCAGAAAATTCCTAAAGAAAGGGAAAATGGTAAGAAAATGATAGGGAAGTTCTAAAAAACAACCCTGAAGCCGTGTACAAGGCAAATCGTTGTAAATGTGTAGGTCGCTACACACTTTACGCCAAAACGATACCCTATAAGGGAACGAATGAACTTAACTTCTGTGAAATCTTTTACGATTTCCCAGGAGTTGGGGGGCAAATGATAGGGAATAAAATAAACTCTGATTGCGTAATTAATATCGCATTAATTGTATTAACATTGGGCTGATAGTTAAGCCCATTAGAAGAGGCCCAAATCCTTTGGATAAGGGCCCAAAAATAGCCCATGAATATAATTGGTATTAAAGTTAACTAAACCAGATAAGGTCCAACAATGAAGCCCAGTTAGAAAGGGCCCAAAACCCTGATTATTAATTAATTTCGTAATTAATTAATAAGGGAAAAATCAGCTATTAAGAAGAGTCCCAATAAGGACATAAATCCTAGTAGATTAGCCTCCAAGGGACCTAAAAGGATAAGGAATCAGTTTCCTACCACTTAGGACTCCAAAGTCCATTCTAATTCTGAGACTTACCCACCAAGTCTCCTAACCCAAGTCCAATTCAAGGACTCCCAACATCTATATAAGGGGCCTCACCCCACCTATAAGAAGGAGGTTTTAGACTTAGTCCTTGGAGGATATGAAAGTCACTACGTCCTTGGTGAGCCCTCGCCGCCATAGTCCCGAGGGCAAGTATCACCAAGAACTACGTTTTTGACTTGATCCTTGGCAATCAGTAAGGTACGTAGGCATCTTGTTAAGGCAGATTGAGTCACGAAGCACAAGAGCAGTCAAATCGAGCCTCGAAGCTCACGTTCCTTAATAATAAATACAGCAATCATATACCCTAGTTTTTGATTCATAACATTACCATATATTATAGACATTTAATGTAATTTGTACAACATTTTCTTATCAATATTCACTTTTTAATATGTACTCCCTCTGTCGAATTAAAGTCACTACGTATTTTTTCAACACTCAACACGTATTTTAAGGTGAGTATAAAATATATTTTTCTAATTTATTTTCAATTTTTTTTCTGTGTTAAACCTTAAACATTAAATTTTTATTCAATAGCATTAAACTCCCCATCCCCCGTTGGGGCAAACCCAAATAGAGACAGAAGGAGTACGATTTTTAAAAATTGACATGTAATTTGAAACAAATGGATAAGAGATGTTATATAAGACTCCTTACGTTCAACAATACAAATTTCTTTTGAAAAATTACACATATTAATTTTTTTTTTTATTTTCATGTTATATTATCACCTATACCCCTCAACAAACTATTACTCAACTCTCATTAATTATTTTATAACTTTCAAAAAGGATAGTTCTACAATAATGTCAATATATTTGTATCGGAAATTAAAAGTGAACAGTTATTATGGGGAAAACAAATTTCTCTGAATAGATTATTATTGTAGGAGGAAGGGATTATTAGTTTTTTTCTAGTAGAAGGTTATCAGCACTCATTAAATACTTAATTTTATCAATTTAGCTCGTGTAGTTGTTGTGAATGCAGAGATCCATTATTATTAAGAAATAGAAATGAGACATAATGAGTTAAACTCCTAACATTTAGTATTTAGAGTTGGATTACGAGTGTACTTTTTAGGTGTTGTATTAAAAAATTTCAAAATAATTTAATTGGGTAGGGTTGTAAAATTGATCCTCGACCTGATTTAAACACCCTAGCCATTCGACCCATGAACACACTCGGTGTAGATGTTATATAGTTTAAGTGTAAGTCGAAGAAAAAATAATTTTACTAAGTTTCTGTAGTTTGTCGATTGTCGATTGTTAGTATTGTTAGAATTTTATGTTTGGATATTTAAATTTAAAAAAATATCATAATAATTAGTTCATGTTGATCAAATATTTAGGATTTAATTTTGAATTATAATTATAGTATTTTTAGGAGAGATAATTTTTTTAGTTATGTATTGGCTTATATAAAGGCCATGAGATTATTATAGTAATACTAGCTTAAAACCCGTGCGGTTCACGAGCTTTTGATAATATTATATATATATTTTAAATTTCAATCTAATTTTAATTCTTTAATTTGATTATTTGATATTTTAAATTTAACAACCCAACTAATAAAATTTCTCAAGATAATACTTATTTAAATCCAAACTCCATTAAAATCCGATAAAACTTTACAACTTCTCAAAAATACAATAAAGTTACAATTCTTGAATTAAAATACAACTAAATTACAACCATGCCAACAAACTCTCAGAGAAATCTAAGAAATGCCAAACTACTCAAAGTTCCATAACTCGCACCCTTCCCATAAGTAGCCCGCCTACGTAAGAATACCTGCCGGAGGAATACAAAGAGAATAAAGGACCGTCAGTTTCGCTCATATACGGATATAAAACAAAGCATAACTGAACAAATATTAAAAGATGACGAGGCTAAAGTACAACCGAATTTCTGAATGAAGATCAATAGAAATAATGAATGAGACAATCAGAAAATGGATACTCAACTCACATATCAAAGCAATTGTTTTTAAACAAATTAATCTTACCACTTACGCATAATATAATCACAATAATAATATAACCGAAATAGTATTGATAAAATGGAATCATACCCTTACACATACTCTTACACATATTCTCACACTTACAAAGTAATACACAAAATAGCTTACATACGAACATGGGATACAATCTTACACTTACAGGATGTCCTACATTTTCGGTAATCCATAAATATGTAGTCATCAAAACTTGCAGGGGCTTGCACAGCACAAAGCAAATGCTACCCAATATCTTACAGGGGCTTGCACGGCAATAAACACGTGCTACCCAAAAGGCCAAATCATACACATACTAGCCATGGCTATACGTGTCCCACAACTTCGGCGACACGCCCATACAATTTAAGTACACCGCATAGGAGGTGCCAAGCACGAGATTATCCACTCGTGACGGATGTCTTACAAACTCCCAAGTCATACAAATAACATAAATAACTCAAAATAAATACTCAAAGATCACACACTCAAATATCTTACATCTCCAAAATCATATATAAATTTATCAAATAACCTCAAGACACTATAACCAACATCACGGAACAAAATAACATAACAAACCACTAATTATTGATAAGCTCAAATCTGATCAGTTTCAAAGAATGTCAAATTACTGCATAAAGATGAAGTCAACTGAAAATGTACGAAACACGAAAGTCGTAGGAAATTCCGAGACCTTTCCAGAATGGTAAGGCTCGTCAAAAACGAACAAGTAACGAATTCAGAAAAAAAATAAATGCGGATTGTAGAACAGAATCAGCCCCTGATTACAATTGTATTTTGATGTTTAAGACATCAAAATCACAGAATTTAGCAGCAGAATGTAAACGCAAATTGTAGATATCGAAAAGAGCTTTCCAGAATGGTATTGCTCATAATATTTGAACAAATATTCAATTTATACTGAATTTATGAAGTTAGGCCGAACAAACAGAAATTTCAGCAATAGATTACACAAACAACAGTTTTTGACATATTTACTAGCAGAATTTCAGAAAATACATAGCTGGGACTTTAGTTCAGAATATATGGACCCTTATCAAGTCAGAATACAATCTTTTGATTAGAATGTCCCAGAATTTATATTGCCCTATGTCAACAGTGTAAAAACTGTATCAAGTATAAGGTATTGATATAAGATAATCAATAGTTTCAAATAAGATGTCTTTGTTGAAAATATGTACATGGTATTTGGTATCACAGTAATAATCAGCAAGCTAGATGTGTAAATATATGGTGATAGTTTGTAAATGTACTAGAAATGGTTACCACTAGTTTATTTACTGTTGTCCTTGTATGTTAGCAAATCAAATAATTAAATTCAATTGTTAATACAACACCAAAATATTGTGCTCCTTAGTGTGTCCTTAGACACAATGTTGGATTTACATGCTTTATGGGGATTCCGTTGTAATGTCTTCTGGTCTATAGTTACGGCTGCTTTATTGGTTATGTTTTTTTGAGTAGAAAATGTGCTTTGTACTGAGTTGGAGCAGTCACATGTACAAAAATATCAGTTATGCAGATTTTATTGTTCGTGTCATTTAATATTTCAGTATAAATGGCATCTGGTGCATCAGTTCCCTGATTCTCCCAAATGCTTAACTTGAACTAGTGTGCCAGTCGGCAGGAAGTTAGCTGCATTGCGTTTAAGTGATTTCTTGATTTGGTTATTTTATTAGAAAACTCTTTGGAAAATTTAGTTCTATAAAAAACCTAGAATGTTGTGTATTATTTTGTAATAGAAAAACTATACTAATACTCAAACTGCATAGAGGTAGTTTTAATGCCTGTTTTACACGTGCCTATATAGCCGACTAGCCATTATGCATAAGGGAGTTAAAATCTGATAAGGGTCGTTCCCAACAAACTTTTCATTTATCATTGATTCGGAATATTGTGCAGGTCAATAATGCACCATTGAGGGGAGGTGTCATAGACGAAAAAGCTATTTCAGTCCAATTGTCCCAGAATAATGGGGTGAGTCCATTTAAGTAATTTATGTATATATAACTTCATTTTAAATGGCATTTGTAGTTAATTTTGGATTGTGTTTTAAAATTATGCTTATGTAACCTGACTAAAAAAAAGTTAGATGAACTAATTTGTGTGCTTTATGTTTCTTTTTGTTTGTGTAATAAGTAAATCTTTTTTCATTAAGTTGATCATCATGCAGGCAGTAAGCTTGGAACATAATAAATTTCTTCCTAAGATTTTTGCACTTTTATCTTATAGCTAGTTATATGCATGTTTGACCTTAGGAAATGCCTCCACGAGTATGTCTTGTTCTAGGTGGAGTTACGCTAGGGCTAGTGTTATTTGAGAAGAAATTGTTGACACACGTATAATGTATATGTGCAGTATTATTGCTAATTACTTCAGAAGTATTATGATTAATCTAATATTCTAATATCAAATGAGAAGGTGTTCGCATAGTCTATAGATAATTACTTACAGCTGACGAGAGCGATTATGAAAAATCTAGTACCACTGCAGAAGATTTTGGTAGTTAGAAAGGCTTCACCTAGTGTTAAATAGATTCCCTTCTTTCTCACACATTCAGGCGCATACAATCATTACTGTTTTGCAAAAATTCTGATCCTCTTTATCTTAAACTTTATGGTTCTTCAGAAAACAGGGATCAGATTGAATGAGATTATCAATGACACATACGAGTTATCAGAAAAATGCATCCAAATTGGCCTATTCAGCCTGATTACAGTTCAACCTTGTGGTTATATATGTTGTCACTACAACTAATTTAAATCACAGTGACACGATCCATCTAAATGGAGTTGTGGCCGATTTTCTTATATAAGCTCATGTAGTACTCCTAGACAAAACTAACCATTATGCAAACCGCAAATTATATTAATTTCTTTAATTTCAGAGCTCCCTGTTCACAATATATAGCATCATTTTAGTATTATGTGGAATATGTAACCTATTGGGTGCAGGACAGTGTCTGCGATGTTTACTTGTTTTAATTTCTGAATTTTTTTATAATAAATATACAATTGAATGGCCTGTGCAAGCTGGTTTTCTTAAACCATTCTCCTCATCTTTATCGCATATTTTTCATCCACACTATCACTTACTATTGTTTTTTTCTCAGAATTTACCAAATGAACGGACTAGGGGAATACTAAATGATGAGCAAAACCTTACAAAGGCAAGACTGGATGAGGTGCTAAATGAGTACCTTCAAAAAATCTTTGAGAATACAAAAAATGTATTTGCAAGAAAGATTTGACGTAATTTTGGTGTTTTAAAGTTAGAATTGTGTGTATGTAGTTTGGTAGTTTCTTATGTTTAGAACTTGTTGGATGCCTGATAGGGCTATTTTTGTTGGATGCCTGATAAGGCTGTTATTGTTGGATGCCACTTATGGAAGGTATCATGTAAAAATAGACCAGTTATGTCCAAAATTTTATATTTGCAAGTGTTGCACATGATTATAATATTTTTGCGTAATTTAAAAATGGTGTTTCATAAAGTTGTATATACTGTTACAATTGAATGAAATTGATGTTGCATATGTACTAAAATGGTATTGCATAAACAAAGTGGGCCCCATAGATGACGTGGCAATAAGGGTGCCACTGTTGACGTGGATTTGTGGGCCCCAGTGACGTGGTAAATTGGGACCCACAACTGACATGGCTGGGTAGGACCCATGCTGACATGTCTTGCAAATGTGGCATGCTGACGTGGTTATGTGGACCCCCTACTGCTGACCAGGCATCTGATGTGTCACTTGCCACGTAGGACCGAGTGTAAGGTCCCATAATGCCTTATGCAACACTAACTGTTGTTTCCAATATTTGCCTCTAATGTTGCAAAATCAGCATAATGCAATACTTACAGGTGTTGTACAAAGTGTTGCATTAGGGGTCTACGGCCACGTCCACATTGACAACCCCTCCCTGGTGTTGCCTATTACCTTATGCAACACCATTTAGGCCTTATGCAACTGTATAGTAGGGGTTGCCTATGTGCACTTATGGCGTAGTGAAGCTAATCTATGCTTTATATAGAGCACAACTACACAATGTATAAGGAATCTTATTTTATCAACAACAAGGAAACCTATACAATTGTTTCTGAGATAAAGTCCTTCACCGCCTTGAGTTCATGTTTCATTTTTCTTATCAAAGATCAACTGATGTGACAAATACTGATTTCATCATCCGTTAACATAATCATCTGTCGATATCATTATCCGTCCATTATCAACATCCGTCGATGTCATCATCATTCGTCGATGTAAGTTCTGAAATGAACTTCTGATAGTTTCAACTTGATATCGTCAATTGCTCCTAACACTTTTCAATTACACTCATAACCTTGAACTTTTCAGGGAGGTCCATTTAAGACTCCTTCAAAGTATGCACTATCATCTCGAACTCATGCACTTGCTCAGTCATGGACTTATTATCCACCAGCTTGAATTCAAGAAACCTAGCCATATAATACTTTTCCATACGTCAGTATTGTGTGTCTGGTCCAGCTTCTCTCATAAGAGTTTAGCGAAGCAGGCATCAGAAGAATAAACATCAAACAAAGTGTTCGTCGAGCAGCCAAAATGGCCACCCTAGCCACCCCATCCTTCTCAGCCCACTTCGTAAAAACCTTAAATATGTCAGCCTTTTCTTGATCCACAACCGATTTCTCATTCTCCACAACCGGCTGTTAGGGCTGGACTCGCACTAATAATTCACGCAAGCATATGCGTTCGCAATTAATATAGAATAAATTCTAGTCCGTTCCCACATGGATTGGTTTAGGTTAATTTCAATCAATGTATTTATGCAACACTAGTATGGTTATTACCCAATGCTAAGACGAGTAACAAACTGTGGTTGTTTATACTAAGATTAACTAATATATTATACTAAGAACATAAATTAAGAGATTAAAGAGAATTGAATAATATATGACACAAACATGGGATTCTAACTTCATTAAATACTTCATTCAATATCCTTTTCGTTCTTAACCTTAGCATGTAATGGTGATGACACTAATCAGATAACATGAAACTGATAAACGCCAACTTTCGTTGTATGAATACCATACTACCAGACATCCACAAAAGAGATTGAAGCTGAATAGACACCAATTATATTGAGACCCTATATGTCTATAGAATTTGACAACATAACGGTTTAATGCACAAGTTATCCCTCGCGATTACATAGGGCAAGTAAGATGTTTAAAATTACCTACGAATCATGCATAATGATAACACATGAACCTATGCTAGCATGGCAAGTTCTAAATCCTTAAATTCACTTTCGCTTCATTAAAGATTAACACACTATCTTATAAGTTTGTGATGCTCATAAGACGAATAAACCCAACCAATACTAGCTAGGATATCATACAATCACCACACACTAAGGCATCGAAACGAATTAACTAAAGAAATTTATAGATAAATCCGTTAGAACCCCACGATAACGATTAGCCCATAATCGGACTCATCATCAACGTGGGTTCCGATGAAAGCATGGTATAATAAACGTAGTTTTTATACTTAATAAAACCAAGTACGAAACAAAAGTAAAGGTTCAAGAATAAGAAAACTAACATCCAAAGTTACAACTTAAAACAAAAAATCACAAGAATAAACAAGATCTTCTTCGCCTTGGTTGAATTATGCTCTACTGTCTTCTTACGCCTTCTCCTTAGCTCTGGTACGTCTCCTTCTGAAAAACGAGCTTTATTTATGTATATATAGCAGCCCATGCATAGTAGAAGTCCATCCAATCAAAAGTCCACAAGAATCAGGATTTTAATTCACGACCTAGCGCGGCCGCGCGCTTGACCAGCGCGGTCGCGCTGTGTTTCTGTTCCTCGGGCGCGGGCGTGCGCTACTTCAGCTTGGGCGCGCCACTTCAGCGCGGGCGTGCCGACCTTTTGGAAAAAAAACTTCTTTTTCTTCTTTTCTTGCTGCAATGAGTTGGTCTTCATGAGCCTTTATTCTTTAGATACCATCCTAACACCATATTAGCATCAAATCAATGCTAATTTACCTGAATTCTGGATTAATGCCTGAAATGCAAAAACACTACAAAAACACATTAAAACACCAATAACTTGAGTACAAACACACCAATTCAAAACTTTACAGAGCGTTATAAAGTGTCATAAATGCCACTCAACATACCCCCAAACTTGAATTAATGCTTGTCCTCAAGCATAAACAGACTCAAAGAACAAGAAATAAAAATGCATGAATGCAACTAAATGAATGCAACGATCCCATAGAATAACTAAACCAATCAACAAGCAACATCTCCGCAAATGCAGTTATTCGCATAAAGATCAATCAAACCCCACAAATCAACTTACAAGCCAGAAACGTGCGTGTGTGCAAATGCTTACAGATATACTATCACAACTAGATCAATAATCATGACTCACTACTCATCAAAGCAATCGTAAGGTTATAAATAGAATAAAAGCTAGACTCTATTACACTTCAATTCGTATATCGGAGGTTACATGGATTCACACTTTTATTCATAACACATAAACAACACAAATATGCTTATTTGATCGTGCAATGAGTGAGGTCAACAAAAGACTTATACAATAATACCCTTGTAGCAAGCGTTAGGTTAGTAGATCCCAGACTATAAAAAGCCTTAGGTCACTAGGCACAAAGTCCCCTAAGAACTTAATAACTCGAGTATTAAAGATTCAACTCATGATCAATTATGTATAAACACATATTTTTTTCTTTTTTCTTTTCTCTTTCTTTTTTTTTTCTTTTTTCATAAATTTCTGAACGAGTGCGTTTCGCTCCATCTCGCTCAACCCTAGACTACTCATATAAAATGAGTTGGCTACTAACCAGTTGACACCTAGCCACAACAACTAGCAATGAAATCCAATTTTCTCCAATTTTTTTAAATATCCATGTTAATTTATTATTAAGAGAATATCCTAAATTCTAAATATTAACAAGCGATTAAACCTCGACAAACCAATAAACCATGACCATGATCTAGCACTCAAGCAACCTATAAGACTTAGTGAAATACAATTATCTCTAGCATGCAAATCAACTTGATAAGACTTAACATCACTAAATACGACATCACTACACTAGCATTAATATCACAAATCAATCGGAAAAATCATCTAAGGGATCATATTATAATGCAAATGCATGAAACTATATGAACAAACTATCATAAAAACTAAAAAACAAAAAAAACTACTACATGGAAAATATGCAACTATATGAACTAAACTAGCATGAATATGCAAACTACATGCGGCTCACACAAAACATACTCCTTAACTACTACCCCTAAACTTAAAATATTCACTGTCCCAGTGAAGGTAATAGCAAGGAATCAGGCATACCTAATCCGAACCAGGATCATCACCCTCAAGAGGTGGAGTGTCAGGAGTGTCTGGAGGTGAATACACTGAATCCTCACCGAATACTGGCCACTGGATGTCAACTCATGTGGCTCTGAAAGCAGTCCCCAATACCTGGGTGAGATCATGTGCAAACCTGCTATGGATGTCATGCATAACATCCATCCTCCTAGCTAGACGCCTATACTGTGTCGAACTCAAACCAGCACTGCCCTGTGCTTCCTCCTCCTGCTACTGCTGCGATCCCGAAGGACCAGCCTCCTCTCCCAATTGAGATCTCCATGCTGCCTTACTTTCCTGCTGCGTCCCACCAGCATACATCTGATCGCGAGGCCTTCCACCTGGAAGATGGTCAAAAGAGTAACCCATCCCCTTCAAATCAGGCTTTCCTCCTCCCCACTCTGTCATGTTGAACATCGTCGAACTATCAATCGGAGCACTAGGGAACTGTAGCTACTCATGTGCGGGCCAATGAACTCCAACCGCCACGTACAACTTCGTCACAATGGACGCATAGGGTATCGAACCCGTAGTACTCCCTCGCAAGAACCTCATAATACCCTGATGGATCACCATCCCAAGATCCACATAATCCCCCTGCAGAATACCCCACAACAACCGAGCACGCTCCACAATAATCTCATGCACATGAGAAGATGGCATGATATTAGCACAAATAAAAGAATTCCATGCATGTGCAAACCTGTTCATGCACGAAGCAGGGAACGTGGTATACTCGTTCGTGCCCTTCTTGAACTTCCAAAGCATCTCACGCACGCACAGGGTAGCAACAATCAAATCCAAGTTAAACTCTTCCGGAGTCTTCTCGTTCCAGTTATCCTGATCCTCCTCCTTCTCTGGATGCTCAATCACCCTTCGAATGGCCTCAGGACTATAGTCCACCATCATCCCCCTCATCACAGTGAACCCGTTCTTACCAGCCTTAGCATTAGCATAAAACTCACGTACCAAACTCATAGGCATAGCAGTGGGTGTCTTGCAGAAAACCACCCAGCCCATCTCCAAGATCATCTCCAACAACTTACCATCTATCCCCGATGGCAGAAAACTATGCTCCTTCGATATAGGCTTCGAATGCAGCCTCACATACTCCGCCTCGGCCTCAGAAGTCAAAAGTCTAGGCCTCAGGAGTCAAGAATCAGTGGTACGGCTGCTAACTTGAGTTCGTTGTCTTTTTGGTGTCATTGAGATTGAAAGAGAATGAGAGAATATGTGTTTGTAAGAGAGATTGTGTGTTTGAGAGTTTTGAGAAGTGATGGAGAAGTTTATGTATAAGTGTATGTATATATAGGAGATTGGGAGAGAATTAGTTATATAAATGGAGTGGGAATTGATTATGGGAATAATGGGTTTGATTTGGAGAGGGAAATTTGGGATGTGGAAGAGTAAAAATCGGGTGGGAATTGATTTTGTATTTAAAACCCCGATTTTCTCTTCAAAACCCGACTTAATCTTTTTTCTGAATCAGGGACCCGGCACGGCCGCATGCCTTCTTGGCGCGGGCGCGCCCAGTTTCGGGAGTTTCAGCGTGGACCCGCGCTAGGACAGTGCGGGCGTGCCCATTTTCTGGAGTTTAAGCGTGGCCGCATGCTAGGACAGCGCGGGCGCGCCCGGTTACTGGAAAAACAGCGCGGTCGCCCCGCTTTTCAGCACGGGCGCGCCGTGCTACTGAAGTTGACCCTGAATTCTTTTGTTTTTCAGATTTTTTTGTGTTTTTCTCTTTTCTTTCTGCTTCCTCTACGTACTAATGTACAACAAACTTGGGTTGCCTCCCAAGAAGCGCTTGTTTTACATTGTTAGCTCGACGTAAAATCTCAAGATCACATAGACAATAAAACGGCACTAACCATCTCACAGTTTGCCATATCCCCGTAATAGTGCTTCAACCTCTGCCCATTTACCTTGAATGCTTGGCCTGGATCATTCTCAAAAATCTCCACAGCTCCATGCGGAAACACAATTTTGATTATGAAAGGCCCTGATTATCTCGACTTCAATTTTCCAGGAAAAAGACGGAGACGAGAGTTAAACAATAGAACTTGTTGTCCTGGCACAAAGGACTTGAGAACTAAACCTCTAACGTGCCACCTCTTGACTTTCTCCTTGTACATTTTATTATTTTCATACGCTTGAAGCCGAAACTCGTCGAGTTCATTCAATTGAAGCATTCTCTTCTTACCAGCTGCATCCAAATCAAGGTTCAACTTCTTCAAAGCCCAATATGCTTTATGCTCGAGCTCCACCGGCAAATGACACCCCTTACCATAAACCAACTGAAATGGAAACATTCCCAATGGAGTCTCGAATACTGTTCTGTATGCCCAAACAGATTCATCCAGCTTCAAAGACCAATCCTTCCTTAACTGACACACAGCTTTCTCTAAGATATGCTTGATCTCCCTGTTAGACACCTCTGCTTGACCATTAGCCTGTGGATGGTAGGCTGTAGCAATGCGATGATTCACATTATACCTTTGCATCATGGTAGTGAATTTGCGATTGTAAAAATACGATCACTCATCACTGATTATGACTCTCGGAGTCCCAAATCTTGTGAATATCTGCTTATGAAGAAAATTAAGCACCGCCTTCACATCATTTATCGGCAAAGCCTTGACTTCCACCCATTTTGACACATAATCGATGTAAACAAGATATACTGATTATTGCAAGATGAGACAAATGGCCCCATGAAGTCTATTCCCCACACATCAAAGACTTCAACCTCAAGAAGCATATTAAGAGACATCTCATCCCTTTTAGATATATTACCCACACACTGGCATCGATCACACTTCAAAAAAAAGTGACGCGCATCCTTAAACAATGTAGGCTAGAAGAATCCCGCTTGAAGGACACGAGATGCTGTATTCTCTCTACCGTAGTGGCCTCCATAAACAGTTGAATGAAAGTCTCGCAAGATACCCCCCGTCTTGATGTACGGAATATATCTCTTGATAATTTGGTCAGCTCCTTGCCTAAACAGATATGGCTCATCCCACATGTACCATTTCACCTCATGAAAAAACTTCTTCCTTTGAGCGTACGACAAGTCTGCAGGCATAAAATTACTCACAAGGTAGTTCACAATGTCTACAAACCACGGTTCTTCCTCTTGCACTCCAAACAACTGCTCATCGGGAAAAGACTCATTTATTAATGTCTTATCCAGTGAAGTTGCACTTGGATCTTCCAAACGAGAGAGATGATCATCGACTTGATTCTCAGTACCCTTTCTATCCTTGATCTCCAACTCAAATTTCTGAAGTAAAAGAACCCATCTGATCAATCTAGGCTTCAGGTCCTTCTTTGAGACGAGATATCGAATCGCAGCATGATCAGTGAAAACTCTCACCTTCGTCCCAAGCAGATAAGATCGAAACTTCTCAAAACCGTAGACAATAGCCAAAAGTTCTTTCTCAGTAGTAGTATAATTCAGTTGAGCACCATTTAGGGTCTTACTAGCATAGTAGACCACATGAAATATGTTGTGTTAGGTCTCAATATGTTTGTAGAAGGGGGGTTGAATACAAACAATACCGTTTAATCGAATAAAATACGGAATAAAAATGTGAAACAAAATTCAAGTTAAATAAAATTATTATTAAACTTGAAAGGTGTTACAACAACGGTATCGTTTATAAGGGACTAATCTCAAATCAATTATCACAAATCTAGAATAAATTCAACATGAACTTTTTCTATTTTTGCAATAAAAAGATCAAATTCTATAAGCGATTTGAGATTAAGTTCTAGGGATTTTGATCTGCTAGATTGTTACACAAGAACAAGATAAATAATTCTAGTGGTTTGGATTTAACTTTACAATCTAGAATTTTGATCTTGAATAAAGCAGATGAAAAATGATATGTCTTGCTTTTTGTTTCTGCTGTGTTCTTGACTTGTGTATTCTGTATGATTTCTTAATGAACTGCTTCTACTGCTTCTTTTAATCCAACAGTCGAGTAGAATGTACTGGCATGACAATCTCTTTGAACTGGCAAGACAATCAGAATGAACTAGCAAGACTTTCGGTATGACCATCAATTGTCATACCGATTGTCATAGTAGTTCAAAATCAGATTGTCTTACTGAATTAATAATAGATTTTAATGTAATAAAAAATCTGATAAGAGAATCCTTTTGAATTAGCATGACTTTCGGTATGACTATTGATTGTCATACCGATTGTCATACTAATACAATCAGTTGTCTTTTTGAATTAATAACAGATTTTAAATCAATTAAAATTCTGAAAAACCTTAATATTAATTCTGAATTAATTAATCAATTAATTTAATTAATCAATAAATTAATCTTTGCAGATATAATTTATTTTCTTAATTAAATTATATGACTTAATTAATTAATAGAGAATTAACACTAACCCTGAGCAGCATCCATTCTTCTGAAAATCTTCTGAAAATTACTGTCAATTATGAATCAATTCCACCACTTCAATGTTGACACTCGATGTACTGTCTGGTTCATGAGTGACTAACTTTCGTGACGTTTCTTCAAGCCTTGACCTTGATACTCTTGATTTTCTTCAGACTAAATCCTTGCAATTAATTGATACCCTGACGAGATCTCTGTCACTTGATTAAATCCACAATCTTGATTTATATCACTGAGGCTTGATCAATTTCTTGAGCTTCTTCCAGTGAATTAAGTCTTCAAGTCTGTAGATGAATAATGTTTCTTAACCCTTTGACAGATGTTACTCTGTGAGATCTCTCTGACGATAGATCCACTATTTACTTATTACATTCTTATTTGAGTTGAGTTAAATCCTCGAATATACAAATAGGCTATGCCATATGCCTTTCAATCTCCCCCTATTTGCTTGTTAGAAAATAACAACAAATACCTAGAGGATAACTCAACTAACAAATAAGAAAAAGATATAAACAGTAATGCAAAGTAAATAGCAGAAAAGTTCTGGATTATATTTAACATTTTCCAGATTCCAAAAGAAATTTACAAGTGAATACAAGATAGATGTTCCTCTAGCCTGAACATATAACTACATTAGACTATCTTAATTCATAAAGCTCTAATCATATTACATTGAGTTTTGAGCTAATTGACTTCAGTTGTCTTCTATTCTGACTTCACCTTCTTCTAAATCTTGAAGCAACTCCTTGTCAAAGACACGATCCTTTTCTGAAGTGAAGCTTGTTGGTCTGACTGGTTGAACTCCAACTGACTTCAGCTTATTCTTGATCTGATTGTACCTTTTAATATTCTTTTCACAATAAGATTGAATCAAATCAGTAGCTTGAGTCTTCAACATGGATAAGTATCCAGCAGTTCTTAAATGATGTTCCATCCAGACCAGATGCTTAGCTGAGTAGTCTTTAAGAGATTGTACATCTAGCTGACAGATTTGAAGACAATCAGACTTAAAGAATCTCACCTGATGAGAATTGTTGACCACTTGAGGACTAGCCCTGCTGGCAAACTCTTTAAGCCTTTCTCGAAGAACTTCATTCAATTCTGAGCTTCTTTTTACTTTGTTGAGAAGAACCCAAATCTCTGAAAAAGAATGATTCTCAAACAGATGAAGTGACACCGTGAAAGATCCTTCACTCTGACAATATACAAAAATGCTTATCTCATTTAGGGATCTGTCAAAAGCAGCTGTGATCCTTGAGACTTCAGTCTTGATAGCATTCATGTACATGTCATTGTTAGGATTTGAGATTTCCAGCTTGTCAAGAAGATGTAGGAACTGCCTATCATTGTTAGTGCTCAGCTGAGGCATATCAAATACTCTCCTAGCTTCATCCCATTTTTCACCAATCTTCAGTCTGACATCTCTTCTCCTTTCTTGAGCCTTAATGTCATGAAGACGTTGCTTTTGAAGAGTTTCTGTTCTTTGAATGTCTTTCCTCATGTCAATGATTTGGGAGACCTTTTTGAGTTCAGCTTCTTTTCTTTTCATCTCTGACTGCTGCTGCTGAAACTCTTTCTCAAAGATAGGATCCACTGTAGCTTCCTCTTCCCATTCTCCAAAATCACTTTCCTCTTCAGCTTCAAATAAACCATCTTTATCTTCCAAGACTGGTTCAGTGGGAATGTCAAAAATATCAAAGTCATCCTGTTCTCCACTGTAGTAGACATCATCAGCCTTTCCTTTGTCTCCAGCAGAGGTATCTTTTTCTTTCCCCTTTCCACTACTCCCTTTCTTCTCCCCCTTAGTTGAGGGATCCTCTACTGACTTTCCTTTAGAACCTCCATGACCTCCATCACCTCCAGAGCCTGAGCCTCCACCAGACGGCCCTTCAAAGTAAGTTCTTTGTTCTTCATTAGGGCAGTGAGAATTCTTGATCATGAAATACAAGTATTTCATTCCTTCATTAAGATGTTCCATGCCCGTTTCTATCTTTAGAAATCTGGAGGAGTCCAGTGCATGATTCATTTCAACCAGGTCTTCAAGAGAAGTCATTCTTGTATGTAGAGAGCAGAAGTTAGAAATGTCATCAGCTTATAAAGTTGGAGTTTCCTGAATGGAATTGAGCTTTGGTGTGACAGTGGTCTTGAGATCTGAAATATCATTCCTGATGAGTGCCAGCTGATTGTTGACAGAGGTGGAAGAAGAAGACCGTTCAACCACTTGTGCTTTGAATGCTTGAGCCTCAGCTTGGCTTTTAGCAAGTTCTTCTTTTAGAGCAGCAATTTGAGCTAACAGGTTTTCAGTGTCTGTGTCTGTGTGTGCTCTCACCTGAATTTCACTCGTGTTTGGTTCACTCACCTCACGTGCTTATGTTTCTCTCAATATAATTGCTCGTGAGGAGTCTTCCTGTTGCTGTTCTTCTGTACCTGCAGTTAAAATCACCCTAGCCTCTTCAAGAGAGGTCAGTGGTGGTGCAATGGGAATTCGCGAGTCCCGATCCTCAGTCAAACCTATCATTTCATGTGAAATAGATGTCTGAATTGCTTCAGGGATAGATTGACCGAGTTGCCCTCCACTTTCTCCAGATAAATCTGCGAGTGGAGAATCCCGTGAGGGAGCCAGAGGTGTTTGATCTGGGAGGGGAGAAAATGACTCTATTAAGGGTGGCTGAGAGTCAGATTTTCCCTCAGAAGCATGTGACTGCTCTTCTGCCGTAACTATGGCAGGCACTGTAACAGACTCTATGTGCACTCCTTGCTCTGTGTCCTGAGTATCATCTGTGGGTATGTATGGTTCCATTGTGAGTAATGGAATTGTGCTTGACTCAGTACAAGATGCCATGGCCCTATGGCGAATTTCAATAGATTCATCCTGTTGAGAGAATGTCTCTAGTAACTGTTTATTGGCCATTTTAAAGTCCATGTCCTGTTGGGAGGACAAGGATGGGCTTTCAGATGCCTCAGTATATGTTCTTCTTTTCTTGGGAGGAGGCAGTGCTGAGGGTTCACTCACATTTAACATTACACTACTTCCTATTAATCTTTTGGGTAACATTTTAGACAGCGGGGGAGAGGTTGAGATAGGTTGTGACTCTGTGTTTGGCTCTATGACCTGGGATTGAAGCTGTGGTTCTACAACTTCATGGTCAGCCCTATCAACCACTGGGGGTCTTTCAACAGAAGTAGGAATGGAGTGAGAGTGAGGAATTACTACCTGTAATGGAAGAGCATCTGATGTTGGAGGAGCCTGGGTGGCTTGAACCACTGGAGGTTGAGGTTGCTGTTCATGACGGGGAAGATTGAAAATAGGTAAGGGAATATAAGTGGCCATGAAAGCATATACAAGTACTGGAACTTGCATAAATTTGAAGGTTGTGTCTTGGCGGGTGTAAATCTTATTGCTTACAGGAGGGGGTTCGGTTACTGCAGAGTTAGCAAAAAGGGCTTTGTGCTCAGGTGTGAGAAGATGATCTGCTATAAGCATGAGAAAATGAGCATAGTAACATGATACCCTACGATTTGTAGAATGATCACGTAAAGCAGTAGTGAGACGTCTCAAGAGAATGGGAAAAAGTAGTTTGCCAAAATTGATCCTTTGATTGAAAACAACCGCAAGACCAATATACTGCAGAGTGGAAGTGATGTTGTGAAAGTTGGATTTAGTGCAGTTGGCAAACACTTTAGAAAGTGTATCGAAGAAAATGTCCCATTCAGACACCAAATTGGATTTTGAAAGTTTGGTTAAATTGATCACCCCCTGATAGTGAATAGCATGGAAAAAGTTTGTGATATCATTTTCAGAGGGCAAATTACAGAAATTGTCCAATGGAAAATTTAACGCTTGATTGACGACTATTTCATCAACTACATACTGTGTGTTTGCCACGGTGAATGAAAAAGATTTTGAATCATCGGCCACAGTAGAGATTGTGCAAATCAGTCTAAGCAGATCGACATTTAAAATCACATTTGATTTAATAGCGGAGCTAACAATCGAATGGTCATTTAAAAATCTAAGCCATGGCTTAAATTTTTCCACATCACATTTTTCTGGATTAAAATAACCAACCTGATTATGCGCGACAATTTGGAAATTGAGAGCCATTTAAAATAATAATAAGACACACACTTTCAGAATTTTAAGAATAATATTAAGAAAATTCAAATTAATTAAATTAATTTAATAATTTGAATTAAATTAATTATAATCGAAAAATTTAGACAGAAATGTATCTCGTTAAAATTCTTAACTCACAAACGCAGATTTGAAAAGCCAAAAGACACAAAACAGAAATTAAAATTAAAATTAAAAATACCCAAAATCAACAAACACAATGATTCGAAAAAACAGTTTTGAAAATTTTTTGGCAGCACTCCTGTATGTATATATTTGTATGTATATATAGCAGGAGTGATGTATGCTGAGTAAAAACTCGAGCAAGGAAAACAACAATGGCGATTGATTTGTGTTTGATCGAAGAGAGAGAGAGAGACAAATAACTGTTGGAATTTGAAAAGAAAAAAAGTAAACTGATAAAATAAAACAAAACAAAAAAAAGGTTAAGTAGTATAACTGGTATGACAATCGGATTGTCATACGGATTGTCATACCAGCTTAAAGACAGAAAAAAACAAACAAAACAAAATAAATAATAATACATAACTGGTATGACAATCTGATAGTCATACCGATTGTCATACCAGTACAAAATAAAACATAAAAAGACTGATATTAATTTTATTACTGACATGACAATCAATAGTCATACCGATTGTCTTGCCAGTTATAAAATTAATCTGATTTTAAAAATAACCAAGCATTATTACTAAAATGACTTTCAGCAAGACAATTTAAATTGTCTTGCCGATTGTCATTCTAGTTTAAGATAAATTAAGTATTTAAATATACTGAATAATTAACATAAAAACTGTTAAAAACACATAAAAAAACAGAATATATAAAATATTTCAATTTCAGAAAACTGAAATGAATATTGCAGAAAATATTTACATAATTAAAATAATTAAAATATTTCAGAGATAATAATATTTTCAGTCCAAAAATAGATTTCTTTTGAATTTTAACAAATTAAATTCATAGAAAAATATTTTTAGAGAAAATAAAATATTATGAGACATTAAAATTAACAAGTTGAGTAAATAAATAAGATAAGATAATAGAAATTGTATAGAAATAAGCAAGAAATATGATAAAATGATAAAATAAATTTACAAATGAATTTTTCATTTATGAAAAATTCATTTGTAAATTCATTCAAGAACAGATCTCAGATATTAACTAAATTAATCACTAAAACTATTTAACATGCCCAATTTACCAACTAATCTGGTAAATGTGGATTCATCAAGTGGTTTAGTGAAAATATCTGCTATTTGTTCTTCTGTTGGAACAAAAAATAGTTCAACGGTACCATTCATGACGTGCTCTCTAATAAAATGATACCTGATGTCAATGTGCTTTGTCCTCGAGTGCTGCACAGGGTTGTTGGTGATGGCTATTGCACTTGTATTGTCACATAAAATAGGAATTTTGTTCAATACAGAGCCATAGTCTCGTAGCTGGTTCCTAATCCACAAGATCTGAGCACAGCAGCTTCCAGCAATAATATATTCAGCCTCGGCCGTTGAGTTGGAAACTGTTTGCTGTTTCTTGCTGTACCATGAGACTAGTCTGCTACCTAGGAATTGACAACTCCCTGAGGTGCTTTTCCTATCAACAACACTTCCTGCATAATCTGAATCTGTATATCCAACAAGGTTAAAACCAGATTCTTTAGGGTACCAAATACCTAGATTTGGTGTTCCCTTAAGATATCTTAAGATTCATTTAACAGCAACGAGATGAATATCTCTCGGATCCGCTTGGAACCTTGCACATAAGCATGTAGCATACATAATATCTGGTCTACTTGCAGTAAGATAGAGTAACGAGCCAATCATACCTCTGTAGCTTGTGACATCTACCTTAATGGAGTTTTCACATGGTCCAAGCTTGACAGCTGTAGTTGATGGAGTCTTTGCTGATGCAGAATCCTCTAGATTGTACTTTTTGAGGAGTTCCTTGAGATACTTGGATTGACAAATAAATGTTCCATCTAACCTTTGATTTACTTGTAATCCAAGAAAGAACTTCAGCTCTCCCATCATGCTCATTTCAAACTTGCTGTGCATTAACTTAGCAAATCTCTTACAGAGATTATCATTAGTAGACCCAAATATTATATCATCCACATAGACTTGGACTAATATAGTATCATTCTTAAGTTTTTTAGAAAATAGAGTTTTGTCTATGACACCTCTAATAAAGCTATTTTCAATAAGAAATTCAGAGAGAGTGTCATACCATTTTCTTGGAGACTGTTTGAGCCCATAGATAGCCTTGAAAAGAAAGAAGACAGAATCCAAATGATCTGGATCTTCAAAACCAGGAGGTTGCTCTACATATACCTCTTCATCCAGCTTTCCATTTAGAAAGGCGCTCTTGACATCCATTTGATAAACTTTAAAGTTTGAGAATGCTGCGAATGCCAGAAATATCCTGATGGCCTCAAGTCTAGCCACTGGAGCATAGGTTTCATCATAATCAATGCCTTCAGCTTGAGAATACCCTTTTGCTACCAGTCTTGCCTTGTTTCTTGTAACCACACCATCTTCATCTAGTTTATTCCTGAATACCCACCTAGTACCAACAACTTTCTTGTGTGTAGGTCTAGGTACCAGTTTCCAGACTTGTTGACTTTCAAACTGATTGAGCTCATCTTGCATAGCAATCACCCAATCTGGATCAGTCAGTGCTTCCTCAATCTTCTTAGGTTCCATCTCAGAAAGAAATCCTGAGAACAGACACTCATTTTGAGTAGCACGTCTAGTTCTGACTCCAACATCTGGATCACCAATAATCAACTCAAAAGGATGAGCTTTACTCCAGACAGTCTGTCTTGGAAGATTTGATCTTGATGATTCGCCTTGAAATACATTGGGATGTTGTGTCCTACTAGATGATCCTTCAGCATCTCCCCCTGAGTTGTTGTCATGTTGACTTGAAGATTCTCCGTCAGTAGCAGTGGTATCTCCATTGTTGCCAAAGTTTCCATCACTATTACCTTAAGTATCATCATGATTAACAGGTTCTTCACCAGCAACAAACTCAGGTTCTTGACCATGTTCTGATTCCGAATCTGACATATCATCAAACTTCAGTTTCTCAGAAGGATCTTCAGTTTGGATACTAGGGAGTTTAGTGTCATCAAATGTAACATTGACACTTTCAGTTACTTTGTGTTGATCAATGATATACACTCTGTATGATCTTCTTCCATATCCAACAAAAATACCCTCATATGCCTTTGCCTCGAATTTACCACGACGCTCATCTCCATCCTTGAGCACGAAGCATCTGGCACCAAATACATGAAAGTATTTGATAGAAGGTTTCGTTCATTCAAAATCTCATAAGGAGTTTTCATGAAGTCTTTGTTGATTAGAGTTCGATTCTGAGTATAACATGCAGTATTGACAGCTTCAGCCCAAAAGTACATTGGAAGACCTGATTCACTTAACATCATTCTTGCAGCTTCAATCAATGTACGATTCTTCCTTTCTACCACTCCATTTTGCTGAGGGGTTCTAGGAGCTGAAAATTGTCTGGTAATCCCTTTATCTGTACAGAATCCATTGAGAAGTGAATTCTTGAATTCTGTTCCATTATCTGACCTTATTGCTCTAACAGGGACGTTAGAATCTAACTCAATCATTTTGATATGATCAATCACAACTTGTGGTGTTTCATCCTTAGAGTGAAGAAATAAAACCCACGTATACTTGGAATAGTCATCAACTATCACAAGACAGTAACACTTCTTTGACATCGAAAGGACATTAACTAGTCCAAATAAATCCATGTGCAATAATTGCAGAACACCAGTTATGGAAGATGTGTCAGTGCCTCTGTGACTTGCTTTCTTTGACTTTCCTTTCTGGCAAGCCTCATATAGTCCTTCTGGAGAGAATTCCAGCTGAGGCAGACCTCTTACCAATTCTCTTTTTACAAGAGAATTCATTGTTTTGAAATTGAGATGAGAAAGTCTCTTGTGCCATAGCCAACTCTCATCTGACGATGCCTTTGCATAGAAGCAATTGACTTCAGGATTGCTTCCAGAGTTCATGTCAGCTACGAACAGATTTCCTTTCCGGATTCCCATTAAGGAGGGTTTTTCACTTTTCTTGTGCAGAATCTGACACTTCAGCTTGTCGAATAAAACATTGTAGCCATTGTCACAGAACTGACTAATGCTAAGCAGATTGTGTTCAAGTCCTTGCACAACATACACATTTTCAATGATAACATTTCCAGCTAGCAAACAGCCATATCCCTCCGTTAAACCTTTGCTGTTATCTCCAAAGGTAACCACTGGGCCAGCTTTCTCAACCACATTTGATAGCAGGGCTCTATCTCCGGTCATATGTCTTTACGATCCGCTGTCAAGAATCCACACTACCGGTTGTACCTGTTTAATGCCCTGCAATACAAATGGATTAGACCTTCTTCGGAACCCAAGCTTGGCTGGGTCCGGCATACTTGTAAAATTGGCCTTTATCAGGCAAAACAACATTCTTAATTTTAATATTCTCAACGTTCTCAATGACTGGACATTTGACCTTGTGAACAGCCTTGACAAATTTCTGTTTAGGCTTAGGCACAAATGTCTCCTTTCTAGCTTTAGGAGGACTAGCAGTCTTAGACCTATCATGCTTTCTATTATTCACATGCTGACGAGGAGTAGTCTTATCATTAGAAATATGCTTACCATTAAAATAAGCATACATCAGATTAAAAGCACAAGACACACAATCAGGAACACCACATGCTTTATGAGAGGGATTAACAATAGGCAACTTATGCATGGTAGACATGGCATTTGTGTTATCCAACTCATGTGTGTCTGAGTTAGTCTCAGTTGCTTTCACAACCTTGACTGGAACTTTTGACACACTTGACTTGGAGACAGCTTTCTCATTAGCATTATCTTCAGCACGGATTTCTTCTTGAATAATAATTGAGGTCTCATCAAATGGTTCAACAATTGATTCTTTATAGAGGGGTTCATCAACACCCTTAAGCACATGTGGTACTTCCATGCCTTTAGCACAGACATGAGGAGGGGAGTTTATGCCTAATTTTCCAATAGCAGCATTGTAATCATAACCTATTCCAGATGTTTGATTAACAGCTTGCTTATTGTAAAACTCTTTGGACTTCGAACAAGAATTAAAGTAAGCTTTAACCTTAGCCTCAAGACCGGTGATCTTGTCTTTGAGAATAGTTTCAAGTTGTCTATAACAGTCAACTCTATTCTCTAGAAAAGATACCTGTTCTTTTAATTTATCTTGATTAATATGCACAAGTCTTAATTCATTGACCTCTTTCTCAAGGTCTTTGATTTGTTGATTTAACAATTCATTATCACGACGAGCACAATCTAAGGAACCTCCTAGATGATAAATTAATTCAGCATCAGTAAATTTTACCTCTTTTCTTGACGATGAGGTGTTTGCATCACTAGCCATGAGAGCAAGATTCCCAACTTCTTCATCTTCACTGTCAGTATCATCCCAGCTTCTTCCCTTTGCCAGGTAAGCCCTTTCAGATTTACTCTTCTGATTAGAATCGTAAGAGTTCTTCCTAACTTGTTTTGGCTTCCTGCATTCTGTGGCAAAGTGTCCCAACTCATTACAGTTGAAGCATCGAATGGTGCTTCGATCAACCATCCCTGTTTTGTACCCACCACTGCTGGTGTTAGAGGATGAAGATCCACCTTTCTGGAATCTGTTGTAGTTGGACTTGTACTTGAACTTGGGATTCCTTTTGAATCTGACATTTGAGAATCTCTTGACAATCAGGGCCATTGACTCATCCTCCAATTGCTCCAGTTCTTCCAAGGAATAAAAATCATCTCCTGATTGATTTGTAGTAAGAGGATCAAATTCTGCTACTATCACATTTTCTTCAACCTTGGAAGACTGTACCATTCTTTCTGACTGTTGAGATTGTTGTTGATATTGAGGTTGTTGTTGTTGTTCATCAGCTACTAGAGCAGTAGACGTTCTGACCACTCTTCCTTTCCCTTAAACTTCCTTCTGCTGAATCTGCTCCAACTCATAAGTCTTTAACACACCATAAAGCCTATCCAAAGAAATCTCACTCAGATCTCTTGCTTCTCTTATGGCAGTGATTCTATGTTCGAGATGAGTTGGCAGTGTTAAAAGGAACTTTTTGTTGACCTCCCTGATGGAATAGTATTTACCATTAATGTTCAGGTTGTTGATCAATGCATTGTACCTCTCAAACACTTCAGTGATTCCTTCTCCTGGATTAGATTTAAAGTATTCATACTCAGAGGTTAGGATTTCTAACTTGTTCTCCCTAACTTCCTCTGTGCCTTCATTAATAACCTCAATAGTTTCCCAAATATGTTTGGAATCTTTACAATTCATCACATGTCTATTCATCAAGGGATCAAGGGAATCTACTAAAACTAATTGAAGGCTAGCATCCAGGGAGGTTTCTTCTATTTCAGCAGGAGAGAAATCCTCAGGATCTTTCACATAAGTTCTCGCTTTGGTGATCACCACATCATTTTCTATTACCTCTGGTTCAATAACCATAGGAATTTTTGGACCCTTCTTTAACACTTGCAGATATTTGGGATTAGCAACTTGTAAAAACAGTAGCATCTTCTTCTTCCACATAACATAATTTTCTTTATCGAAAAGTGGAATTTTAACGGTTCCAACTTTTTGTGTAGTCATTATGAATTTTTTTGAGTGAATAAAAAACTCAAGGAGTGAAAGAAACACAAAAGTCTAGGATCTTGATTTGTACGTTAATCAGAAGGCTCTGATACCAATTGTTAGGTCTCAATATGTTTGTAGAAGGGGGGTTGAATACAAACAATACCGTATAATCGAATAAAATGCGGAATAAAAATGTGAAACAAAATTCAAGTTAAATAAAATTATTATTAAACTTGAAAGGTGTTACAACAACGGTATCGTTTACAAGAGATTAATATCAAATCAATTATCACAAATCTAGAATAAATTCAACATGAACTTTTTCTATTTTTGCAATAAAAAGATCAAATGCTATAAGCGATTTGAGATTAAGTTCTAGGGATTTTGATCCGCTAGATTGTTACACAAGAACAAGATAAATAATTTTAGTGGTTTGGATTTAACTTTACAATCTAGAATTTTGATCTTGAATAAAGCAGATGAAAAATGATATGTCTTGCTTTTTGTTTCTGCTGTGTTCTTGACTTGTGTATTCTGTATGATTTCTTAATGAACTGCTTCTACTGCTTCTTTTAATCCAACAGTCGAGTAGAATGTACTGGCATGACAATCTCTTTGAACTGGCAAGACAATCAGAATGAACTAGCAAGACTTTCGGTATGACTATCAATTGTCATACCGATTGTCATAGTAGTTCAAAATCAGATTGTCTTACTGAATTAATAATAGATTTTAATGTAATAAAAAATCTGATAAGACAATCCTTTTGAATTAGCATGACTTTCGGTATGACTATTGATTGTCATACCGATTGTCATACTAATACAATCAGTTGTCTTTTTGAATTAATAACAGATTTTAAATCAATTAAAATTCTGAAAAACCTTAATATTAATTCTGAATTAATTAATCAATTAATTTAATTAATCAATAAATTAATCTTTGCAGATATAATTTATTTTCTTAATTAAATTATATGACTTAATTAATTAATAGAGAATTAACACTAACCCTGAGCAGCATCCATTCTTCTGAAAATCTTCTGAAAATTACTGTCAATTATGAATCAATTCCACCACTTCAATGTTGACACTCGATGTACTGTCTGGTTCATGAGTGACTAACTTTCGTGACGTTTCTTCAAGCCTTGACCTTGATACTCTTGATTTTCTTCAGACTAAATCCTTGCAATTAATTGATACCCTGACGAGATCTTTGTCACTTGATTAAATCCACAATCTTGATTTATATCACTGAGGCTTGATCAATTTCTTGAGCTTCTTCCAGTGAATTAAGTCTTCAAGTCTGTAGATGAATAATGTTTCTTAACCCTTTGACAGATGTTACTCTGTGAGATCTCTCTGACGATAGATCCACTATTTACTTATTAAATTCTTATTTGAGTTGAGTTAAATCCTCGAATATACAAATAGGCTATGCCATATGCCTTTCATGTTGTTCTTTCTCTGCCCAAGAACTGCTCCAACTGTATAGTCACTTGCATTGCACATCATCTCAAAAGGTTTATTCTAATCAGATGTAGTTATGATAGGTGCCGTGATCAAACTCTTCTTTAAGAACTCAAAAGCAGCTAGGAACTCATCATCAAACTTGAACGGGACATCCTTCTCAAGAAGATTGCACAAAGGCTTAGAAATTTTTGGGAAGTCCTTGATGAACCGCCTGTAGAAGCCCGCATGACCAAGAAAATTGTGAACTCCCTTAACAGATTTGGTAGAGGAAGATTTTCAATGACCCCACTTTGGCTTTGTCCACCTCAAGACCCTTACTAAAGACCTTGTTCCCAAGAATAATGCCATGTCGCACCGTAAAATGACATTTTTCCCAATTGAGAACCAAATTGGTCTCAACACACCTTTTAAGAACATCGCCAAGATTCTGCAAGCACTCATCAAATAAATTTCCAAACACAGAGAAATCATCCATGAACACCTCCACATTCTGACCAATCATGTCAGAGAAGATAGCCATCATAAATCTCTGAAATGTGGCCGGTGCTCCACATAAACCAAATAAACCTTTCTAAAGGCGAAAGTACCAAATGGACAAGTGAAATTAGTCTTCTCCTGATCTTCTGGAGAAATGCAAATCTGATTATAGCCCGAATAACCATCCAGAAGACAGTAGTACTCATGCCCAACCAATCTGTCAAACATCTGATCAATAAACTACAGAGGGAAGTGATCTTTTCTCGTGGCCTTGTTCAGCTTCCTATAATCCATGCAAACTCTCCATCTCGTGACTTTTCGAGTAGGAATGAGCTCATTCTTCTCATTAACAACAACAATGATACCTCCTTTCTTTGGTACACACTGAACTGGGCTTACCCAAGAACTGTCAGAAATGGGTAGATGATCCCTGCATCCAGCCACTTAAGAATTTCCTTCTTCACAACTTCTTTTATGATGGGATTGAGCCTTCTTTGTTGCTCAACAGTAGGCTTGCTACCTTCCTCTAGCAAAATTTTATGCATACAATACGAAGGGCTGATTCTCTTAATATATGCTATCGTCCATCCAATTGCCGATTTGAACTCTCTCAGAATTCTTAAGAGTTTTTCCTCATCACTACCTGAAAGGTCAGATGCAATAATAACAGGCAAAGTAGATGCATCACTTAAAAAAGCATACCTTAAGTGTTCAGGCAATGGTTTAAGCTCAAGTGTAGGAGCTTCCTCAATAGATGGCTTGAGGCGCTTAGGCAATTTGTTCAGCTCCTCCATTCCAAGAGATTCAAAAGGCATATCCATCTTCCTCTTCCAGGGAGAAGCATTCAAATATTGTAACTGCTCATCACCTTCATCATCTTCGCTATCAGAATTCTCCAACAAGGCCTTTTCTAAGGCATCAGACCTTAGCAATTGATCAAGTTCTGAAGTAACCACAGAATCGACCAACTCCACCTTTAAGCACTCCTCATTTTTCGTAGGGAACTTCATAGGATTGAACACATTATAAGTTACATCCTGATCCAGCACTCTCATGGTAAGCTCACCCTTCTACACATCAATCAAGGTTCGGCCAGTTTCCAAGAAAGGTCTTCCCAAGATTATGGGAATCTTCTCATCCTCCTCGAAATCAAGAATTACAAAATCAGCAGGAAAGATAAATTTATCCACCTTGACCAAAACATCCTCAACAATGCCTCGTGGATAAGTAATAAAGCGATCAGCCAACTGTAAAGTCATATAAGTAGGCTTCGGATCCGGTAAATCTAACTTCTTGAAGATTAACAAAGGCATCAGATTGATGCTATCTCCCAAGCCACATAAGCATTTGTCAAATGACACATTTCCAATGGTGCAAGGAATAGTGAAGCTTCCAGGATCTTTAAGCTTCGGAGGTAACTTTAGTTGCAGCACATCATTGCATTCCTCCGTGAGAGCAACTGTCTCCAAGTCATCAAGCTTCACCTTCTGAGAGAGAATACCTTTCATAAACTTCGCATAACTAGGCATTTTTTCAAGATCTTCAGCGAAAGGTATGTTGATATGAAGTTTCTTGAACACCTCCAGAAACTTCTCAAACTACTTACCCAGCTTTTTCTTCTGTAGCCTCTTAGGAAAGGGAGGTGGAGGATAGATCTGTTTCTCCCTTGTATTACCCTCAGGAGGAGTGTGTTCAACAGTAGTCTTCCTTGGTTCCACTTCAGCGTCCTTCTGCACTTCTTCTTCAGCCACAACTTCTTCACCGACCCATAAGAATGTTCGGGGTTTGCAACCTTCCCAGACCTCAATGTAATTGCCTTTACCTGCTCCTTTGCTTCCCTCTTTCCTGGTACTTCAGTATCACTAGGAAGTGTACTAGGTTGACGATTTAACAAGGCATTGGCAATTTTCCCGATTTGATTTCCAAGGCTTAATAGAAACCGCTTGGCTCTTCAAGATGAGCCTCAACTCCTCCAATTCAGATTTTTCATTGGACTGTTGCAGCTGGAGTTATTGCCTTGGTGCATATTGCGGTTACTAAAAACTAGGGGGGTTGTACTGCTTTGCTGGATACTGCTGATAAGGCTGATGAACCGCATTCTGAGTGTTGCTTCAAATAAAGTTAGGATGATTGCGGTTGTTAGGATGATAGGTGGCTGGTACAGGTTGCTGCGACCTCTGAAAGTTGCTCACGAACTGAGATGATTTACTAAAAATGGTACACTGATCAGTCTCATGGGCACCAGCACAAAGCTCACAGACACTATTGATCTGATTAACTCCATAATTAGACAGAGAGTCCACCTTCATCGTCAAATCCTTAAGTTGAGCAGCTATAGCAGTAGCAACATCTAACTCCAGAATTCCTGCTACCATACTCTGAGATAGTCACTGAGTAGGATTCTGGTATTCATTAGCAGCCATCAGTTCAATCAATTCATAAGCTTCATCGTAGCTTTTAGCCCACAAGGCTCCTCCTGATGTTGCATCAAGTATCGGTCTAAAAGTAGCACCCAAACCATTATAGAAACGGTTAATGATCATTCAGCCAGGCATCCCATAATGAGGACACTTCCTAAGCATCTCCTTATATCGATCCTAAGCCTCGCATAAAGTTTCTCCAGATTGCTGAGCAAATTTAAGTGTGTTTCTGTTTACAGCAGTCTACGCCATAGGAAAGAATTTGGTTAAGAACTTCTGAGCAAGTTCTTCCCATTTGGTGATAGACCCTGGTGGTAGAGAATGTAACCAACACTTAGTTTTATCCCGCAGAGAGAATGGGAAAAGCCTCAAATTAATAACATCTTCAGAAACTCTATTGAACTTGAAAGTGTCGCAGATCTCGATGAAATCTCTGATGTGCATGTTGGGGTCTTGTGTCGGAGAACCCCTAAACTGAACCGAGTTCTGTATCATCTGAATCGTGCTCGACTTGATCTCAAAGGTATCAGCCGAGATGGCTGGGCGAATAATACTAGACTGAATATCATCGATTCGGTTGAGAATAGTCCATCAAATCCTTTGGATTCGCTTCTGGTTCTCCCATTACGACTAGAGCTTCTTCTTCCTTCTCAACTAAGATTTCTTCCTCAACTTTCTCCTCTACTACTACATCTTCCTCCGCTTTATCCAGTATTCTCTTACGAGACCGAGAACGCGTATGCATACACGCTCGCTAGAGTACCTGAAACACGACAAGGAATTAAGTAAGTAACAATGTCCGAGTCACTGAAATTTAACGACCAATGATGACAAACACATAAACTAAAAATTAACACTGAAATCCCCGGCAACGGCGCCAAAAACTTGTTAGGGCTAAACTCGCACTAATAATTCACACAAGTATATGCGTTCACAAGTAATATAGAATAAATTCTAGTTTGTTCCCACATGGATTGGTTTAGGTTAATTTCAATCAATGTATTTATGCAACACTCGTATGGTTATTACCCAATGCTAAGACTGGTAACAAATTGTGGTTGTTTATACTAAGATTAACTAAGAGATTATACTAAGAACATAAACTAAGAGATTAAAGACAATTAAATAATATATGATACAAACATGGGATTCTAACTTCATTAAATACTTCATTGAATAGCCTTTTCGTTCTTAACCTTAGCATGTAATGGTGATGACCCTAATCAGATAACACGAAACTGATAAACGCCAACTTTCGTTGTACGAATACCATACTACCAGACATCCACAAAAGAGATAGAAGATGAATATACACCAATTATATTGAGACCCTATATGTCTATAGAATTTAACAACATAACGGTTTAATGCACAAGTTATCCCTCGCGATTACATAGGGCAAGTAAGATGGTTAAAATTACCTACGAATCATGCATAATGATAACACATGAACCTATGCTAGCATGGCAAGTTCTAAATCCTTAAATTCACTTTCGCTTCATTAAAGATTAACATATTATCTTATAAGTTCGCGACACTCATAAGACGAATAAGCGCAACCAATACTAGGATATCATACAATCAACATACACTAAGGCGTCGAAACGAATTAACTAAAGAAATCCGTAAATAAATCCGTTAGAACTCCACGATAACGTTTAGCCCATAATCGGACTCATCATCAAAGTTGGTTCCGATGAAAACATGGTATAATAAACATAGTTTTTATAATTAATAAAACCAAGTACGAAACAAAAGTAAAGGTTCAAGAATAAGAAAACTAACATCCAAAGTTACAACTTAAAACAAAAAATCACAAGAATAAATAAGATCTTCTTCGCCTTGGTTGAATTGTGCTTTACGGTCTTCTTACGCATTCTCCTTAGCTCTGGTACGTCTCTTTCAGAAAAACGAGCTTTATTTATGTATATATAGCAACCCATGCATAGTAGAAGTCCATCCAATCAAAAGTCCACAAGAATCAGGATTTTAATTCATGACCTAGCGCGGCCACGTGCTTGACCAGTACGGGCGTGCTGTGTTTCTGTTCTTCGGGCGCGGGCGCGTGCTACTTCAGCTTGGGCGCGCCACTTTAGCGCGGACGCACCGAACTTTCGGAAAAAAACTTCTTTTTCTTCTTTTCTTGCTGCAATGAGTTGGTCTTCACGAGCCTTTATTCTTTAGACAGCATCCTAACACCATATTAGCATCAAATCAATGCTAATTCACCTGAATTCCGGATTAATGCATGAAATGCAAAAACACTACAAAAACACATTAAAACACCAATAAGTTGAGTACAAACACACCAATTCAAAGCTTTACGGAGCGTTATAAAGTGTCATATATGCCACTCAACAACGACCATAAACCCTTTACAATCAACCACAATTTCATCCTTTTCTACCAACGAGAAAATCCGATGCCACTATTGAACTTCTCTGGCAATCCAGTTAATTCAACGGCTTGTGGAAAAATGTAAGTGGTCCAACCAATGAACCCAACAGGTGCACCAGAACTACCACTAATTATCATTATGCTTATCATTATACTAAATAATGCTAAATATTATACAACTAATTATCTCTTCAAGAATGTTGAAAATATTAACTATTATAACAACATAGAGGCAGTTGTACGACATATTTAACAAGCTAAGGCCAAGCAAACAATTAACTAAACAAAACATGAAGATAAAAAACATACATATCAGTAACTGTAATAATAAAGAAAGTAGAGAAATTGTACCAGCAACCATAGCTTTAGCAAGGTTATAAAGAAACAGATAAGTTGAAGTCATCAACAGGTGCAAATAAACAAAATAGATTAACAACTGAGTCGCCCGGGATATCGCATGTAATTATTTTTATCTATAAAGGATTATTATGTGATTATTATGTGAATTCTAGTGGGCTATCATTTGATTGGTAACAATATTTAGATATATATATATATATATGATAAAATGTGAGTGTGTTAATTTTATTATGTTCAGAATAAAATATAGATAATTAAGGAATTTTTCTGGTAATTTTTGGAGTACTATATGATTTTATATTGATTTATGAATTTATTAATTATTTTCTGAATAATTACAAAATTATTTTTATAAAGCCGAGAATCGCCCAACCTCAACCGTTTTTACGTTTTAACAACCCGAAACTCTTCCGAAAACTCCTTCCTAACCTAATTTGATAGTTCCGGACATTTTCCGTGTTTTGACTTTTTCGATCCGGATTACGTTTTGACCCGTGCGCGTCCCGACGCACAATTTTCGATACGATAATGGTTTCGATATATCAACAAAACCCGTATTCTCGAAAGATGGGATAATATTCATTATTTTCGTATAAAGTATTTTATAAAAAGCCCGGTTGGGATAATTATCCAATACGGGTATTAATCGGATCGTTTTTGCAGTTACATAGCGGCTAAGTAACTAATTTAACGATCCAAAACGAACCAATATTCCATAAATATATATAGCCATTTTATTATTTCATTTTATTAGTAAAAATCATAATAAATCAGTAACAAATAAGAAATACAGAGAAAAACCCTAAAAACGATATGTTTTTTAGAATCAAACGAATGATCGAAGGCGTTATCGAACTCCGATTCGGGCGTGCAACATATCAAAACGAAACTCTCGAAAACCTCTTCCTGGATCAATCATCTGTTTTTATGCAAGAATCAAGGCATTCTTATGATTTAATTATTTTAATTTGAATTAATTATGAATTAAAATATGAATTTTTATTCTTGATGTTTTTGATATGATTTGATGGCATAATCGTGTAGATTATTTCTTCCTGGTCAATTTGGTATATTATATGTTAAATTTGGAGTTCAATAACATGGTTAAATTTGAGTTTGATCTTCGAATTAATAAAATTAGGATTTGAATGTTTGAATGTTCTTGATTAATAATTGGGAACTTCTAATCTGGTATACCTGGGTTCGATTGACTAGTACTAGTGAGTAGATCGTTTAAAAATGATTCGATTCATATATAGAGTTGTAGAGTTGGAAGCCCGAATGAGATGGCCGGAAAATTGAAGCTTTTCGCCGGCAACAATGGCGATTTCGCCGGATTGAGAATTTTACAGTGGGTTTACAGTGATTGTTGCATGAAATGAAATCCCAGGGAGATAAGGAAGAGATTACGCGTTGGAACCAGTTGAAACGGGGCCGTTTTGGACCCGTATTAAGGTCGCCAGAGTCCGGCGACTGCCACCGGAAACTGGGTTCGTCTTAGAAACCGGCGGGTCGTCCCGACTTGTATACCGACCCGTTTATTTTTTCATCAAAACCCGGTTCCGATCCTGTAAACCTTAATTGCAAAACTTGAATTATGTTTCTGATTTCTTTTATTTTAAAAATTATTTTAAAATTCTGTTTGATTTATAAAAATTCATTTTTAATTTCTAAACATCTATATTTAATTATGAAAAAATTATTTTCAATTCTAAAATAAATCTTAATTATTTAATTAATTAATTTTAGTTGATAATTAATTATTTATTTAGTCAATTAATTTAAATATTAATTGATTATTTAATTTAATTAGTTATTAATTAATTTTAATTGATTATTTAAAAGGATTTAATTATTTAAAATTGATTTAAAAAATCCGAAAAATAGTATCGAGCTTTAAAATATTATTTTAAATTATTTTCAAGGCTCGATAATTATTTTAAAGCCAGATGCGGGTGTTCAAACCCTATTATTTAATTATAAAATGATTCGGAGTCCCGTTTAAATTCCGAAAAATATTTAAAAATTCGTAATAAATACCTGAAACATCATTTTAACCCCAAATCTTCTTTGATTAATTATTTCAATTAAATATCTTACATGCTACGTGTTATATATGATCTGATTGATGCGTAATATGATTATACGTGCATTATTTGACTGTTTCTGCTGTAACTTTTAATCTGTACGTCGGATTTGGGTGAAACGAAGGGTAGAGAGAAGCTTGTATCGAATAGAATGTGATGAGAAGTAGTATTGATAAGTACATGTGATGTTTAACAGAGGAAGCAAGACGTAGAAAAGGAAAGCAGGTAGTCAGAGAGTGGGAACCACTTGACAAGTGCTTGTATAGTGAAAATGAATTGTTAAGGCAAGTGTTTTTATTCTTCTTGATTATATTGCAAGTATTTTGAACTTCCTTCATTATGTTGTAATTATTCCAAACAGTTCTTATTCTATATTGCAAGTACTTTGAAGTACTTAACCCTAACCCTGATTCTTATTGATCTTGAGCCATAAGCCTTGTTCTTTGTAAACCATTGATTGTTGAATTCTCAAATACAAACCACACATATACGATACTACTCCACAAATACATATATACCACACATTGATTCTTGATACTGAATTGCTTGATATACCAACCCTTTTGATTTGTTCAATAGAAGACCACATCTTGTAACCTTTGAACCCTGGGTCTTCTACTTTTGATTCCTCCTTTGATTAAAAGACAATTCTTATGATTCCATTATTATTCCTTCATGGAAATCTTGAATCACCTTACACTTCGACATAAAGATTTTTTATGATTCAGTTATTGATTTACATTGTTTATCATATTATTATTCTGGAATTGGATTGTTTTCAAATATGGACCTGATTCGTGGTCGGACCAGATACGTGGTCATAGTAGGCCAATATGTGCCTTGGATCCAGTATATAGAGCAAAGCTGGGAGCCTTGCTCGGGGTTAGTGCGTGACTGATCAGCAGACTAACCTTGGTTTTTAAAATAAAAGTGAATATCCAATTTTAATCATTGCTTATCAGTAAGCTTGATTCTTTATATCATTTCAGTTGATCATTTTTAATCTTAGTTAATGTCATTGTGACTTGCTGAGCTAGTTAGCTCACTCTTGCAAATTTGTTTATATTCTTTTCCAGTGAAAGGGGAAACCGGTGGTAGCGAGGATCCCCAGACAAGTGTGCAAGCTAGGTATCCAGGTTGAATGGAATAGACTAGCAGATGATGTTTGGCTTGGTTGTGTTAATAGTTTGTAATAAAGTTTGAACTTCAGTTGAAGTTGGGATTTGGAACGTTTGTAATATAAATAAGGTTGTGGCTTGTGGACATACTTTAAACTGCGTCGATCCGTGGAATATGGTAAGTAGGGTCATTGCATATATATATATATATATCCTTATATTCATAAACATGTTTAAATATGGTGAGTGTATGTATTGTGGACCCCCAAACTTCTGACCCAGGTTTGGAGGGCGTTACAGTTTGGTATCAGAGCTACGGTTTAAAGTCATTGCCATAAGCCTAGATTATCGGGAATGGGTAGAGGGTTAAGATTAGTATTAGGAATTAAAGAAATAGAGTGTCGAAAGGGTGAGTGCGACTAAATAGTTGGTTTTAGTATGATTCGTGCCGAGATTCGAGATTCTTATCTAGTAACGTGATTTTCATATAGCAACGATGGCAGATTCATTTATATCGATATCATCAGATTATTCAGAGCCTTTTATCGGAGGACCGTCATCGGATCCACGTCCTGCTCTTACGTCGGTGTCAGCCATAATACCTGTTGTAATGGATGCACCAATGTGAACTATTCTACCTCCAAGTATGAGACCACCTATTCAAGGACCTCTACCTGCTGATTCTGACTCTATTGGACATCCGGCTGCGGGTGCGTTTTAGGATTTTGTTGATTCCATTCTAAATTAGATTCTTCTCTTCCGTATTTTTGAAATTTTCTATCTCATCATTGATTCTTTGCTCAATGATTCTATTGGATGATTGGGGAAAACAATGCATATGTGTTGACTATTTGTCTGTGTGACAAAAAAGGTCTTGTGGGATGCCACCGAATTATGTGTTGTGAACTATGCGGTACTAAGACTGGCCATCTTATGTACTTGTATGGTTGCTCTCAGTCATACCTACATCTTCTTCACTATTCCTTATTATTCGATTTTCTTGATTTTAAATTTTATTTGGTATTCTATGACAATGAATTTCTTAAGTAATCTCTAGTATGAGGTTCTTCTTTTGGAGCGAGAAGCCCTGTAGGGCACAGATCTGGGAACTACAACATGTTATCAGGACTTTAGATGTCGACAGGAATGTGAGAGAATTTCAGAATGAGATTCAGGTGACCCGGAGAGTACTTGAAACTAGACGACAGAGATGATGTGACAGCTGATATGTGTATAACAATGTGGGATATGTAAAAAAAATCATACTTTTGGTGGGAATATAAATAAACAAGACTTGTTGACTAATGGATAGGCCTGTTGTACCTTTGTCTTTAGTAAAACGTTTCGTGTTTGTACCACCAAACTTTGATATATACCAGTGTCTTTCCTTTTTCCAGCATTGTCATTACTTTACTATACATGTTTTATCTTACTACACCAGTTATGAACTCTTGTGATAATATGTACCCTTTTTCCCTTAACTATTTACATTCTGTAAAGAAGCATGCAATTTACTTAGTTCAATTATTGAAAATGTTTTCAAAAAGGAGATGTTTCTGTTTTACAAAAAAAAATCTCTTTAGAAAAAGGGATTTGATTTAAAGGCTAAATAAGTTGTTTGATTCTTTACAGAAAATGCCTCCTAGAAGAAACACACGTGCTATCAACCAAAATGAAGAAACCAACAACAACAACAACAACAATACCCAAGACAGCAATAACCAGAATGTGAATCCAGGTCCCATAGACCCAGCTGTAGCCCAGATTCTTCAGATCTTGGCCCAACAGAAAGTCCATATGACTCAACAACAGCAGAGACAGACCAACCCTCAGGTAACTTTTAAGACCTTTAAGGCGGTGAATTTACCAGAATTTAAGGGTTCTGTAGATCTGATTGAGGCAAGGGTTTGGTTGAAGGAGATTGAGAAGGAATTTGCTTTAGTTAAGGTAAAAGAGGAGCAGAAGACTGAGTTTGCAAGTTACTATCTGAAGAATGAAGCCACCTACTGGTGGGAAACTGTTAAAGTGTTGGAAGGTACTGATGATGTTACGTGGGAGAGATTCAAAGAGTTGTTTCTCAAGAAGTATTTCCCTCAGGTTGTCCAGGACCAAATGAAATTGAAATTTCTGGAGTTAAAGCAGGTAAGTATGTCAGTGACAGATTACAAAAGCAATTTTGAGGAGTTGTCCAGGTTTGTGCCATCCTATATGGACACTGATAGGAAGAAGGCTAAGAGGTTACAGCAAGGACTCAAGCCATGGATCTGTGAGAAGGTGGCCATATTTGAATTAGACACGTATGCGGTAGTTGTGCAGAAAGCTATGATTGCGGAGACAGAAAGTGAAATGTCCCAGAAGGAGAAGGAAGGTAGGAAGAGGAATTTGGAAGGAGGTGAAGGACAATCTCAAGCAGGGAAATTTCCAAATTTTAATCAAAGGAAAGGCAAGTTCCAGCCCGGAAGAAATTTTAACAGGCCAAATCCAGGCAATAGAGGACAAGGTAATCATGCAGCCACTGGGAACCAGCCAACCAAGCAGAGGCCAGCTATACCAGATAGTCAAGTCTGCGGAAAGAAACATGGTGGAGTTTGCAACAAATTGAATGTGGTCTTCTACAGATGCAACCAGAGGGGGCACTATTCCAGGGAGTGCCGTAATGAGCCAGCCAGAGAGTCAGCCAACAATGATTAACCTACCAGGAATCAGGTAGGAAAAGTTCTAGCAATTGGGTATACCTGTTTCAAGTGCGGAAAGCCAGGACACATAGAAAAGGATTGCAAAGCACCGGTTCCAGTAAACAACACATTGCGTATTATGGGAGTGACTCCAACAGTGAATGAACCTCCCAGAGCTAGAGTTTATGATATGTCTGTGAAGGATGCTATCATGGATACTGATGTTGTGGCAGGTACGCTTACTGTGAACTCCTTATGTGCTAAAGTGCTAGTAGATTCAGGAGCAACTCGATCATTTATTTCTCAAGGTGTTGTTGATAAGTTAAATTGTCCGGTTGAATTGTTAAGTGAGATTATGATGGTAGAATTAGCAAATCAGGAGCGTGTATCTGTTAACCAAGTGTGTAAGTACTATGAGATTGAGATTACTGGCCATAAGTTTGATGCTGACTTGATACCATTTAAGTTAGGAGAGTTTGATGTTATTTTAGGAATGTATTGGCTATCTAAGCACGATGCTCAGATAGACTATCGTAATAAGAAAGTAATATTAAAGACACCAAACGAAAAAGCAGTGACGTTTAGAGGCCAGAGACAAGCGAAGAAGTTCTTGACGTTGATTCAAGATCAGAAACTATTACGACAAGGATGCGAGCATTTCATTGCCTACGTGATAGATAAAAGTCAGGAGCCAGCAAAAATGGAAGATATTCCTGTGGTAAATGAATTTCCAGACGTATTTCCAGACAAACTACCAGGACTTCATCCGGATAGGGAAATTGAGTTTGCAATCGACTTAGCACCTGGAACGGAACCAGTATCGAAGGCCCCATACAGAATGATGCATGTTAAAGTGAAGGAGCTAGCAAAGCAATTGCAAGAATTATTAGGAAAAGGAGTGATTCGACCCAGCGTATCCCCATGGGGTGCACCTGTGTTATTTGTTAAGAAGAAAGACGGAAGCATGAGGCTATGCATCGACTATCGAGAACTTAATAAGCTTACGATCAAGAACAAGTATTCATTACCTCGAATTGACGATTTGTTTGACCAACTGAAAGGAGCCAAGTATTTTTCTAAGATTGATTTGAGATCTGGATATCATCAATTAAAGATCAAACCTGAAGATATACCAAAGACAGCTTTCAGAACAAGGTACGGTCATTATGAATTTTTAGTGATGTCTTTTGGATTGACCAATGCCCCAGCAGCATTTATGGACTTGATGAACAGAATTTTCAAGGAATATTTGGACAAGTTTGTAATTATGTTTATCGATGATATTTTGATCTACTCCAAGTCAACGAAAGATCACGCAGAACATTTGAAAATATTGAGAAAGAAGAAGTTGTATGCAAAGTTTTCGAAGTGTGAATTTTGGTTACAAGAAGTTCAATTTTTAGGGCGCGTAGTAAGTAATGAAGGAATCAAAGTGGACCCAGCGAAGATTGAAGCTATTACAAATTGGGAAAGGCTTAAAATACCAACGGAAGTGAGAAGTTTCTTAGGATTAACGGGATATTATCGACGATTTGTTCAAGACTTCTCAAAGATTGCGACGCCTTTGACAAAGCTTACCAGGAAAAGTGAGAAGTTTATATGGAATGAGAAATGTAAAGAAAGTTTTCAATAATTAAAGAAGAGATTGATCACGGCACCCATTTTGTCACTTCCAGATGATCAAGGGAATTTTGTTATCTATAGTGATGCTTCTCATAAGGGGTTAGGTTATCTTTTGATACAGCATGATAAAGTGATTGCATATGCATCGAGATAACTGAAACCTCATGAGCAGAAGTATCCTACTCATGACTTGGAACTAGCAGCAATAGTATTCGCCTTGAAGATTTGGAGACATTACTTATATGGAGAAAAGTGTGAGATCTATACTGATCACAAAAGTTTGAAGTACATATTCATGCAAAAGGAGCTTAACATGAGACGGAGGAGTTGGTTGGAATTGATCAAAGACTATGATTGCACGATTAACTATCATCCAGGAAAAGCGAATGTGGTGGCAGATGCATTAAGTAGAAAAGAAAGACTGAACATACTAACAATACCTGAAGAATTATATAAGGAATTTTAGAAATTGGACTTGGAAGTTAGAATTTGCAAACCTGATGAAGCGAAGATGTACATTATGACTTTTTAACCAAAATTGTTAGAGAAGATAAGAAATTGCCAAGAGGAAATAATGGATCAGGATATCAATCGGTTGGTTGGAGACGAGTTATGCACCCAGAAGGACGATTAAGGTATTCTTAGATTTTTATCCAGAATTTGGATACCACCAGTGGCAGAATTGAAGAATGAAATTCTACAAGAAGCTCACAATTCAAAGTATTCCATTCATCCGGGAACTACCAAGATGTACAGAGATTTAAAAGAAAATTATTGGTGGCCGGACATGAAGAGAAAAATTGCGGAATGGGTTAACAAATGTTACACATGTCAGAGAGTTAAGGCGGAGCACCAGAGACCGAGTGGATTATTACAGCCACTAGAGATCCCAGAGTGGAAGTGGAAGCACATTGCTATGGATTTTATAGTTGGCTTACCGAGGACGAAAGCGAACCACGATGCTATATGGGTTATAGTGGACAGACTAACCAAATCAGCGCATTTCTTGCCTATCAATGAAAGATTTTCACTAGATAAGTTGGTTCACATGTATCTGAAGGAAATAATAATCCGTCATGGAGTCCCTGTGTCTATCGTATCTGATCGAGATCCACGATTCAATTCAAGATTTTGGAGAAGTTTCCCAGAATGTTTGGGAACTGAGTTAAATATGAGCACGGCTTATCATCCACAGACGGACGGCCAAAGTGAGAGAACAATCCAAACAATCGAAGATATGTTACGTGTGTGTGCCATTAATTTCAAAGGAAATTGGGATGAGCATTTGCCCTTAGTGGAGTTTGCTTACAATAACAGTTATGAAGCGAGTATCGGAATGCCTCCCTATGAAGCTCTTTATGGACGCAAATGTCGATCACCAGTACATTGGGACAAAGTCGGAGAGCGTAAAATACTTGGACCTGAATTGGTACAACAGACAAAAGAGGTTGTGGAAGTCATCCAGAAAAGGCTAATTGCAGCGCAGGATCGTCAAAGAAAGTATGCAGATCAATCCAGAAAGGACATGGAATTTGAAGACAGAAATCTATTGTTATTAAAAATGTCGCCATGGAAAGGATTGTCGAGATTCAGAAAGAAAGGAAAGCTGAGTCCTAGATACTTTGGACCTTTTGAAATTTTGAAACGTGTCGGCAAGGTAACTTACGAATTGGCATTGCCCCCACAAATGAATCACATTCATAACATTTTTCACGTATCAATGCTTAAGAAATATAATCCAGATTCTAGTCATGTAATTTAGTATGAGCCGATAGAACTTCAGGCAGATTTATCGTATGTAGAGAATCCAATAGATATTCTAGAAAAGAGAGAAAATATGTTGAGGAATAAAGTTGTAAAGTTATTAAAAGTATTATGGAAAAACCCAAAGGTTGAAGAGTCAACCTGGGAACTATAAAGTGATATGCGAGAAAGATACCCTCACTTGTTTACTTAGGAGATTCTGAGGACAAAATCCTTTTAAGGGGGGAGGATGTAATATCCGGGATATCGCATGTAATTATTTTTATCAATAAAGGATTATTATGTGAATTCTAGTGGGCTATCAGTTGATTGGTAATAATATTTAGATGTATATATGTGATAAAATATGAGTGTGTTAATTTTATTATGTCCAGAATAAAATATAGATAATTAAGAAATTTTTCTGGTAATTTTTGGAGTATTATATGATTTTATATTGATTTATAAATTTATTAATTATTTTCTGAATAATTTCAAAATTATTTTTATAAAGCCAGGAATTGCCCAACCTCAACCGTTTTTACGTTTTTACAATCCGAAACTCTTCCGAAAACTCTATCCTAACCTAATCTGGTAATTCCGGACATTTTCTGTGTTTTGACTTTTTCGATCCGGATTACGGTTTGACCCGTGCGCGTCCTGGCGCACAATTTTCGATACGATACTGGTTTCGATATATCAACAAAACCCGTATTCTCGAAAGACGGGATAATATTACATTATTTTCGTATAAAGTATTTTATAAAAAGCCTGGATGGGATAATTATCCAATACGGGTATTAAATCAGATCGTTTTTGCAGTTACTTAGCGGCTAAGTAACTAATTTAACGATCCAAAACGATCCAACACGAACCAATATTCCATACATATATATAGCCATTTTATTATTTCATTTTATTCGTAAAAATCATAACCAATCAGTAACAAATAAGAAATACAGAGAAAAACCCTAAAAATGATACGTTTTTGAGAATCAAACGAATGATTAAAGGCGTTATCGGACTCCGATTCGGGCGTGCAGCATATCAAAACGAAGCTCTCGAAAACCTCTTCCTGGATCAATCATCTGTTTTTGTGCAAGAATCAAGGTATTCTTATGATTTAATTATTTTAATTCGAATTAATTATGAATTAAAATATGAATTTTTGTTCCTGATATTTTTGATATGATTTGATGGCATAATCGTGTAGATTATTTCTTCCTGGTCAATTTGGTATATTATATGTTAAATTTGGAGTTCAATAACATGGTTAAATTTGAGTTTGATCTTCGAATTAATAAAATTAGGGTTTGAATATTTGAATGTTCTTGATTAATAATTGAGAACTTCTAATCTGGTAAACCTGGGTTCGATTGACTAGTACCAGTGAGTAGATCATTTAAAAACGATTTGATTCATATATAGAGTTGTTGAGTTGGAAGCCCGAATGAGATGGCCGAAAAATCTAAGCTTTTCGCCGGCAACAATGGCAATTTCGCCAGATTGTGAATTTTACAGTGGATTTACGGTGATTGTTGCATGAAATGAAATCCCAGGGAGATAAGAAAGAGATTACGCGCTTGAACTAGTTAAAACGGGGCCATTTTGGACCCGTATTAAGGTCGCCGGAGTCCGGCGACGGCCACCAGAAACTGGGTTCGTCCCAGAAACCGGCGGGTCGTCCCGACCCGGTTACTGACCCGTTTTTTTTCATCAAAACCCGGTTTCGAACCTGTAAACCTCAATTGCAAAACTTGAATTCTGTTTCTAATTTCTTTTATTTTAAAAATTATTTAAAATTATGTTTTATTTATAAAAATTCATTTTTAATTTCTAAAAATCTATATTTAATTCTGAAAAAATTATTTTCAATTCTAAAATAAATCTTAATTATTTAATTAATTAATTTTAGTTGATAATTAATTATTTAATTATTCAATTAATTTAAATATTAATTTATTAATTAATTTAATTAGTTATTATTTAATTTTAATTGATTATTTAAATAGATTTAATTATTTAAAATTGATTTAAAAATTCCGAAAAATAGTATCGAGTTTTAAAATATTATTTCAAATTATTTTCAAGGCTCGATAATTATTATAAAATTATTTTAAAGCCAGATTCGGGTGTTCAAACCCTATTATTTAATTATAAAATGATTCAGAGTCCCGTTTAAATTCCGAAAAATGTTTAAAAATTCATAATAAATTCCTGGAATATCATTTTAACCCCGAATCTTCTTTGATTAATTATTTCAATTAAATATCTTACGTGCTACGTGTTATATGTGATCTGATTGATTCGTAATATGATTGTACGTGTATTGTTTGACTGTTTCTGCTGTAACTTTTAATCCATACGTCGGATTTGGGTGAAACGAAGGGTAGAGAGAAGCTTGTATCGAATAGAATGTGATGTGAAGTACTATTGATAAGTACATTTGATGTTAAACAGAGGAAGCGAGATGTAGAAAAGGAAAGCAGGTAGTCAGTGAGTGTGTACCACTTGACAAGTGCTAGTAAAGTGAAAGCGAATTGATAAGGCAAGTGTTTCTATTTTTTCTTGATTATATTGCAAGTATTTTGAACTTCCTTCATTATGTTGAACTTCCTTCATTATGTTACAATTATTCCAAACATTTCTTATTCTATATTGCAAGTACTTTGAAGTACTTAACCCTAACCCTGATTCTTATTTATCTTGAGCCATAAGCCTTGTTCTTTGTAAACCATTGATTGTTGAATTCTCAAATACAAACCACACATATAGGATACTACTCCATAAATACATATATACCACGCATTGATTCTTGATACTGAATTGCTTGATATACCAACCCTTATGCTTTGTTCAACAGAAGACCACGCCTTGTAACCCTTGAACCCTGGGTCTTCTACTTTTGATTCCTCCTTTGATTGAAAGCCAATTCTTATGATTCCATTGTTATACCTTCTTGGAAATCTTGAATCACCTTACAGTTTGACATAAAGATTATTTATGATTCAGTTATTGATTTACATTGTTTATCATATTATTATTCTGGAATTGGATTATTTTCAAATATAGACCATATTCATGGTCGGACCAGATTCGTGGTCATAGTAGGCCAATATGTGCCTTAGATCCAGTATATAAAGCAAAGCTGAGAGCCTTGCTCGGGGTTAGTGTGTGACATCAACAGCCTAACCTTAATTTTTAAAATAAAAGTGAATATCCAATTCTAATCATTGTTTATCAATAAGCTTGATTCTTTATATCATTTCAATTGATCATTGTTAATTTTAGTTAATGTCATTGTGACTTGCTGAGCTAGTTAGCTCACTCTTGCAAATCTGTTTATATTCGTTTCCAGTGAAAAAGGAAACTGGTGGTAGCGAGCATCCCCAGACAAGTGTGCGAGCTAGGTATCCAGGTTGAATGAAATAGACTAGCAGATGATGTTTGGCTTGGTTGTGTTAATAGTTTGTAATAAAGTTTGAACTTCACTTGTAAGATAAAATAAGTTGGGATTTGGAACGTTTGTAATATAAATAAGGTTGTGGCTTGTGGACATACTTTAAACTGCATCGATCTGTGGAATATGGTAAGTAGGGTCACTGCATATATAGATATATATCCTTATATTCATAAATAGGTTTAAACATAGTGAGTGTATGTGTTGTGGAGCCCCAAACTTCTGACCCGGGATTGGAGGGCGTTATAGAGGCCTTGCTCATAGTCCTGACTGTTCTTGATGAGATAATTTCCACCACCTGCTATGTTGGGATGCTTGCAACACCTTCTCCAGGATAAAACAACTCCGAGCTTTGAGTTCACAGCACCTCAAAAACTCAACGACGACTGGTACCTCACTCGTCGGAAAAACCACTAACTGTGTTTGTGTTTGGGAGAGCAGAGAGAGTAGAGAGGAGTAGAAGAGAATGTAAGGTGTGGTGTGTATAAATCAGCAACTGAGGTCTCTATTTATACTAGAGGCTAAGTGTAACTGATACCACAACACAGTAATATTAGAATAGAAACAGCTCATTTATATTTAATAAAAAAATCAAAACTAATGATTTTGAATTAAATAAAATGTAACAGCCTCTCAATATTTAATCCACACATAAATTAGATTTAATATTATAATTTGAATGTAATATCAGTTACATGTCCAGGTTCAATGAATCTGACTCAGCCCACTTACAAAGTGACCCAGCCCAACTGAAATCAAAACCCAGTCCAATTGAGCCCAACAGAAATAATAACCTAGCCCAACTGATAAATTAATTCTAATTAAAAATTAAATCACATATAAATAAAATCCTCACCCAGGCGCCTCGCGTACACCGAGACATTCGCCCCAATCGCCATTCGACCCGACCCGAGTCGAGTCGAGTCGTGGCGGCGGCGACGCTCGCGCGCGAGTGTGTGCGTGCGTGTGAAACATGTAAGAACATTATGAACCATCAAACACCTTAGTAGTTGTACACTAACCATGTGTGTGATACAATATAAATCCAACACCCCCTATATTTACTGTTAGGTCACACACACACTGTAGAGGGGGTGAATACAGTGTATAGTATACTCAAATCGAACTTTAAGAACTTAAGTAACAGAAAACAAACTTTATTGAAACAATAAACTCTGTTACAATATGGAACTGTTACCTCTCAGTGATGAACAAATATCATGAGAGCTGCTAGGGTTACAATAAATAATCTTCTCGAATATGATAACACTTATAGTGTAAACCCTATGTCTGTGTTTATATACTACACAGTTACAAGATAATCGCTAATTGATATGGAATATAATTCTGCTTCCTAAAATATATCAATCAGATATCTTTTCTTCCAAGTATTCCATTCTTTACAGAATTCCTTCTTCATGCATATCTCTTCTTATGTTTATCTTGATCTTCTTTCCTTTAATCAGCTACTGTCCTTATCTGATCGTTCTTCAGCACTTAAGTTCTGATATCTATCTTCTGATGATTATCTCCTGATAACATACGTACTGATATCCTTAAGTCCTGACTTCCAGTATAAGTACTGATCAATAGTTAAGTACTGATCTTCGACTTGGCTTCATCATTTTCTGATCTCTCTAATGTCAGGAGTTGTTCTGAGATAGTTCTTCAACAAACATTTCTCAGTATATCTGAGTTCATCAATCATTCTCCTTTTGACATCTTTAAGCTCTGCAGTATCTTCACCAGTTTGAAAGATTGCAGCTCTGAGATCATTGATCTTTGCTTTTCTCAACTCCTGATCTAGTCTTATGACATAAGCTTTGTCAGACTCTAGATTGAATTCAAGTCCCTTAATACCAAGATATGTTCTGATCTGTGCCGTATTAGGCTTCATATCAACAATATCACCATTGTGATCTCTGTACTTTGGAACATATATGCTGTCAGACTTAACAGAATAAAGCCTTTTCTGTCTCTGAATCTGTTCTTTTAAGTAGTTTGCAGCAGTCTCTGTTATTCTGTCATCCACTTGAAGTAAGAAAAGTACATGCTCCAATTCTTCAAAATACTTCAATGGAATGGCATTTTGTCTTATATGATAAACCCTACCATCTGTCATGAAATACAACATGATGTATTCTTTCAAGTAGGTATGATAAACCATCTGTACAGATTCCAGTTGATTCAATCTCTCAGGAGTTGCTCCAATACCTGGTTCACTCAAGGAAGTTGGATCATTGGTAGTGTTGTGTACTCTTCTTTCATCAGCACTTCCCAATCCAGTTTTATCTCTAGCTTCCTTTCCAGTAACTACTCTTGCTTCAAAACCACTTGCAGTAGTCTTCAAAGATTGAGTCTGTTTTGCTTTAGTGAATCCTGGTAAGAGTGTCTTTGATATATTTTCTGATATCAAGTTAACTTGAGCTATGTCAAAGGTTACTTGCTTCTTCTGAATATCAGAACTTACAATTTCTTGACTCTGAACAACTTGAGCCATGTCAGAGGTTGTTTTAAGAACTTTTCTTGTAGTCAGAGCAAGATCATCCTTTTCATCAGTAATTTCTTCTTCCTCAGGAGGTACATAAACCTTGATAGGTTCACCAACCTTTTCTTTACCCTTGGATCTTGGATCTATCTGTGGTTGTGATCTAGCCAATGTTGCTTCAGTATGTGTCCTTTCTTTGATCACAATGCCTTTGAGTTTTGGAAGTGATTTTTTACCAGAAGCTTCAGATTTAGATCTGACTTTCTCTGATTTAAGTCTGGCTTCTTCTTCCTTTAAACTTTCCAAGTCCATTCCTGGATTTTCTTGAAGAAATAACTGTCTTGACATTTCCTCATCAAGATCTAGAAGTTTATCAGAACTTATCCTTTTACCAGCAGCAGAACTTATTCTTTTTCCAGTATCAGAACTTGTCATGTGACTAGCTTGTCTTGATGTAAACCTTCTACCTTGACTATGACCGCTACCCATTCCAGAGTATCCTTGATCATCATTTCCATCATCCTTTCCTTGCAGTGTCTTGTTAGTTTTGCATTTGGACTTAATTACCTTCTCCCCTTTTTGCCATCAGCAGGTAGTAAAAGAGAGATAAGTAATTCCACTGAGGATTGGATTTCAGTAAGTTGCGATTGCTGAGAAGCTTGATTTGTCAGAATTTCATCAATCTGAGCTTGTTGTTTCTCTTGAGTTTGCTCAATATAAGCAATCCTGTCAATGGTAGGTTGAAAGAACTTTTTCTTATCAATTTTCCAAACTTGTTCCTGTTTGATAAAGTTTTCCTGAATCTTGTGTAGCTCTGCATGAGTAGTTGAATGAAGACCCTGTAGATACTTAGTACTCAATGCAGTGACTCTAAGCTGGGTTTTAAAATCATCAGAATTTAACATTTCATCAGCTTTAGTCAAGTGCTCAGCAAAATGTTTGTCAGTTGGAACACATGAAAATGAATTCCATTCCTTAGTCCACTCCTGACCTGCAGGAGTTTCACTCCAAGGTACTGGTGTTTCCCCGATAACAAACTTCTTTACCAGTTCAGACTTAGGAAGAGTCTGTTGAGGAGTATGTCCTGAAGGACCTGCTGCATCAACATCTACAGTTGGAGCAGCATCACCAGTATCTCCAACATTTGCAGCATCAGAACTTAAAGAATCAGTATCTTCTGATAAGACAACAGTGTGAGTAGCAATGGAGGTTTCAGCATCCTCTAATTACTGATCTGATACTAAGTTCTGATCAACAGCCATATCCTGATGCTCACCTAAAGTCTGATCATCAGCATCTTGATGCAGAGAAGGTGTTGTTGATAACTCTGGAGTTTGAACAACATCAGTAACAGGTGTTGTGGAAAGATTATTTGCTGTTGGAGCTTCTAAGAGAAATACTTCAGACACAACCAAGTGTTGAACATCAATATCAGCACTTGTGCCTGGATCAACAAGAGACACAGATGGTGAGTTAGCCTTGTCAGATACAACTTCCTGAGATGGAGTTGATGGAGAAGAAGTGACTAGAGCAAATTCCTTGTCTTGTGAGATCAGAGATTCCTGATCCCCTTCCTTAGCTGCTTCCTCTTCATCATCTGAAACTGGCCTTTGTGTTCTCTGTTTCTTGTACTTCCTTGTTGATTTGGATTCCTTGGGAGTTTCAGGAACTGTCATTCGTCTAAGCCTCTTGAGAAGCCTAGAACCCTCAATTTCAGAATCCTTCTGAGAAATCACTTTCTCAGCTTCAGTTACAACAGGTTCTCTTCCTCAGAATCAGATTCATCTCTCAATGCAATCCTCCTTCTCTTTTGAGGTGTTTGAGGAACATTCTTTGTCCTCTTTGGCTTGGAAGATGAAGATTTCACAGTAGGTGCTGAAGATGAAGGTTGAGTAGTCTGTGAAGTGGAGAGATAGGATTTGAGATATGTTCTGAGGGTAGGTTGAGTAGTATGAGAGGTAGGTACTAAGGTTGATGGATTTTGGGTGTTTGGAGTTGGTTGGACATCAGAGTAAACAGATCTATAAGTATCAGGATCAGCATTTACTAGGATCTGTTTTATAGACTGAGGAATCTGTAATGGTCTAACCACTTTTTTCTTAGTATCAGCATTTACCAGGTCATTAAAGTATCGTTTTGCAACCTTAAAAGGTGGGGTTTTGGTGTTGACTAAATGAGGTTCATCAGTACAATAAGTGTAAATAAGTTGACAGAATCTAGCAAAATAAACAACATCTCGATCCTCTGTCATCCTATCCCCAATAAAACCAATTATTCCAGTTGCAAAATCAAAATGAGTTTGATGAATAATAACATACCCTATGTGCTGACTCAGAATTGGGATAGCATCAAAATTTGAACATTTGTTCCCAAAAGCTTTGGTGATGCAATCAAAGAAGAAACTCCATTCTCTTCTGATATTAGCCCGTTTCAACTGTCCAAGTTTCATCAGACTCTTTTCATATCTCAATTCAGCCATTAACTCCCGAAGGGCTGAGTCCTCTGGAATTGAGAAAGTACAATCTTCTGGAAGATGTAAAGCCCTGCGTACTGTACCAGGAGTGACTACAAAGGATGAATCACCCACTTGGAAGATAATACTGGGAGTTCCATGTTGACCACCATCATCAAAAAGTCCAGTCCTCCAAAACCTCAGAACTTGTTGGCTTGAAAAGAATTCAGGCTGTGTTAATGCATACCCAACCTCACTATGTGCAAGAAGATCTTGCACAAAGTGCAATTCAGATGGAGTTTCAGTGTGATCAAGAACTGCAGCATAGTTGTTGGAGACAAACTTAGCTCCATCAATGATTAAATCCTTTGGTGCCATGTAAAAAAATTGAGATTCAAGTATGCCTGTGAGGTGTTTGATATAATGTCTGTATGAAAAACCAACGTGAGAAATAAAGAGAAAGAGAGTAAAAGTAAGGAGAGAGATAAAATATGAAGAAAATAAAAGATTAAAGAAATCCTCTCTCAGTTGTACTTATACTCTGAACAAAAATGTTACCGTTGGACACCTGTCAGACATGCAGTAATAACGGACAGTTACTGGGCTCGAGAAAACAGGAATCATTACTTACCCATTTGCCTAGTTTCAAGAAAAAACCGTTCCATTTATCAAGAGAAACAGTTTTAATTCAAAATTTAAACCGTTATCACTGATTGAATTATTTTTCACTGCATCATCAATATTCTGAAAATACATCACATGAAAATGACCAAGATAAATTAGATAAGTAAGTGCTGAAAATGAATCAGAACTTAATATAAAACAAAATTTATATGGTCATCAGAATATCAATCAGGATTTATCAACACAAGATAAAATAACTCAGAGACAAAATCTTGAAGTAAAAACAACTTTCATTAATATATCAAGACAATACATTCATGAAATGGAAATTACATCAATACTTATACAAGATTTTCCCTAAGCTTCTAAACCTAACATCAACAGCCTTAGTCCTAGCTAAGAAGCCTGACAAAGCTGATGATGAAGAAAAACAGGAAGAAGACGAGATTAAGTCATCTTCTTCTTCCTACTCTCGACAAACAGAATGGCGAGTCGGATGATTCGCTCTTGCTGGCGAAGACGATGAAGATGAAGTTCTCTTCGAACGGCCACCAGATCACGTTTGATAACCTCTGGAAATTGAATCCAGAGATTGTGAGGAATGTTGGTGATAGGGTATGGAGTTGGAATTCCATTCAAAAAGACATGAAAAGTCTCATCACCATAATTGTAGAACCAGCCAAATTCAGCCATTTGTGATGATAAATGAAAAACGAGAGTGAGTTTGTGATAAAACTGTGATGGGAAGGCTGATGTGAAGTGGTTGCATATATAGGCAAGAGAATGCCAGGAGACGCAAAGAAATTGAATGCTGACAGGTAGAATTAATTCTACCTCGTCTCCCTAGACTGTGAAAAAGAATAACATTCATTGAAAAGAGGAAACATGGTTTAAAGCGCACAAGAAACAAGTAACATTGGACTGTTCAGGTACAAATACCATTAACCCTAACCATAGTGACTATTAATCTTCCACTTCAACATATTCAAGTTCGAACTGAGACTGTTACCAAATTTTATTCGCAGATAAGCCAAGTAAAGGATTAGACTGTAATATCAGAACTTAGACTTATATCAGAACTTAACAGTCATCAGAACATAATTTCTTAACTCAAAAAAGGAATGCCCATCTTAGTAAATCCTCATACAAGTTCTGAGTTATAGACTTCAGAACTTAATCATTAGAACGTGTAACTAGAACTTGTCCTCAGAATTTGTGCAAAGTAACACAGTGACTGTTTATCTAGAATAACATAGACCACCACAGTAATTTTCATCATTCATATGGAGTGATTAGTGTGTGCATTAAGCTAAATAACAGACAAAGAGTAAAGTCTGAGTCACTTCAGTACATCTTAGAAATAAGGCATAACTAAAATTTTGCTAAAGAGCTGTCATTGTCCTGAAACCTACTGATGAATGAGTTCATGCTTGAGTCCACCTCAACTGTTTTGTGCTAATTTTATGCATCTTTTGAAATTCTATTTTACAGTGGCTTCTCAGTGTAAGTGAGTCACGACTGTTTATCAGAATTTATGCTATTATCAGAGTATTTCTCCAGTAATCATAGAGTGTGAAAAGTCACCAAGAAAATATTTTGCTTTTCTAATGCATATTTACTTAATACCAGCAATGCACTTGGGTCGTCCCTTCCATATTTTTTACTCTAGATCTCAAAGGAGTACCTGATTTTATTCTTTGACCTTTTTGCTTTTTCTTTTGATAAGTGAGGTTTATCACCACTTAGTACATTCAGCAGTTTTACTAGTATCAGAACTTAACAGATGAGTAGCATTATTCTAATTTGTGACTTAGTAATAAGATATACAAAGTAAACTTAACTAAGCTCAATTATCAGAATTTGCTAGTGTCATAAGATTTCCACTGAAATAATTACTTCTTACATGGAATCATTTGTTTATTGAAGACTACTAGGTCAGTATCTAGCACAGTTATCCTTATAGGATTGAATAGGTACTAGAACATACATATCACTTATCAGAGTTTAGAAACATATATCAGACAACGGTCAGTACTTAAAGACATTTATCAATTAAGCACAGAATACACAATGAGATTAATTCTGTAAATACTGAGCATAAAGTCTGATAACACAGAACAAGACTAAGCAGATTTAGAGAAAGAACCTGAAACCATTCCAAGTTCATTTACCAATCTTGTAAAAGTAGCTTCACACAGTGGTTTTGTGAAGATATCTGCTAGTTGTTGATCTGTGGGAACAAAATGCAATTCCACTGTACCTTCATCCACTAGTTCCCTGATGAAGTGGTACCTGATGCTGATGTGCTTTGTCATAGAGTGTTGAACTGGATTACCTGTCATAGCAATAGCACTTTGATTATCACAGTAAATAGGGATTTTGAAATATGTTTACCCATAATCCAGTAACTGATTCTTCATCCAAAGAATCTGTGCACAGCAGCTTCCTGCAGCAATATACTCTGCTTCTGCAGTTGATGTGGAAATTGACTTTTGTTTCTTGCTGTACCAAGAAACCAATCTGCCTCCAAGAAATTGGCAGCTTCCACTTGTGCTTTTCCTGTCAATTTTGCAACCTGCAAAATCTGCATCTGAGTAACCTATTAGTTTAAAATCTGATTCTCTAGGATACCATAATCCCAGAGCAACTGTTCCTTTAAGATACTTAAAGATTCTTTTTATAGCTGTTAAGTGAGGTTCTCTTGGATCTGCTTGAAATCTTGCACAAAGACAGGTAGCATACATGATATCAGGTCTACTAGCAGTTAGATAGAGTAGAGAGCCAATCATACCTCTGTAGTCAGTAATATCTACTGATTTACCGGTATCCTTATCCAGTTTTGTTGCAGTGGCCATTGGAGTGGATGCACTTGAACAATCTTGCATTCCAAATTTCTTCAGCAAGTTTCTGGTGTACTTGGTTTGACAAATAAAAGTGCCTTCTTCATTCTGCTTGACTTGAAGGCCCAGAAAATAGCTAAGTTCCCCCATCATACTCATCTGATATCTTGACTGCATTAGTTTGGCAAACTTTTTGCAAAGTTTGTCATTTGTAGATCCAAAAATGATATCATCAACATAAATCTGGACCAGAAGTAGGTCCTTTCCATGGTTGAGGTAGAACAATGTTTTGTCTATTGTCCCTCTGTTGAATCCACTTTCCAGAAGAAACTGAGCTAAAGTCTCATACCATGCTCTAGGAGCTTGCTTAAGTCCATAAAGTGCTTTATCAAGCCTGTAGACATAATCTGGATGTTTGGTATCTACAAAACCTGGAGGTTGTTCAACATATACCTCCTCCTCCAATTCTCCATTGAGAAAAGCACTTTTCACATCCATTTGAAAGACAGTAAACTTTTTGTGAGCAGCATAAGCCAAGAATATCCTTATGGCTTCTAACCTAGCAACTGGTGCAAATGTTTCATCATAATCAATTCCCTCCTGTTGAGAATATCCTTTTGCAACCAGCCTTGCCTTATTCCTTGTAATTATGCCATCACTGTCAGTTTTGTTTCTGAATACCCACTTTGTACCAACAACAGATCTATTCTTTGGTCTTGGCACTAGGGTCCAGACTTTGTTTCTTTCAAATTCATTCAACTCTTCCTGCATTTCTTGCACCCAATCAGCATCTTGAAGAGCTTCTTCCACTTTCTTTGGCTCAGTCTGAGAGAGAAAAGAATTGTAAAGACATTCATTTGAAGTACCTGTTCTAGTTCTGACACCTGCATCAGGATTTCCAATTATCAAATCAGGTGTATGTGATTTTGTCCACTTCCTTGCAGATGGAAGGTTTTCTCTAGAACTGGATGCTCCCCCATGATCTATGCTATCTTTATTTTCATTTTCTGATGCTCCCCCTGAAACTATGCTCTCTGAGTTGGAGTCTTCAGTATTTAAATTTTCAGCACTATCAGAACTTGGCTTATCAGAACTTGATGAATCAGAATTTGAAGAGTCAGATGTATGTCCTGATGTTTCTTGAGCTGTGGTAGGATCTTGAGTATGCTCCCCCTGCATCGGTGCATCTTCCCTTGGCGTAGCCACCACAGTTTCAATATCATCAGAGTTTATTCCATCAGAGTTTACAGTATCAGGACTTAGACTTTCAGGATTTTCAATATCAGAATTTGAGTCTTCATTTTCAAATCTCAGCTGATCATGGTCAATGAAATCTTCAAGACCAGTAATCTTCTTGTCATCAAAAGAGACATTGATAGATTCCATGACTACTTTTGTTCTCAAATTATAGACTCTGAAGGCTTTTGTGGAAAGTGGATATCCAACAAAGATTCCTTCATCAGCTTTTAGATCAAACTTTGATAGTTGTTCAGTATGAGTCTTGAGAACAAAACACTTGCATCCAAATACATGAAAGTATTTCAGATTTGGCTTCTTTTTCTGCACCATCTCATATGGTGTTTTTCCATGCTTGTTAATGAGTGTTGCATTTTGAGTAAAACAAGCAGTCTACACAGCTTCAGCCCAGAAATAGGTTGGAAGCTTTGCTTCTTCAAGTATTGTACGTGCAGCTTCAATGAGAGTTCTATTCTTCTTTTCAACAACTCCATTTTGCTGTGGAGTTCCAGGAGCAGAAAATTCCTGCTTTATTCCATGGCTTTTGCAGAACTCTTCCATTATCAAATTCTTGAACTCAGTGCCATTATCACTCCTTAAAATTTTCACAGAATCTTTGACCATTTTATCCAGATGTTTGATATGATCAATCAAGATTGATGCAGTTTCACTTTTTGTATGCAAGAAATGCACCCATGTGTATCTGGTGAACTCATCCACTATGACCAACGCATACTTCTTCTTTGCAATAGACATGACATTTACTGGACTAAATAGATCAACATGTAGTAGATGATAAGGCTCAAGAATTGATGATTCAGTCTTGCTCTTGAATGAAGATTTTCTTTGTTTGGCTTTCTGACATGAATCACAAAGACCATCAGGATCAAATACTGTATTTGGAAATCCTCTCACAAGATCTTTCTTGACCAGTTCATTTATATTGTTGAAATTTAAATGAGAGAGTTTCTTATGCCAATTCCAGCTTTCTTCAATTGATGCTCTACTTATCAGACAGATTGCAGAACCATCAGTACTTGTTGAAAGCTTAGCTTCATAAATGTTACCACGCCTGTATCCTTTCAGAACAACTTTGCCTTTAGATTTACTCACAATTTCACAGTGTTCTTCAAAGAAATCAACATGATAACCTCTGTCACAGATTTGACTTATACTCAGTAGGTTGTGTTTAAGTCCTGAGACCAGAGCTACTTGTTTAATTATGACATTTCCAAGATTGATATTGCCATATCCCAATGTTTTTCCAATGTTGCCATCTCCATAAGAAACACTTGGGCCAGCTTTCTCCACAAAGTCTGATAGCAGGGCCTTATTTCCAGTCATATGTCCTGAACATCCACTGTCCAAAACTAGAATATTTTTCCTGTTGCCCTTATTAAGTTTGTTAACATTTGCAGCGGATTTAGCATCAGAGTTTATGTTAACATTTTTCTTATCAGAACTTACACTATCAGACTTTGTATCAGAATTTACACTAGAAGGAACAATGGAAACTTTCTTCAAAGAAGGTTTTATTTGATAATAATCATAGTACAAGCTATGATATTCCTTACAAGTATAAATGGAATGCCATAAACTACCACAATGAAAACAAGGATTTTGTGGTTTGTATCTAACAGACTGACTCTTAACTCCTGACTTTGAAGGTAAGGAGTTAATATTCTTATTCTTCCTGCAAAAAGAAGCCAGATGGTTAGAACTTCCACAGTTATGACATGTTTTCCTAGAAGCATCAGGAACAGGTTTATAATTATTGCTTTTATTCACACCTTCCTTTCCATTCCTATTTTTCCTAGGTGATTTTACCTTGTTTGCATTCTTAACATCTTTCAGCTTATGCTTAAGCTGCTTCTTTGTCATTAAGCCTATGTTCACTTCAGCTGTCTTTTCCTGTTTTAGTTTGTCAGAAGTTAATTTCTTTGTAACTTCTGATTTTTCATTTTCAGACTTTACAGTTACAAACTTAACAGGTTTTAACTTTGGCTTTTGCTTATCAATAGACTTAATTTCTTCAGTTCCTTTATCATTCTTATCTTCTCCATAACCTAAACCCTCTTTCCAGTTTCCACTACTTAGCAAATTTTGAGTTGTTTTGCCAGAGTTAGTCCAAGTCCTGATAATCTCTCTTTCCTTTTCTAACTCAGTTTTTAAAGATTCATTTATTTTTAGCACTTCATTCCTAACATAAAAAGCATCATCTCTATCCTTCTGAGTTTGATGGAACATGACTAACTCTTTTTCTAAGAAATCATTTCTTTTCTTAAATGCAAGATTTTCAGAAGTTAATCTTTCACATGTTAAAGTTTGATCTCTATAACTAACAAAAATGGTTTTAAGATATCTTCTCAACTCATTAATATCATCAGTATGAAAAGCATAAGTAGTCTGAGGTACCTTTGTTCCAGCAGCTTCAGAACTGCTCTCAGCACTTTCTTTATCAGCATTTGCCATCAATGCATAGTTTTCCTCACTTTCAGAGTCTGAGGTGTCTGTCCAGCTTTTCTGCTTTGTGACAAGAGCCTTGCCTTTGTCACCCTTTACCTTCTTGCAATCAGGAGATATGTGGCCTTTCTCACCACAGTTATAGCATTTAACATTGGTGTAATCTCCTCTGTCAGACTTTCCTCCTCTGCCTTCAGATCTTCTGAAATTCTTCTTATCAGAACTTATGCCTTTCCTGGAAAACTTCTTTCCCTTCCTGAACTTCCTGTATGCAATCTTTGTGATTCCTTTCACCATAAAAGCACACAGCTTCATCATCTCCTCATCAGCATCAGTCTCAGACAAGCTTTCAGAATCTGAGTCATCATCACTCTCAGAACTTGATGACTCGGTATCAAACTTTATGAAAAGAGCTTTACCCTTGTCTTTCTTTGAGGAAGCTGCTTTGGGGAATTCTTCTTCAGCCTTAAGAGCAACTGTCCTTGACTTTCCTCCTTTCCTCTTGCTTCTTTGTTCCATCTCCAGCTCATGAGTCTTGAGCATTCCATAGATTTCGTCAAGAGTTGTTTCATCAAGATTGTAGTTGTCTCTTATTGTCGTTGCCTTCAAATCCCAGCATTCAGGAAGAGCTAACAGGAACTTAAGGTTTGAATCTTCAAGATAATACTCTTTATCAACCAATGACAAATCATTCAAAAGTTTGACAAATCTATCATATAAATCATTCAATGACTCATTAGTCCTTGAGTCAAAGTGTTCATACTCTTGAGTGAGTATTGTCTTCCTGTTTTTCTTAATTGTGTCAGTTCCCTGACATCTTGTTTCCAGAGCATCCCATATCTCCTTAGCAGTCTTGCAGTTGATTACCCTGTTTGACATTACATTATCAATGGCACTATGCAGTAAGTGTCGTACCTTAGCATCTTTAGCAATTGATGTTATGTCTTCAGCAGTATAATCACTCTTCTCCTTTGGTACGGTCTTTGCTGCTTCACCTGCAACTGCAACTGCGAGCTTGGTTGGTTTGTGAGGGCCTTCCTTGATTCTATCAAGGTATTCTGGATCTGTTGCTTCCAGGAACATGGTCATCCTTACCTTCCATATGGGATATTCAGATGGTCTCAGTATGGGAACTCTGATGGTCTCATACCGACTCTGAATTTGTGTCTTTGGTGGTTCCTCAGTTTTGGTAGGCTTAGTTGGAGTTTCTGTGTCCGACATGATTGTGTTTGGATCTTTAACTGTATGTATGTTAACAGATAGGCTCTGATACCAATTGTTAGGTCACACACACACACTGTAGAGGGGGTGAATACAGTGTATAGTATATACTCAAATCGAACTTTAAGAACTTAAGTAACAGAAAACAAACTTTATTGAAACAATAAACTCTGTTACAGTATGGAACTGTTACCTCTCAGTGATGAACAAATATCACGAGAGCTGCTAGGGTTACAATAAATAATCTTCTCGAATATGATAACACTTATAGTGTAAACCATATGTCTGTGTTTATATACTACACAGTTACAAGATAATCGCTAATTGATATGAAATATAATTCTGCTTCCTAAAATATATCAATCATATATCTTTTCTTCCAAGTATTCCATTCTTTACAGAATTCCTTCTTCATGCATATCTTTTCTTATGTTTATCTTGATCTTCTTTCCTTTAATCAGCTACTGTCCTTATCTGGTCGTCCTTCAGCACTTAAGTTCTGATATCTATCTTCTGATGATTATCTCCTGATAACATACGTACTGATATCCTTAAGTCCTGACTTCCAGTATAAGTACTGATCAACAGTTAAGTATTGATTTATCCTGTTCAAGTAAGATCTGAAAGCTAAACATAAAATATATTAGCCATGACATTATCAAATATATCTAACATTTACTTTTAATGCGGGACCAACAACACATTCTTATTTCAAACTTTTACACGCTACTCACTTCACTTCTATTTCTTTATGGATTTCACTAAAAAAATTACTTAGATCCATATATAAAAGTTTAAGTTCCCATAAAAATGAACACTTTACAATTGTTAAAATCCGAAATTAATATCAAGAACATAAAAAACTTATGCTCTAAAACTCCATTTTCTAACAGTATATGTATATGTATATATATATATATATGTATATGTATATTTATATATATATATATATATGTATATGTATATGTATATATATAGTTACTAATATTATTAAAATATTTACTATATTAAGTCATTTATTCTAGACCTGTCAATTCAGATAATCGGATCGGTCGGTTAAAGATCAGAACCATTTTTCGATTATGATATATCTGGACACCATTCAGATCAGATGTAATTCAGTTTTGTTCTAATTCAAATTAAAATAGGATGAAATTCGGATTAAGATCATACAAAAATCGGATTGGATTAAATTCGATACGCATATTTTTGGACCATAGTTTTTTTATTTTTACAACTTGTGAGACTTAATATTTTTTTAAAAAAATTTAGTACTTTTAATATAATATAATTTAGTTTTATATACAGTTATGATTAAATAATTATGTTAACGCAAACATAAAATTATTTTAATTATAAATTTTGCTTACTTCAGATCATATTCGGTTAAGATAATATATTACTTGATTTTGATCGGTTCTAAGTTATAATTAGATCTAGTATTTCAGATCATTTTTGGTAAATAATTTTATTTAGGTCATTTTCATCGATTTAAATTAGTTTTCGAATAAAATACCGGATTATGTGATTCAGATTTTGGATTAGATCTCGGTTTCATGAATTTTATTTCGGTTCTTCGAATCTGGGACCATTTTTCCATGTCTAATTTGCTTATACCAACCCTTTTCCATCTCTAGTGTAGCTCCTTTTAAATTATTAAAAAATTCCTTCTAAATAAAAATGTAATGTTTAAATTTTTATACAATAAAAGAAAATCTTAAAAATAAATTATGAAGCAATACTTATATTAGTCTTAAAATGTGTGTCAATCATAAGAAAAAAATTGTAAAAAATGAGCGGAACAGAGATGCCAAATTAAATTTTTACCTAATATTCGGTGATGATCGAAAATGCTTTTAACTGATGGTAGCTAGAGAAATGAGAACCTATACTAGGGACTTTATACCTAAATAACTAAAGTATGTTTTTTGTTGCATGTGAGTTTGTATTTTTTTAATCAATATAATTTGTTAAGTAACGTATTATATAATAAAATATTATTTAAATTATTAATTTTTTAAAGTTGCAGTTGTGGTCAATTTTAATTTATCTTAATTGCAAATATGGTTGGAAAATTGTGAAATATAGTTCTACAATATTTTTTTCAAAAATTATTTTTTTAAATTATTTTGATATTTCGATATTTTTAGAAAAGCCCAAAAATTTAAACACTATGTAAAACTAAGGATGAATAAATTTGCAAATCAAACAATGTTTCGCTAATAAAAAGTAAAAATTTCTCAAGTTATCCCAATCCTACACTTTTCACTCTAATTAAGAGTAAAGTGCAATTTACTTGTTCACACATTAAATATCAAATCACTTAAGATACTGGAATTTAAAAATTACCACATGCTATAACAGACATTTTTTATATATATAATATGTATAATGCCATCAAATTTGGCTAACTCCGTTAATTATTTCAAGGAAATTTCAATTTTTTTATCATCATCATCTTTCTTAATTAAACGCATTTTTGCCATTATTAAGAGTTTCAAGAAATTATAATTTAAATATCTCATTTTTTTAACAAAATCAATTGATTTAAATTACAATGTATTCCTCTTTTTTCTCTTTACAAATTCATCTTGATTTAATTTGTCAATATTGAGTTGTGGACTCAATAGTTAACATTTATCATGTTTTTGATGCCATCATAATTGTGAAAATCAATTAAATTTGTAGAGAAGGGTAAGATTAAATTAAAAAAAAATAAAGAACTAATTCTTTTGGCTATATATATAAAACATATGGATTTTATATAATAATAATACAAATAATAATACAAATAATAATTATATAAATATTTATTTTTTACCGTATTACGGGGATATCATAGAGCAATCAGGGCCATTTTATTCTTACTGAAAATACTAAACTTTTTCTTATAATTATATGTTAAGATCTTTTTCATTTAAGATATGCATTTATTATTTACATTTTATTTAATATTCATGTATTAATTTTTCAAACTCATTATTTTATATTTATTGCTACTTTATTATTCACTTATTATAATTTTAACACTAGACATAATTTATACATAATACAATATTTAAAAAATTTATTTTAATTGAATACTTTGAATAACAACGACAATTTTTAAGAAAAAAAAACACAATTGGTGTATGAAAACCTAAGCAAGAAAATTGTAATAGTAAGGAAAAATATAATTATCATCCTGGGATTAAAACTAACCATAAACGAAGATTTTGCTGAAATATTTACAGATATCTGTCATTTAATGGTGTAAATTTTGAAGGTTTGTATATTTTACAATTATATATAGTGTTGGGAATATTAAACTATCTAAATAATAATGAAACAGTTATATTATTAAGAATTTAAAAAAGATAAATAACTAATTAACAAAATAAAGATGAAGGCAAAGTAATATATAATCGGATACTGAATTGACAAATTAAATGAAAGATCACTTAACTCTAAAATAAACTTTATCAAAATCTGATCAAATAGCTGAGTAGTTTGGCACTCCAGAAAATTAAACAGCTTATTCTCGGGTCAAACCAAGATATTCTCCCTTAGACCCCATTTGTGTGGAGTGGAGTCATGGTGATGCAACGGCTATAACACCGGGCACACCAATACTCTTGCGTATATAAACACAGAATCTCTCTTCACAATATTAATGTTAAATAAATTTACACAAATGATTTCAAACTATTAATTTTAATTCAATATATATATATATAAATTTTACTAAATAAATGATTTAAATATAAATATAAAAATTAAATTTTCATACTAGGAAACAACCTTAGCAATTAGTTTACTATAATTTTGTCAAGGATATATCTAAAATGTGACTTGAACTTAACATTTTTTAACATGTACAACTTTCATGTATATAAAGAAAAAATCATTGAAAAAACTGAGCTTGGGAGGGATAGGAACATTAATCTCATAACATAATATATACTTGTGTCGAGATCACTTAACCCATATATTGAACTTTTAGCTTTAGCATGCAATTGAATCATATATTTAAAAAAAAATTATTCTGTATCTGGATCACGGGCTTCATTTTAATCTGATAGATTGGTGATTTTTGTTTAGGCGGGAAGTAAATTGATAAAATATTCAATTACCGAAAAAAGTATTTAATAACAATGTAATTTAGGATGGACATAATTTTTTCTTTGGTTCTTAACTTTATTACAGATTTTATATTAACTTTTAAAAAGAGGCAAAGTCTTTGGGGAGACCACGCAAATGAAACAATTTTGAAGTTAAAATATATATGTTAAATGCAAAATAACATGTATAATATGTTATAAATTATTTAAAATAATATGTAGTTATTCATGATAAATACAAGTTGGAATTGATTAGGTACAAAGATAACCTCAGTTTTTAAATCTGTTTTACAGAGTTATGCATGATAAAATCTACAAGTTGGAAATTTAATAATTACATTTAGATTAATGCTTATATAAAACTTCTATTAAAATCTTACCTCCCCCTTCCAAAACCATGTACATAATCTGGTAATCACATACACATTCTAGTTACTCCCCCAGTCCCGCCCGGTCCTTTTTGCACAGTGCACACACTGTCAACAGTGAATATAACAAGTGTATAGATAGCCAGATAGGAGAGAAGCAATGCCTTAATTTAAGGTCTCAACCTCAAGTGATGAGCTTTAACAGAAGAGCCAGGCCGAGACCCTTCACCACTCAATAAAAATTTACACACATATATCTCAAACTTATATGAACAACAATATATGCAAGACTCTCAAACCCTAAGTGGGTCATGGTCTCCGTATTCGTAACGCTGGGGTCAAATTCCTCCATCTCCTCCTCGGCCAGAAGCATTATCATCATTCCATGGAAGCAAAAAATTAGAAGCTGGTGATGGATAGTAAGTCATTCCTCCTCTAATCATCGACTCATTTGGCCTCATTTGTCGCGGTGCTCGACTACTATAATGACTAGTACTGCCTTGAATTGGCACCGCATTTATTGTGGCTGGCAATGAGGCTCCAGAGACATTCTGTTGATGGGGGTAACGGCCGCTAGCATATCGAATCAAATCAGCATTAGCCGCATCCAGCTCCTCCTGTAGCCTCTCAACTTGCATTTGCAGAAATGAAATGGCACCAACGCAACCATAAACTGGATCTCTGACTCGTGCCTCTGCTTCATAGGCCAGGGAATTCACCGCGTCTTCTCTTTGATGAGGGAGGAGCTCGTTAAGGAGCTTCGTTACGTTGCTTGCACCGAATATTTTGTGCACATTTGCGAATTTTTGTGGTTCTTCAGGTGGGAAATAAGGGGCAAATATGCAAACTGGAACGCATTTTCTTCTCAAGAACTTGCAAGCAGCGCATGGCGTGTTATATGTCACAGATGAAGCAGCCATTGATCAATTGCAGTTTAATTCAACTGCCCGCGCTTCAATCATTATCAGGATGTCAACCAAAAAGCCAAGTTAGATTCATTCTTCCCACTCAAAACATCTACTATAATATTGTTTAAAATTCACTTTGAAAATTATCTATCGATCCGTTTTAACATTAGAACATGTCCAATTTAATGCTAAAAGATGTGATATTTCTATAATATATAACATATCAGTTATAAAACACACCTCTTGCGGCATACACATATAATATAAGTGACAAAATGAAGAGAAATCAATAATTAAAGTAAGTGTGCTAATTAAGTGGTTGAAATATAGCATATTCAGAATTATGCATCGGATAATTGTTTCTATTTTTACATCACAAAATCACTTTTTAACTTTCATAATATACCATTAGCTATCTGTGTCGGAGCACTAGCATCGCTCTTATACTATTTTAACATCTACTCCTGAAAAGAAAAAAAATAATTTTAATTCTAATTCACTCATCTTTGTTAGAATATAAAAAGATCTTACTAAGGCTGATTAATTAACATGGTCTCATGGTGGCGGAGGTGAGGTCTCACATACACCCTAATATTCTCATGATTTATTATTTTAACAAGTTAAAGCTGGTAAAATTATTGTTCTGGCTACGTACTTGTCAGATAAAACAAGCACACCCTTAAAATCTATTTTCAATGATAACTTCTGGTACACAAGTAACTTAGATTATATAAACACTTTCAATTTGTTTCAAATAAACAACTCCTGCCATTTTTTTCACATCCATGCTTTAGCAGTTGTACTTTCCATATAATAGGTAAGGTGTGTGTATGTACTGCTGTTCAGATTAAAAAGATCTGGCTTGAGTTTATGAGTCAGTGATGGTAATTAAAGTAGTAGTGATGGTCATACATTCTGATATATGAAAGTGAATGAGTCTATGGGACCTGTAGCACTGGGATGATCAATAATGGTGTTTTCTCTGCAAGTATAACCTAACACGTAAACAGCAAAAACAAAAGCAGATTCTGATTTCTGATATTCAAACATTTATAGTCAAACCCTAGATAGAACTCTGAAACTAATTCACATCCCTAGATATTTTACCTTTTCTAAGCAAACAACATTAACAAAGTAGATTTAATGCAAACTAATTCACACGCATATACAAATACTTTCAGACACACATAATTATGATCCATATGGATCTAGGCTACTTTAATCAATAATTAAATTAGTTAAGCAAGGAAATAGAGTAGAAGAGATCATGTTACCTTTTCAAAGATAATATTATAGTATACTTTTAGCTGGCAAGCTCTGTAGACTCATCTTTCAGTGCCTGTAAGCTTTGTTCTTGTTTACTTAATTAATTATTACACTTACAAGGTCTGATAGTAAGATAGAGTTGTGAAATGATTACAGAAACCCTAATTTTATTGAGGGAGAGCAGAAAAAGAAACTAACCATTTAATGTATAGTAGAAAAAGGTGAAGCAATTCAAGGCATTTAGTGAACAGCAAGGGAATGAAGCACAAATACAAAGGACTTAATAATAAATGAGCGGTACACATAAGAGATGATGTCTTTGACTATAATGGCAAAGAACGTACAACTGTAATAAGTTTAAGCGGAAATTCTGGTTGTATTTAGGCCAGCTTCGCTCATTCAAAAAAACATGTAATTTTTATTCAAAAATATTTTAATTGTGAGAAAATTACTCAGAAAACAAAATTAGAATTGATAAAAGTACAGAGGGCTTTATATAGTGAACTGTGAAAGTAATAATAAAAATATAAGTCTCACTGTTTAATTGTTTATATAATAAAGCTTTAGCTAAATTATTAAAATACCCATAATACAATATATATTTGATAATATATACTACAATATCTTCCTCAAACTCATGATATGAACCGAGATAAGGTAATGCTATAGTACTCTGCTGCAAATGATAAAGAAGTAGATATGGAGCCATTAGCATCCCTTCGACCGGCAAGAGAGGAAAGAAGTTCAAGCTCTCGATCCTCAGAGCAAATCGGATCTCCGGCCGAACATGACAATCAATCTAAATATATTCGCGCTCATAAAAAATAGAATTACGAGTGTTAAAACTGCAGAATTATTTTCACAATATAACGGTGCATGAAGTGTAATCTTAACACTCAAATCTACAAGTAACCAACTTAACCGAATAACGTCACAAATAGCGGAAGCCATATAATGATACTATGATTCCTACGATGATCGGGGTTTTTTACGCTTCCAATTATATAATAATACAACTATAATATATAAACAAATTTATATAATAAAACTTACTTTAGTTCCCTAAACCATGTACCAATCACCTTCTAAAATATTCTTTCTTTAGCTTTCTTGAATTATGTGACTAAACAACACAATTTAATCCTCACAGGAAGGTTAAATTTAAAAACAGGTAAATATGCGTGAAAAAAATGCTCAGCAAGTATATTAAAAGCATAATTAAAAATAAAACCAAAAACTTCACTTTAATAAACTTAAAGTGATTTTGATAATTTGCAACACTTTTTCATTAAAACTCTTTAGGAATTGAGTAACAGAGGCTTTAACCATATTTAAAATCTCAACAAGAATCTGGTCAACTATCCATATTGGAAATCAGTTGACGAAAAAGGATTATCTTTTTCAATTCACTTTGCACTGTATACTAACATGCATATCACTAGGGGTGAGCATTCGGTTCGGTTAACCGAATACCGAACCGAAATTACCGAAATAATTCGGTTCGGTTACCGAACTGAAGTAATTAGGTTTTTAATTCTGTTATGATATTTTGTATTATTCGGTATTTCGGGGATTTCGGTTTTTTACCGAAATAACCGAATTATCGAAATTACCGAAATATATTTAATATATTATATATATGAATAATATTTTGTTAATTTTAAAGACTTGTTGTTAGTTGCAGTGTTGCAAGATCCAATTAACTTGGGCAAAATTATTTTTATAATTTCTAATGGTAATTTTTTTTATTTATATTGTTATAACTTATAGGACTTGTTGGCTTGTTTGATTCAATTCAAATATGCAGACTTGCATGTGCTGCTTTGTTGTATGTGCTGCTTTGTTGCACTTGCACTCTTGCACAATGCACACATTATCATATTATTTATATGGCAGGGTCAGAAGGCCATGAAGGCTGAAGCGCTGCAACACACATTTTTTGGTAAAATATTTTGCTTTGGATTTACTTGATACTTATAGTTAGTGGTGATATTTTCATCTCTTTTTTTTTCTGCATATTTTGAAAAATATATTTGTCAAAATGTAATTGCCCTTAGGATGGGTAAGCATATCATTAAATGTTTAATAAAAATTAGCTAACTTCTCATCTTAAAATTTAATTTTTGTAATTCGATTTTTTAATTCGGGTTTCAGTTTTAACCAAAATATTTAATTTGGTTGGCTAAATAACCGAAATAATTTCAGTTCACTAATCATTTATAATTTCCCATTACTCGGTATTCGATAACCGAATAATAGTTTGTTTCGGTTCCCGAATTACCGAAAACTTAGCCCTACATATCAGAACCAAATCAATATAAAACATTAATTATAAATTGAATTATAAATTTATTCAAAATCGCACTCTTGATATTAATACCCATTTTGATGTCAACATCAAATCAGATATCAATTATAATCTTAGATGCTCACAACATACCAGTACTGAAGTATTGAAGTCAATATCAATCCTATATATCAATACCACTTTTGATACTAACATCAAATTAAATATCAAAATCAGTCGAAAACTGAATCATAACTGTATTCCACATTTTATCCAAAACAGAAACATTTGATAAATTATTTATTATATGATTAACAAAAAAATTTAGAAACAACAATTTAGATTGGAATCCTCGAACATCGGTGTGTTGCCGCCGGTGATCAGCCGCGGAGGAACACCGATATGCCGAAGCATAGCCAACTAAACAAAGGGGCAACTAAGGCACACATTGGCCTAGCAAGGTATTATAATCAAGTATAATACATAGCTCACACTGGACCGCCGCCACGGCCTCTTACGCAACCATCCAATCTTAAAACATTTTGTTGAAAGGGGTCATAATAATCGACACCCTTATAAATTTTATTCCCTCATTCACTTTGGCAGAAATACTCAAAATAAAAATTATTTTTTTCAAAGTATAATACATTTATAAATATAGTATTTGGATAAGAAAAACACTTAACTATTTTGAACATAAAATAGTAGTAGAGTACTTTCCTAATAAGCATTTAATTCTGTGATATGTAAAACATTTATCTATTCTGAACTGAGAATATAGAAGAAATACTTGCATAATCAGAATCAATCATTTTGATATATAATACATTTAAGTATTATGGATTTAGAATAGTGTAAGAAAAACTTGCATAAAAAGAGCTAAACAGTTTAATATATAAAATGTTTAATTATTCTGAATTTAGAATAGTGTAGGAAAACTTGCATAATCGTAATTAAGCAGTATGATATGTAAAACATTGAACTATTTTGGAATTAGAATAGTATAAAGAAACTTGTCTTTGATTTTTAGCAGTTAGTCACACTCGCAGTAACACAATCATTATGTCTTACATCTCATGACCTCGCTGTCTTTTCTATTTCGACAATTCACTGATAGGCCGCTCCTGCGATTTCTAGAAGCCTGATATGCATTATTGTTTAACTTTAATTTGGATCCCACTTTCTGGTCTTGATCGTCTTGAACGACACATATTTATAATTAAAAGATAACACTTTAATCGTCTACGCAATATTTATCCTACGAACTGCGCGTCAAAACTGTATCATCTACCCACACATATTTAAAATAATTAAACACAAGAATTTAGACCCACGTAGATGCATAACTCACATAGCACGTAATCAGATAATTTACGTATCACATAACTTGGTACGTTAAAAGATTCGACTCGGTGAGTTTAAAACTGAAATTGAGTCGAAATATGACATTTCTATAAATACGCGACTCAAAAATGTTTACAAAATGAGCGACATTTTGATACAAAAGATTCAATATCTCAAAAGTATTTTTAATGGAAGAAGAATATTTTTTTGAGTTTACACACGTTCGTTTCATTTTAAACGGACAAACGGTCTATTTATTATGAATAAAATAAGAATATTTCAGTTAATAATAATATTAATTGATTATTCAATATCTTTATATATTTTTAAAAAGCTAAAAATAAACTTTAAAATATTATTTGGATTAATATAAATAATTATATTTTATTGAACTATTTATTGAATAAAATTAATTGATTAAGTGAATCAATTAATTAATTAAATCATAAATAATTAATCAAAATATATTATAAATAATCAAGTCAAATTTGAATTTTCAAAAATAATAAATAATGTAATTTTCTGGAATTAAAATATTCAATTAATTAATTAAAAAATAATTAACCAAATTATTTTGAAATATAAAATGAATTTTTGATTTATATTCTGAAAATAATTTCCAGAAACATGTTTATGGAATTGGGATTGGGGAAAATATATCAAAAACGGGTTACAAAATGGGTCAGGACCGGGTCATGAAGAACAGTTAGGATCCGCCGAAAATTTCGAAGAACCCGGCGGACGACCGAACCTCCGACAAGGTTATTTTAAGGCTCAAATAGGCATGGTTCGATCAGTTTTTGAAGCTCAATTTATTGAACACATACCTAGCTTCACAGAGGAATCAACCACAACAAAAGACGATGATCGAATCATCGATTCCGACGAGATTTAAACAAGAATCTGGCCACCAGCGTGATTTTTCGGCGATCAGTCAAAATCGATCACTTCTCAAGCAAACACATCGTTTAATATCTCAAAATGATGCTATTAATCCTGGGAACTTACTTATATATTCAAAATTTACAAACAATTCTTCATAATCTCAGAAATTGAAAAAGAAACTAAATTTTTATATAATAAACTCGAAATACCCTATCTAGTAATCGATTAACACCAATAATTACATGAATTGACTCCATGACATCTCATGAAACTTATAAAATCAAGGAAATTAATCAAAAATCATCGGATACAAAAATCCCAATTTCATACATAAACCGTAAAAAATCAAATAGAAACTTACCAATCTTGCCCGCAAGGGTTGGCTCAGTTGGTTAAAGAGGGGATTACTATCCTCTTGGTCACAGGTTCGAATCTCACGTGATGAGAATTTATGATTATACCTCCTGAGCCAGAGCATGTCGCTTAAATGCGGTTTACCTTGGTTCACGTGGTTTACAGGCTATTGCGTGAGCCCGTGGGGTTTACCCAGTGCACACCCGAAGGGTAGCGGCTGCAGGTTCCCTACGATAAAAAAATATCAATCTTTTGATTGTTTTGATGGTTGAAATGGATAGAACAGATTGAGAGATTTAAATCATTTACTAGTGCGTTCAATTTGGACCAATAAAACTTTTTACAAAACAGTTTTGATCTTCAAGAACGAATCAAGAACACTACAAATAATTTTTCAGATTTTTTGGGATATTTTCTGATTTTTTATGAAAAATAATAATAATTAAAATCTAATTGTAATTTCAGAAAAATACCCCTAAATTTATTTAGGGCCTAAATATATCACTGAAAAAAATTAAGTATCCCAAAATTAATACTTAATGGGGAATAATATTTAATCGAATAAATAAAAAAATTATGTCAAAATTCCAAAAAATTACGAATATTACCAAAATGCGAAAATATAAAAAATCTAAAAGTCCCACAATTTTAGAAAAACGGAAAATACAAATTTTGTGGGTTTTGACGTCCCGGTAGAGGCTCGGTCCGATAATCTTTTGGATAACGAAATATTTTCTAAATTAATAACAAACCCCGAAAACACATATAAAATATGCAGATGCACGCAGAACAAGATAAAAAAGGTAACACATAATAGACGCACTTTGAAACGCGTCCAAATTGTGTATAATTTCATGCAAATGCATTTTTAACACGTAACGAGTATCTGAAAAATACTCTGGTCCTTACGGGACCACATACGAATCTACTGCATGATAAATCACGGCCGTCAATAATTTAAATAATAATAATAAACACTTAATAATTCATTTAACACGTAATTAAATAGACAAAAATATTATTTTGAATATTTTCACAATTCACCCGATACGGGGGAGAACCCGGATAAAACCAAATATACTTTTTAAACCGGATAAAATTATCCACTCGATCCCCAACCTGTAAAATGAACTCAATTTATCGATGTCGATAAAACGACTGACTTTTAAATTTAATTTTTGAAAATAGTAAAAGAAATAAAATGCTTTCACAATAACGATAGAGATCGATACAACACGTAACAATTAATACATTAAACCATAAAAAGACATAATCTCATCCTCAGGAATAAAATATCCATAATTTTATTCCCTTTAATTTGAAACAATCACATAAAATCAATCAAATAATAATAATAATAATAATTTTTAAAATCCGGGATATCACAATCTACTCCCTTATAAGGATTCCGTCCTCCGAATCAGCAGAAGAACGCACTAAGGATCTTCTTTCCAACTTTATCACTTTCCAAAATCCCAAATTAATTTTTTTGCATTCCTTGTTTGACATAATTATCACGGGAGCTTCACTCCGCACTATTGTTCCATCCACATACCTTTTGACCAACTTTCAACAGAATGACCTTCTTTGGTACCAAGAGCAGGAGAAAAAGATTGTGAAAAAGAAAGGGAGGTATAGAGAGAAAAAGAGAGAGAAATAGTGGAGAAAGAAAAAAGTTGACTTTATTATTCGACACTGATATTTTAATCGCATCGCAATCCACTGGACTCGTGGTAATCCCATCAAAATCTTACCTTCCCAACTTGATTGGCATACCTTTAAATATTTTAGATAATAAAATCATGGAATCTGAAAAGAAAAGAAATTTATATCATAACAAGTATCACAGAATTTGAGAACATGGGATTATTAGTATTGAAATAACCTCATTTGAAATATAAAAATCACCGAGAGATCAATATTATCAAGAGAACTTATGTTGTGTGTCTTAGTTAAGATATTTACAAGTAATGATAATTAGCCTTTTTCTAATGCACAACACACCAGGGATGGTGCGCGTCCCATCTGACTTCTATCACACAGACAGAGAGTTATGGCGTCCCTTATAAATAGGGTTGTTCGTCTCAGTCAGAATAAAAAGAATCGGAAAGGAATTCAAAATTAAACGAATAACCAAGGATTTCTAATAAATGACTTGTTAATGCAATTCTTGGATTAAAACTGAAAAGATTTCAAAGTCACTATTTCTGAAGAAAATGAAATCAAGAAAACAAAATTCTGGCACAAAATGAGCAAGTGGTGTCACATCACCAATAAAACTATCCACCATATAAAAAAAGTGAAAGTTCAAATATCACAACTTGACAGAGCTATCAAAGCATGATAATATGCTTCATAATAGTCTCCGGCACATTTAACATATAAACAAGACTAAACATAACAGCCAAAATAACATTTTTTTTTCTTTTCAAAAGGAGAAATAAATCTTTTAACATATAACTCTTTTCGAGAGATGTCACAACAATTTATAGAAAGAGAAGGTATTGCCAAGGTCTTTATACTTATCTTATTTCTGAATTCTTATGATGATTCGTCATCCGCTTCCAAACTCTTCTTCTCCACGTCCTAATGTTATCGATATTCTACGCCATCGTCGACTCATAATAGCCTCGGAAGATTCCATAATAGATGTTTGCAGCTTCCAGGAGTTCCATCCAGCTCAGCACAACTATTTCAAACGAGCACGCCTTATCTTAACTTACTCGTTGGTACTCTATACGAGCTCTGGCGTCCTTACATAACTGTACACACTCATATACACTCTTGTTTCTAGTTTACTATAACCCCAGCTCTGATACCAACCTGCCAAACCTCCAAATCCAGGGTCAGAGGATTTGGTCGTCACAATAAAACCTCAATAAAATAAAACTTATTTAATAGCAAACAGTTCTCAACAATTGAATTATAACAGCTGCGACCCCAAACTATACCAATATCTTTTCAGGTTACAGTTCTAAAACAAGATATCCAAATTCCATAAATAAATTTTTCCTTTATTTTTAAACTATTTTTAACAACCTTAGAACTCAAAACTTAACCCGCTAGTATAACTTCGAAAAGATTTATACTACGCCCAATTATATGATAACACAACTATAATATATAAATAACTTTACATAATAAAACTTACTCTAGTTCCACAAAACCTGGACCAATCACCTTCCAAAAACTTCTTCCTTTGCATTTCTCGACTTACGCGACTAAACAACGTAAGTTAATCCTCACTGGAAGGTTAAATTTAAAAACAGGCAAGTATGAGCGAAAGAAATGCTCAACAAGTATATTAAAAGCATAATTACAAAGCCTCAAAACATTGGCAAGCTTCTTAAATAAAATCAAAAACTTCATTTTAATAAACTTTAAGTGATTTTGATAATTTGTAATATTTTTTCATTAAAACTCTTTAGAATTTGAGTAACATAGGCTTTTACCATATTTTAAATCTCAACAAGTATCTGGTCAACTATCCATATTTGAAATCAGTTGACGAAAAAGTATTATCTTTTCCAAATCACTTTGTGATGAATACTAACAGGCATATCACAACCAACTCAATATGAAACAACAATTAAAAACTGTATCATAAATTTATTCAAAACCGCACTCTTGATATTAATACGATGTCAACATCAAATTAGATATCAATAATAATCTTAGATGTCCACAACATACCAATACTGGATTATTGAAGTTAACGTCAATCCTATATATCAATACCACTTTTGATGCTAACAGCAAATTAAATATCAACATCAGTCAAAAGCTGAATCATAACTATATTCCACATTTTATCCAAAACATAAATACTTGATAAATCATTTATTATATGATTATCAAAATAATTTAAAAACAATAATTTAGATTAGAATCCTCGAACGACGGTGTATTGCCGCCGGTGATTAGCCGCGGAGCAACACCGGGATGCCGAAGCATAGACAACTAAACAAAGGGGCACCTAAGGCACACATTGGCCTAGCAAGGTATTATTATCAAGTATAATACATAGCTCACGCTGGACCGCCGCCACAGCCTCTTACACAACCATTCAATCTTAAAACCTTTTATTGAAAGGGGACATAATAATCGACACCCTTATAAATTTTATTCCCCCATTTATTTTGGCAGGAATACTCACAATAAAAATTATTTTTCTCAAAGTATAAAACATTTATAAATCCAGTATTTGGATAAGTAAAAGCACGTAATTATTATGAACATAAAATAGAAGAAGAGTACTTGTCTAACAAGCATTTAATTCAGCGATATGTAAAATATTTATCTACTGAAATCAAAATAGAGAAGAAATACTTGCATAAACAGAATCAATCATTTTGATATATAAAATATTTAACTATTCTGGAATTAGAATAGTTTAAGAAAAACTTGCATAAAAGATCTAAGCAGTTTAATATGTAAAATGTTTGACTATTCTGAAATTAGAATAGTGCAGGAAAACTTGCGTAATCATAATTAAGAAGTTTGATATGTAAAACATTGAACTATTCTGGAATTAAAATAGTATAGAGAAACTTGTCTTTGGTATTTAGCAGTTAGTCACACTCGTAGTAACACAATCATTTTGTCTAACATCTCTTGACATTACTGTCTTTTCAATTTCGTCAATTCACTAATAGGTTGCTCCTGCGATTGCTAGAAGCATGATATGCATTATTGTTTAACTTTAATCTGGATCCCACTGCCTGGTCTTGATCTTCTTGAACGACCCATATCTATAATTAAAAGATAACACTTTAATCGTCCATGTGATAATTATCTGACGAACTGCGCGTCAAAGCTTTATAATCTACCCAAACGATAACCCACGCATAATTACAACATTAAAACATAAGAATCTTGACCCAGTAGATACATAACTCAATAGCACATAATAATATAATTTATATATCACATAACTTGGTACGTCAAAAGATACGACTTGGTGGGCTAAAAACTGAAATCGAGTCGAACTACGACTTTTCGATAAATACGCGACTCAAAAACGTTTACAAAATGACAAACCTTTCAATACAAAAAATTTTATGTCTTGAAAGTATTTTTAATTATATACAATACCTATATATATTACAAATAAAATAAGAATAATTCAATTAATAATAATATTAATTGATTATTCAATACCTTTATATATTTTTTAAAAGCTCACACTGAATTTTAAAATATTATTTGGCTTAATTATAAATAATTATATTTTATTTTACTAATTATAGATTAATTGATTAAGTGAATTAATCAATTAATTAAATCATGAATATTTAATAAAAATAAATTATAAATAATAAAATCAAATTTGAATTTTTCAAAATAATAAATAATATAATTTTATGAATTAAAATAATTCAGTTAATTATTTAAAAATAATTAACCAAATTATTAAGAAATAAAAAATATGAATTTTGAAATATAAAATGAATTTTTTATTTATTTTCTGAAAATAATTCCTAGAAACATGTTTATGAAATTGGGATTGGGGAAAAATAGATCGAAATCGGGTTGCAAAACGGGTCAGGGCCACGCTCATGAAGAAACATTCAGGATCCGCCGAAAATTTAGTAGAACTTGGCAGACGTCTGGACCTCTGACGAGGTTCCGTTAAGGCTCAAATCACCATTGTTCGATCAGTTTTTCAAGCTCAATTCATTTAACACATACCCAGCTTCATAGAGGAATCAACCACGACAAAAGACGATGATCGAATCATCTATTCCGACGAGATTCAAACAAAATTCTGACCAACACCGCGATTTTTCGGAAATCGATCGAAATAGATCACTTCTGACGAAACACGTCGTTTAATATCTAAAAATAATGTTGTTAATCATATGAACTTAATCATATAATCAAACGATTTTTCATAATCTCAGAAATTGAAAAAGAAACTATTTTTTATAAAACAAACTCAAAATACCCTATCTAGTAATCGATTAACACCAATAATTACATGAATTGACTCCATGACATCTGAGGAAGCTTATACAATCAAGGAAATAAATGTAAAATCATCGAATACAAAAATCCCAATTTCAGACATAAACCCAAAAAATTGAATAAAAATGTACCAATCTTTCGATTGTTTTGATGGTTAAAATGGACAAAACAGATTAAGAGATTCAAATCAGTTACTAGAGTGTTCCATTTGGACCACAAAATCATCTACAAAACAACTCTGATCTTCAAGAACGAATCTAGAACACTACAAAGATTTTTCCAGATTTTTTGGGATATTTTCTGTTTTTTTATGAAAATTATTATTAAATAAAATCTATATATAATTTCAGAAAAATACCCCTCAATTCATTTAGGGCCTAAATATATCACTTAATAAAATTAAGTAGCCCAAAATTAATACTTAACGGGGAATGATATTTAATCGAATAAATACAAAAAATATGTCAAAATTCCCAAAAACTACGAATATTACAAAAATGCGAAAATATGAAATATCTGAAAGTCTCACGATTTTAGAAAAATGGAAATACGAATTTTGTGGGCTTTGATGTCCCAATAAGTGCCCGGTCCAATAATTTTTTGGAGAACGAAATATTTTCTATATTAATAACAAACCCCGAAAATAAATATAAAATATGAAAATGCACGCAGAACAAGATAAAACAGGTAACACGTAATAGACGCACTTTGACACGCGTCCAAATTGCGTATAATTTCATACAAATGCATTTTTAACACGTGACGAGTATCCGAAAAATACTCTGGTCCTTAGGAGACCACATACAAATCTACCACATGATAAATGACAGCCAACAACAATTTAAATAATAATAATAAACACATAATAATTCATTTAACACGTAATCAAATATTCAAAAATATTATTTAAATATTTTCACAATTCACCCGCTACGGGGGCGAACCTGGATGAATCCAAATATACTTTTTGACGCGGATAAAATTATCCACACGATCCCCAACCTGTAAAATGAACTTAATATACCGATGTCGATAAAACGGTCTACTTTTAAATTTAACTTTTGAAAATAGTAAAATTAATTAAATATTTTTATAATAACAGTTTAGATCGATACAACACTTAACAATAAACATTAAACCATAAAAAGAGACAACATCATCCTCAAAAATAAAATATTCATAATTTTATTCACTTCAATTTGAAACAATCATATAAAATTATTCAAATAATAATAATAATTTTTGAAAACACGGGATATCATACATTCAACTCGGATCATCATCATCATTTCATGTTATACAAGTTAGTGATTTATGTAATACTAACAGTGATCAAAAGTTTATATATTCAAAGTGAAGGTGTGAAGTGATTATGAGATGTAGTAGGTAAATGGGAGATGTTGGGGTGATAAGAGATGGTGGCAATAATTTGAGAGGGTGACTGATTGATTGTAATGAAAGATGGAGAATGTGATGCTGATGATTTCACGTATCTAGCACAAGTGGGATTAACAATAAATTGGGTTTGGCTTTAGTTGATTATGCTAGATTCTAATTTTTATTATAAGTTAGTTTTTATTTAATCACGCCCATATATATATATATATATATATATATATATATATTAGGAAAGTATATATATATATAGGGCAAGACTCAAGAGAGAAAACCCTTAAAAAGGGAATGAGAGAGCCCTTTTTTAAAAATTTAAAATTAAAAAAAAAGTGGCAAATGTTTTTTTTTATTTTCATAATGCTTCCATAAAGTTAATTACAAACAACCACTTTTTAAAAAAATTCCAAAAAAATATGAAAAAAATTAAGAATCTACTTTTGAATCTCATAAATTTTAAGAATATGTTTTTTAATCTTATAAATTATTAGAATCTGTTTTTTAAATCTCATAAATTTTAATTCAAATCTTAATTTTAAAATTTATGTAATGACTATTATAATATTAATGAATAATTATTTCTTAAAATAAGCTAAAAAATATTTAGAATCTCGTTTTAGATGAAAGGTTCTCTCGTTCACTTTTTAAGAGGGTTCTCTCTGTAACCTAACTATGTATACATACATATGCCAAAGTTCATACGAGAACCCCTTAAAAAGGGAACGAGATAACCTTTTTAAAAAAATTAATTTTAAAATTTAAAAAAGTGCAAATATTTTTTTATTTTCATAGTACTTCCATAAATATTGATTACAAACAACCCTTTTTTAAAAAACTCAAAAAAATCATGAAAAAATTAAGAATCTACTTTTGAATCTCGTAAATTTTAAGAATTTGTTTTTGAGTCTAAAAAATTCTAAGAATCTGTTTTTGAATCGCGTGAATTTTGATTGAAATCTTGATTTTAAAATTTATATTATGACTATTATAATAATAATGAATAATTATTTTTTAAAATAAGCTAAAAAATATTTAAAATTTTATTTTATTTGAAACGTTCTCTCGTTTATATTTATATATATATATATTTATATAGTACTATTCCACTGGAATTAACATTAAAATGAAAACTAGAAATTAAAATAAAATAAATTCTAAATCATGTCGAAATATAACATATATGGTATGTAAATCGATCGTTGGGAGATGGAGAAAAATAGAGTGAAGTCGGATTTTAAAAATAATTTATCGTTTGACCGAAAAAATCAAATTAAAAACACATGGGAAAACCTGAGATTCTGTATGCAAGGATTAGATTAGATTGATCTAAGAGTGTAGATTAGTTTCTAATTTTCATTTTAAGTTTTATTTTCATTTAAACAAATGCATATATATATATAGAGTTTTACTCTAATATAAACTAAATAAAAATACAAACTATAAAGTGCACCATACTCAATTTAAATATACCCTCCAACACAAAACTCTACATAATTCCCTCTATTTTTAATTGAATTTATCCCGTTAGTTGGTAAACTCTTTTTAAAATCTAACTTCACCCGTATGAATACCATATTTGATATATTTCGGTGATAAAACACTAACTATGCCTACGAGAATCACTAAAATCTAAGGATTCCTGAGATAGTACTGATTTCAGTTTAGTAGTTTGGGTAAGCTTAAATACTGATTTGTCGTCAGAATATAGCAAAAATGTTATGCAAATTGATGAGTCAGAGATGAAGAAAAATAAGGTGAAGTTATTGTTTTTTAAAAAGTTAACCGACTAACGGGAAAAGTCAAATTAAAAACGAAGAGGAAAATATATAAATGAATACATAGTGCATATTGAGGAGAGAGAAAGAGATTAAACGTGTACCTATTATTGATTTGTAATTTTTATTCTAATATTGGTTTGTATTTTGAGTACTTGCCTATAGATAGAGAGACTACGGTAATAAAACCAATTTTAGAATAGAAACTATAAATAAATTATTTTTTTTTTGTAAATTACTTCGAAATATAACACATATGTTATGCAAATTAATCGTGATGGAGAAAAATATGATGAATTCGAATTTAAAAAGTGGCGTAAAGTGTTATTTACTCTTTAAAAGATACAAACGTATTTCTGGTCCATGGGAAAATTTAGTTCAACTAACATCCCTTAAGCTTAGGGCCTGTCCTACCAAAGAGTCTCTAGCAACCTCAGAACACCCTGGTAACCCTAGCCCTAGTCTAGAAAGACCATCATTTTTCTTTTGGCCCGATCTACCAACTCACAATTATCATCTCCATGCGAGCTTATTAATCGTTGCCCCCAGCCCAGGCCATTATATTTCCTCCACTATTCTCATAGTCTATCCATATTCATAGAAGTACTCATCCCAGCAGTCATATTCATCTGAATATATATAGTTCATAACAGGTACTTATGATATTGATAGAAAACATCAGTAAACATTTGATTTGAATGCTATGCATTATTATCATTATGGATTTATCATCACATATATATACCTTAACTATAAGCTTTGAAAATGATATTGCCCCTTACTGACTGGAATAACGGCGCGATTCATGCTGCTTGGTTTCTTTAAATTATGAAGAGAGTAAACTGGCATTGTTTCTCATGATTTACTTCCACTACAGTTTCACTCACACATGAGTTTATGTAGTAATGTTGATCTAGTTTTGGTTTGTAGCTAAGTGGTGTAGTGTTTGTTATGTTATATACGGACACGTGATTCATTTACCATCAAGAGGGTAAAACGGAAGATGGTTTAATGAAATTGACAAGACACACCGAAAATGAGCGTGGCCCTTGCTAGGCCAATTATTGATATGCACTCAAACCATGTACAGTGAACACACCAAAAATTCTTTTTGTACATGAGCTGAGAATGTTTGAATGTTAAATTAGAAGTTAAGAACCTACTAACAATGTCATTTTATCCTTGAGCACTTGAGCCATTTAAATATTTTTAATTTATAAATTTAAAAATATCTTTATAGATATTATACAAATGTAGTTTATAAATATATTAGATTCTAGTCTTCGAGTTGTATCCAATATCAATTTTGTCAATGTTAATATAGTTAATTCAAGATTTTGTGCCAAAATTGAGCGAGTTTACATATCGAGTTTGAAATATATTAAATTCGTCAAACATGAGTCCAAACTTTTTAATCGAATTTCAAGCTCTAGTTTGATACTTGTCGCTCATTCGGCTTAATTCCACCCCAACTCAACTCACGGAGTACAAACTCACAAGCATATAGCGGAAGCTATTGGATGAGTTTTTTAGCTGGATTTCGACTATTCTAGCTGCAGCCGAAGCTAGTTGATGAGTTTTTGAGCTGGATTTCAACTTCGCTTCTAACTTTGTTTTTGTATTTTATTTTATCATCTTCGGACGAGCTGGCAAGAACGCCTCCCTCTGCCACCGGTCCTAGGAGCACATTTATCAGGATAATACTCCTTGATTCTCCAATTATTGGCTACTTCTTGCCCTTACAAATCTTGGGCACTACTAAATCCATGTTTAATGAAATAAAGGTTTCATTTATGCGGAATGCGAGATAGAAGGGAGGGACTGATAAGCTATCAGCAATACAGAATAGTACAGAAAGACCCACAAATGGTAGTCTATGGGTATGTCCATGCATGTTTAAGCTCAGATCTATGGACCGCAGCCTCCTGAACTGCATATTCATTAAAAATATCTTAATGCAGCAATAGGATTTCAAATCCATAGAACCTTTTGTTCTTCTTCAAAGCAGGAAAAATGAATTTTTTTACCACTAAACATCACCTGAGGAGCCGAAGAAGCATCACTGTCTTGCTTTTTACATATAATTCGCGGAATTATCATGAAGAATGAGCAAGTTTTGTTGGGGTTTTTCATTCAGGAAAGAACAGAATGCACAAGGGATTATATATCCCTGATGTATCTTTTTCCCACTTCTTTAGGTTATCTGCAACCTTCCAAGCTACCTTCCAAGCTGATCTGGTGATTTAATGCAAACAACAAAAGGGTGCACAATGCTATACAGTGCTACCTCAGAAATCTAGAAGTCAAATAAAAAATCTTGCAATTATTACTCATCCAGATAGATGATGCTGCAGTTAAACATGCGAGTAGAAACAGTTAATCAGTTTAAGCCGTAATTTATCTTACCTTTGTGAAAAAAAAGCAATCATCTCTTTCTGTAAAATAATGTAGGAAAATTATATTAAAATAACCTGTACTTCCATACAACATGTGGGGCTTTGGACCCCAGTAATATTGTGCAGGACCACCAAAATTCAGGTGTTCAGTCAAACTGATTCTCGTAAAATAGATCTTCTGCAGCATCTGTTGTAAGCTCAGTCCAACCACAAATTTCTTTAATAGTCAAGTAATCTAATTGGACTGGACCTTGTTGGGCTTCCTTGCGATTTTCTGCACAATTTATGTGAAGTTTATGTTAGTTTGCAGAGTTTCGGATGATTAACCAAATACAACAGAATGAGAACTTTTCAACAAGATTGCACTTTTCAAAGACATTCTAGCCGATAAGGTTTAGGGTTTAATGTACATCTTCGTTTGACTAGATATAAACTTCTTTTCAAACAAATCTTATATTAAACTTAGTTTGAATCTTTCAAATCATTATCTTTAACTCAGTTTATCTTTCTAGAAATACTCTAACAGATTAATTCAAATTACTTCAAACAAAACTGTATTGAATATATCAGTTATCTTATCTTTTGTTTGAAACAAACATCTGTTAGACATTATCTATAAATACAATTCTAGTATTTCAGATTACTGACTAATGCTTTCACGTCTATTTTCTCTTCATCTGAAAACACTCTCGTGTTCAATATTCTCGAAATACAAATCCAGTCGAACAAGATATAGTTTGAATTATAATCAATTTGTTTATTCTTGTACTCGTGTATTCATATCAACTTTGTGTCGGGTTGTGGTAAGGCTTGATTTCAAAGTATAACAAGGTAGCTAGAAGATTAAGGAATAACAGCGGGCTAGGTAGCAAGGTAGCTTGGGAAAGGGTTTCTTTCAGGTGTTATATTTGTAATCAAGGAAAAGACTTTAAAAGAGACTGTCCCATTTCTTGTCTCATTTGTAAAGGGACTGTCCCATTTGTATAAGAGACTGTCCCATTTGTTTTGACAGTTAGAATATAATACATATCTATCGAGCCTTTGAATTTCAATTGGTATCAGAGCAGGTGCATTTAATTCTCTCTTTAGTGTTTATTTTGCTAGCGATCCATGACTCAACCAGATAGGTATTCAAATAATTATCCACCATTGCTCCAAGGTGCTGAAAACTACAATGACTGGAAATTCCGGATGAGGATATTTCTTCAGCGTGATGCATTCAAGTAGGATGTTGTAGAAAATGGCTTTACAATTCCAATGAAAGATGGGAAGCCCAAATCCCTCAAGGATCTCTCTCCTGAAGAAGTGAATGCAATGAACTCCAATGTTAAAGCTATGAACTCACTTCTTAATGGCATGGTAGCTACCGAGTTACGAAAAGTGTCTGCCTGTACTACTACAAAATAGAGGATACGATCAAAGTCATCCACGAAGGCACTTCTAAGGTACGTGAAGTCAAACTTAGCATGCTAATGAGTGATTATGAAGGTTTCAGGTTGGAAAGAGATGAAAGTGTTAGAGATGCACAAGGAAGATTCCTGACTTTGATGAACTCTATCTCACTATTGGAAAGGATCATTCCTCAATCTGAAATCAATAGGAAAATCCTCAGGGCAATGCCAAAGAAGTTTGCTCCAAACGTTACCATTCTACAGGATTCAACACTTCTTTCGAATATGGACACTTTAACACTCTTCACTGAATTGGAAGAATTCGAAAATCAGCTACACGAATATGATGAAGAAGATGAAGCTCCTCGTAAAAAGACTCTTGCACTCAATGCTGAAGCTGATGAGTCTCCTGATGATTTTGATGAGGAAATGGCTCTTCTGACCAAGAAGTTTCATAAATTTCTTGCCAAACGGAATGCCTCTAAACGACCTATGAAGTCACAGTTTCCAAAGAAGGACTTCAAATCTAATTCTAGCAAGGAGAATAAAGTAAATCAAAGCAAGGATACATGCTTTGAATGTGGAAAGAAAGGGCATTTCAAAAAGGACTACTACAAGCTGAAGAATAAGAAGAATGCATTAATCACTTGGAGTGATGATGAGTCTGATGTTGAGATTGATTCAGATGATGAAGTTGCTCACTCTGCTTTGCTGGACTCGAGGACAGCTCCAATGACCACGAGGAGGTACAGAATATAAAATATAATTCAAATATATCTTCATTTATGTTAAATTTGCAGGTCCAGGTTAAGAAACTAAAAGAAAAGAATGCTTATTTAAAACAAGCATTAAGTGAAGTTCTTAGTGAAATAGACGATCCTATGAAGGATGAAGCTTTGATTGCAGAAAACAGATCTTTGCTTGAAAAGGTTTCTAAGCTTACTGAGGAAAATCAATATCTCAAGAATGAGATTGAGATGAAGGATGTATGTCTGGAAGCATTAAAGAAAGAAACAGCCTCAGTTGTTCCAGAAACTGTCAAAAGAGACAGTGCTCCTGACCCTTTGGTTCCAGAACTAAAGCAGAAAGTGGCATAGCTTGAAAAAGATTTAGCAAAGTGTTTTCATGGTGAAGGAACTCTGAATGCTTTACTTATTGAACAAAAATCTTCTCTTGATAAAGGAGGATTAGGATGCGAATCAAACAAGAAACATGCATTTCAAGGTGGTTACAAGTGAGCTCCAATGAAATATAAGATGCCTTATAAGAAATATCGAGATTGTGGCAAATCTGGTCACACTACTTCTGAATCTAGATTATGTGGTATCAAGGGCCACTCTTCTAACTCGTCTTATAGATCGTCTGCTAGATATAAATCTGCTAACGCTTCTACTCATATTGTTCAGATGTGGATTAAGAAATCAGATAGACATTTATATAAAATATGTGATACTAACCAACAAGGACCCAAGGTTAAGTGGGTACCTAAAAGATAATGCAATTTTTGCAGGTCTGCTTGAAGGTCCATGTTCCGCGAAATAAATGGATCATCGACAGTGGTTGTTCACATCATATGACCGGTGATAAATCCAAGTTTCTATCTTTAGTTGCCAAGGAAGGTAGTTTAGTTACTCTTGGAGATTCTAACACCGTCCGAATTTTTGGAAAAGGCACCTTAGGTAATGACAGGTTTGCTATTTCTAACATTCGTTTAGTAGATGGTTTGAAATACAATCTTATTAGTGTAAGTTAACTTACCGATGCTGGTTATAAAGTTAAGTTTGATAAAGATGTATGCTATATTGGTACTCAATCTAATGAGTTTGCTTTAGTTTCCAAAAGAAAAAGGAATATTTTCGTGTTAGATTTTGATGAACAGCGGGAAGAAATCTGTCTTGCTACTATTCAAGATCAGCAGAATCTTTGGCATCGACATCTAGGTCTTGTTCACATGGATCTCCTTCAGAAGATATCTTCTCATGATCTGGTACGAGGTCTGCCCAAGCTGAAATATAAGAAGATTGAACCTTGCTTGGCACACCTCTATCATACAATACATACGACATTACACGACGCGAGAGTGCATGGTCAATACACACCTTGTCAGCTAGAAAAACAGGTAAAAACATAGTTTATTGCTAAGAATCGTGTGTCAACGACTAATCCTTTGTAGCTTCTTCACCTAGATCTTTTTGGTCCTGAAAGGTATGTATGTCTTGGAGGTAAAAATTATCCATTTATCATAATTGATTATTACTCACGTTTTACATGGGTATTATTTTTACGCACTAAAGATGAAGCTTTTATTGAGTTTAAAGACCTTATTACTAACCTTGAGACTAAGTATCCATATAAGCTCAAGATTATCCATAGTGACCATGGAGGTGAATTCGAGAAGGATTTCATAACCTTTTGCAAATCGAGAGGGATAACTCATGAATTCTCAGCTCCTCGTACTCCTCAACAAAATGGAGTAGTGGAACGCAAGAACAGGACATTACAGAAGACAGAAAGAATTCTTCTGCATGAGAGTAAGCTTCCTCGTAATTTTTAGGCTGAAGCTGTTCATACATCATGTTATGTTCTTATTAGAGTTCTTATCCTTCCTATATTGCTTAAAATTCCTTATGAATTGCTTAAGAAAAAGACTCCTAACATTAGTTATTTTCCAGTATTTGGTTCCAAGTGTTTTATTTTAGATACTCAAAATAATTGAGGCAAGCAATTCATAAGGAAGAAATCTTCTTGGGTTATTCTACAACAAGCAAAGCTTATCGAGTTTTTAATTATGTCAAGAACAAAGTAGAAGAATCCATAAATATTGCTTTCAATGAATCTTGAAGCAATATATCTCAAATTGACGAAGACATTGCGGATTAATCGTCTCATCCCAAAATGAGACAGTTTCATTCTGAAAAGAGTCAGTCTCATTCTGAAAAATCAAGCAGTCAAGACTCTCCACGTCCATCGCAGTCTTCTGATAACTCGTCAGGTTCTTCTCAAGTTTCAGATAAATCTTCTGGCTCTCCAAAGAATCCTGATAGTGTCTCAAACGTGTTCTCTACTACTCCTCTGGATAAATCTTCACAAGCAGATATGAGACCGTCTCATTCAAATGAGATAACTCATATTCAGTTCCAGGCTGACAACTCTAATGAGGAATAGATGAGTAATATTCATCTTCCTAAATCATCTAGAACTATGAAGAATCATCCACTAAATAATCTTCTCACTGATTTAGATCAAGGAATCTCTACACGAAGCAGACTTCATAATTTGTGTGTATTTTATGCTTTTGTTGCTGAATTCGAACCAAAGAATGCTCAAGAAGCTGTTACAGATGAACACTAGTCAGTTGCAATGCAGGAAGAACTTAATCAGTTCGAGTGTTGTGATGTTTGGGAACTTGTCCCACCTCCTCAAGATGCCAAGATCATTGGTACCAATTCGGTTTTCAAGAATAATAAGGATGAAGATGGAAATATCATTCACAATAAAGCTCGTTTAGTTGATCAGGGATACAACAAAAAGGAAGGGATTGATTACGACGAGACATATGCTCCAGTAGCTCATTAGAAGCTATTAGAATCTTAATGGCTTTTGTAGCTCACAAGAAGTTCAAACTTTACCCAATGGACGTCAAGAGCGCTTTTCTTAATGGCTATCTTAAGGAAGAAGTATATGTGAAGCAACCTCCAGGTTTTATTCATGAAAAGTACCTTAATTATGTTTACAGGCTCAAGAAATCTGTCTATGGATTGAGACAGTCCCCTCGTTGTTGGTACGAACGTCTCAGTCAGTTTCTTGTCAACAATGGTTTCACACGCTGTACACTCGATTCAACTCTTTTTATATTTCATAAACATGATAAACTTTCTTTTAGTTCAAGTTTATGTAGATGATATTGTATTTGGATCTTCTAATGAATCTTTGTGTAAGTGGTTTTTTAACTGCATGCATAAGGAATTTGACATGAGTTTGATGGCTGAATTGCAGTACTTTCTAGGTTTGCAAATTAATCAGTCTAATGCAGGAATATTTATTCACCAAGTCAAATATATTAAGGATCTACTTAAAAGGTTTGCACCTGAACATGTCACACCTAAGTCGATTCCAATGAGTACTTCAGTTAAGCTCACAAAGGATGAACAAGGTAAACCTGTAGATGTCACTAAATTTCGAGGTATGATTGGTTCATTGTTATATTTAACTGCCTCACGACGTGACATTATGTATAGTGTATGCTTATGTGCACGTTTTCAGTCTCAACCTAAGGAATCACATTTGAATGTCATTAAACGTATCTTTAAATATCTAAAGGGTACGAGTGAGTTGGGATTATTTTATCCTAGTTCATCTTCCTTTGACTTAATCGGTTTTTCATATGCTGACTATACAGGGTCCCAGGTTGATAAAAAAAGCACAAATGGTGCTTGTGAATTTTTAGAAGATTGTTTGGTTGTATGGCATAGTAAAAAGTAAACATATGTAGCTCTTTCTACTGCAGAAGGAGAGTATATAGCAGCTGGTAGTTGTTATGCTCAAATTTTATGGATGCAACAAACATTGCAGGATTTTAGTATTTTTTTTATACAAATATTTCTATTTATTGTGATAATACCTTTGTAATTAATGTCTCTAAAAATCTTGTCATGCATTCTCGTACGAGATAATGTTTCTAAAGGTAATATTGAGCTTATTTATATATTCACTGAGAAACAGCGTGCAGATATCTTCACTAAGCCTTTAGCTGAAGATCGTTTTTGTGTAATGCGTCATGAATTAGGTATGTGTTCCATGTAATTTTTATGTGATTATTTGTGCATTATTTTATAATATTTGTGTGTTTTTATGGTATCTTTTATTCGTGTGGTTATTAGAGAATATAGTTCCGTGTTAATGCATAATTATTACATGTATTTATGTATGTGATTTTGTTATTATTAGTTTTATAATTGTTTTATTATTTTTGTCCGTGTGTTTCTCCGTGTGGAATGCAAATAGATTTAGGCTATCTATTTGATTTGACTTATCACTTCCTCGTTCTTCGTGCATGTACTTCTATCTCAGTACATCTCATCTTTCTCCTTTTCGTTTCCACTTCCACTTCTAACTCATTGGCTTCTCACTCTTATATAATTTCTCTTTCTCAATCTCTTCGTTTTCTTCACTACATCCTCCCATTTTCTCTAAAAATCTTTACTTTCTCTCTCTCAACCCTCTACTTTCTTTAACCATGGACGGTAAATCAACCCCTTTTACTCGATCGAGATCCACCGCTCACCAAACCCCAACCGCCGGTGCATCAAGCTCTAAGCGCCGCCGTGTTAATGTCGTTGATTCTTAAGCGTCCAGCGATGCATCTCCCAACTCGTTTGAACAACATACAAAAGGAAGCGGATCCAAAATCTTATCAAAGCCTATTATAAAAGAGCGTATATGTGATGTTGATCTTTTGATCCATGTTGGCATTTTCGATTTGTTCAAGTTTCAAGGATGTGAGTCACTGTTATCACCGGATGAAGTTGTCTACTCAGAACTCATTCGAGAGTTTTATGCCAATTTTCAGTTACTTCAAGAAGGAATGGTGTTTTCGAATGTTCGAAGGACTCCTGTTGTTTTCAAGGCCGACGCGCTTGCCAGAATAGGAGGATTGTCTGATCAAGGAGTGTGTTCGTTCACTACACACCAAGCGTTTATGGATGTTCTGGGGCTTCAGTATGAGGAAAAGAGGAACAACTTAAGGCTATTGTTGGGGAGAATTTTATTGGCGTCTCTGTAAAACCCTCGGTATCAGTTCTAACTCCACTCTCTTTATTGTTGTTTAAATTGTTTCATACCAATTTGTGGCCTAGTAAAAGTGGTCAAGATCGAATTAGTTTTCAAGATTCGATTTTACTGTCAATGTTTGTTAAAACGGTCCCATGTGATGTGTCTTCTTTGATAATCAAAAACATGCATCATTGCTCGACTCACGAGTCGATGCATTTGCCTTATTCAGCCTTGTTCTCTAAAGTTTTTCGGTATTTCTGTTTGTCTTTTGCTTCTGTTAAATCTGAGAAAATCATCAATGTATTTGATTTATTTGTGTTAACAGCAAATAATTTGATTGTGTCCGAGTTCAATGAGTTATTTTTTGATGAAACTCATAAGCATGTCGGTAGTATTCCAAAATCCCCGAACTATGTGTCTGATCCCTTCGATCAACCCACAAACACTTTGTTAAATTCATTATTGGTTAAATTAAATGAAAACTCTGTTTCGTTGGCCAATATTAATCAACACTTTGCTTCTATTGAAACCCTTGGTTCACTAACTTCACAAGTCAATATGATTCATGCGTGTTTTGAATGTTTCAAAAATTTGTTTGTTCCTCTCTTGATTCTATTAATGCAAAACTGTTCGTCTTGCATGCTCATGATGTTAAGCTGTCTAAAACCTTGGATTTTGAGTTTGGAACCCTTTAAGTGGGTATGGTGTCCTCGGCAAAGGCCTGGGAGAAAGAGTTTGTAAAGTTGTTCTTTAAGCTGGGTTCGGAAACCAAGTTTGTGTCGCAGCAGTTGTCCGCTATGCAGGACAAAGGAAAAATGTATTGGCACAAGAAGCGTGATTGGATTGGGGACTGCACATTTGAAGAGATTACTGCTCCTTTGCCACTTCCTGTCATCCCTCCACCCTCTGTTTTTGGTATGACAAAGGACGAATATAAGGAAAAGATCTTCGAATGGCTTGGGAACGAGACGACAAAGCACCAACATATGATGCATTCAACAAGCTCTAGTCTGAATATGGATCAGCTCCTGTTTTTCCAACTGCAAAGGATAAAGCTTCAGGCCCTAGAAAAGACAAAGGGAAGACTCGGGTGGACTTGTCTTCTTCAGAAGATTCAGATTGATCCCTTTTACGATGATGAAGGGGGAGGAAATGTTTGAATATTTTGAATGTTTTCTTCAGGTGAACTTTGTTTGCTTCAGACTATGATGTTATGTTGACTATGGTTTTATGTTGGTTGAATGATTTTAGATATTTAAGACAATTGAATACCCTGGTTGAATGGGTGGGTTGTTCTTTATTTGGTTTCATTAAGTTTATATATTTGAGATTATCTCTTTTGATTGTCTTATTTATATCTTATGTCTCTTGTCTCATTCATCCTTATCTTATATCATTTAGTTGTCTAAATTAGATTGTCTCATTTATACTATTGTATTCATATTATATATGTTATACATTATGTTGCTACTAATTTTCTTCTACAGGGATTAAAGTATTTTTGATAGGGGGATTTATCATCATCATAAAAGGGGGAGATTGTTAGTTTCCAGAGTTTCTGATTATGAACCAAATACAACAGAATGAGAATTTTCAACAAGATTGCAGTTTCCAGAAACATTCTAGCAGATAAGGTTTAGGATTTAATGTACATCTTCGTTTGACTGGATATAAACTTCTTTTCAAACAAACCTTATCTTAAACTTAGTTTGAATCTTTCAAATCATTATCTTTAACTAAGTTTATCTTTCTACAAATACATTAACAGACTAATTCAAATTACTTCAAATAAAATTGTTTTGAATATATCGGTTATCTTATCCATTGTTTGAAACAAACATCTGTTAGACATTATCTATAAATACAACTCTAGTATTTCAGATTGCTGATTGATGCTTTCACGTCTATTTTCTCTTCATCAGAAAATACTTTCTTGTTCAATATTCTCCAAATACAAATCCAGTCGAACAAGATATAGTTTGAGTTGTAATTAATTTGTTTATTCTTGTACTCGTGTATTCATATCAACTTTGTGTCGGGTTGTGGAAATGCTTGATTTTAAAGTATAGCAAGGAAGTTAGAAGGCTAAGGAATAACAGTGGGTTAGGTAGCAAGATAGTTTGGGAAAGGGTTTTTTTCAGGTGCTATATGATGTGGATCTCCGCACAAAGAAAGAAAAGAAGAAGAAGAAAAGGGATAAGAGAAGAAGAGGATATTTCAGAAGAACACGATCAATCCAGAAACGTGAACTTTGAATCTCAAATTGCTTAGATCAATCCAGAAACTAAGTAATTCGAATCTAATCTTCAAAACAATCCAGTAATTGAAGTTTAGAGAAAAGAAAAACTACTCATAGTTTATCTCAAAACACAAGTTTTATATCATCCATTGTCTCCCTTAAAAGATTACATGAGAAGGGTATTTATAGGTTTAGACAATAACCCAAACCCAGTAGGATTCCAAGAGAAATTCAATATCAGCTTGAATTAGCCAATATCTGAATCCTTCCAGAAAACAAATTCAAAATCCAAACCCGAATAGAAAAAAGACAAAAATCAAATCCAAATAGGAAAATAAAATCTCAAGTGCTTAAAACAAGAAAAACCCTTGCAAGTGAAAGGTAAAAACTTGCAAGCAAAATTCTAATTAATAATTATATAATAATCAGCTACTTGTCCAACTTCAAACATCGCTCCTTTATTCCTTGTTGTCCAAGTAAGCTTCATAACCCATGTTTGCATCCTCTCCAATTGAACATCACCACAAGTATGCATAACCAAATCCAAAATAACATATTCATTCATTGATCCTCATCATTCTCCTCTCCTTTGAAGAAAACTCGTCCTCGAGTTCTCAAGTATTTAAGAATAAGCACATAACGAGGTGATTTCTCGTAGAACTTGAAAGCGTTAAATTGTAATTCCATGACCAGTATCTTAGGAAGTAAACTAGGAAGAATAAGATAGTTTGTTGAGATAGGTGCATTCAACAAGCTCTCTACCCCTAGAAAATCAATGTGTTCCATGATGATGATGTTGTTTTCCTTATACACAACCTCTTTAGTTTCGAACTTCGCCTTTAGTATCTCTTCTCCTTCAACAATGTCGTCACACACAAATTTAGGCGATGCATCTATCTGATTATTTTTAACAACCAAAATTTTCTCAACAAGTGACTTTCTTTCTTCATGCTTCTCTATCATAGCTTCTTTTGTAACTGGTTCATCCTTTTCATCCAAACTTGATGTAGTCGCCGCATGTAACACCTGGTAATCAACAACAAGACCCGCGACATTCGCCCCACTGACAAAGTCTTCTTCTTTAGTTTCTTGTGAAAGAGTAAATTCGTGAAGGGAAGACTTCAATTTCTCGTTTTGTTGAAAAGATTCAAATTCCAAAGCAAGATTGCATACATCATTAAACGAGATATATGGACTTGATTTAACCTTTCGATAAATAGGCAAATTCAATCCAAGAATAAATCTTCCAATTTTTATTGTTTTCGTCTCCTCCAAGTCACAAATAAGGCGCAATCTATAAAATTCAAAAGTATACTCAGAAACACTCATAGTACCTTGAGAGAGGGATGTCATCTTCATTTTACATTCGAATTTATAATGCAAAGGAATATATTTTGCACGAAGTTTCTTCTTCAGAGATGTCCAAGTCATAATCTTTTCTTTTCCAGATCTAACTCTTTTTGTGTTTAGATTATCAAACCACAAGCCTGCTTTCTTTGAAAGTTTAAGCGCTGCAATCTTGAATATTCTCATCTCAGTCCAACCTGTATAAGCAGAAATCTTGTCGACTTGTGTAACCCATTTAACAAAATCATCTATGCTACCCAAACCTGTAAAATAACCAAGCTCTGATACCAGGATCATAGACTTCATCACTATCTTTCACCTTAACTAAAAATTTTATCCAATTCATCAAACCTCGATTTCGTTGAATTAGCAAGCTTTTGAGTACGTTTATCAATCTCATCCAATTTTCCAATTAAATTTCTAAGCAATTCAACGGTAGCCATAAGAAAAATCTGAATTTTTTTATGAATAGCACCCGTGAACAGTGCCGATGAACAGTGCCCGTGAACAGTGCCGATGAACAGTACTCGCGAACAGTACCCCGTGAACAGTAACTCGTGAATAGTATTTTTTTTTTGAAACCTAGATCTCCCAACAATTAAGAAATTGGAGAAAAAACCTTGGCTCTGATACCAAATTGATGTGGATCTCTCCACAAAGAAAGAAAAGAAAAAGAAGAAAAGGGATAAGAGAAGAAGAGGATATTTCAAAAGAACACGATCAATCTAGAAACGTGAACTTTGAATCTCAAATTGCTTAGATCAATCCAGAAACTAAGTAATTCGAATCTAATCTTCAAAACAATCCAGTAATTGAAGTTTAGAGAAAAGAAAAACTACTCATAGTTATCTCTAAACACAAGTTTTATATCATCCATTGTCTCCCTTAAAAGATTACATGAGAATGGTATTTATAGGCTTAGACAATAACCCAAACCCGATAGGATTCCAAGAGAAATTTAATATCAGCTTGAATTAGCCAATATCTGAATCCTTCCAGGAAACAAATTCAAAATCCAAACCCGAATAAAAAAAGACAAAAATCAAATCCAAATAGGAAAATAAAATCCTAAGTGCTTCAAACAAGAAAAACCCTTTCAAGTGAAAGGTAAAAACAAATTGATGTGGATCTCTCCACATAGAAAGAAAAGAAAAAGAAGAAGAAAAGGGTAAGAGAAGAAGAGGATATTTCAAATAGGAAAATAAAATCCTAAGTGCTTAAAACAAGAAAAATCCTTTCAAGTGAAAGGTAAAAACAAATTGATGTGGATCTCTCCACAAAGAAAGAAAAGAAGAAGAAGAAGAAAAGGGATAAGAGAAGAAGAGGATATTTCAAAAGAACACGATCAATCCAGAAACGTGAACTTTGAATCTCAAATTGCTTAGATCAATCCACAAACTAAGTAATTTGAATCTAATCTTCAAAACAATCCAGTAATTGAAGTTTAGAGAAAAGAAAAACTACTCATAGTTTATCTCAAAATACAAGTTTTATATCATCCATTGTCTCCCTTAAAAGATTACATGAGAAGAGTATTTATAGGTTTAGACAATAACCCAAACCCAATAGGATTCCAAGAGAAATTCAATATCAGCTTGAATTAGCCAATATCTGAATCTTTCCAGGAAACAAATTGAAAATCCAAACCCAAATAGAAAAAAGACAAAAATCAAATCCAAATAGGAAAATAAAATCCTAAGTGCTTAAAATAAGAAAAACCCTTTCAAGTGAAAGGTAAAAACTTGAAAGCAAAATTCTAATTAATAATTATATAATAATCAGCTACTTGTCCAACTTCAAGTATCGCTCTTTTATTCCTTATTGTCCAAGTAAGCTTCATAACCCATGTTTGCATCCTCTCCAATTGAACATCACCACAAGTACGCATAAGCAAATCCAAAATAACATATTCATTCCTTAATCCTCATCACTATATTTGTAATCAAGGAAAAGACTTTGAGACTGTCTCATTCCTTGTCTCATTTGTAAACGGACTGTCTCATTTGTATAAGAGAATGTCTCATTTACTTTGACAATTAGAATATAATACATATCTATCGAGCCTTTCAATTTCAGTTTAGAGACGAGGGTCATTGTGATGGGTTCTCCCAGAAAATGTGTATTGCACTCTATCATGTTTGAGAGAAGGTTGTTGGGTTAAATATTATGAGGAGGTGACGGTTACTTATTACAAGTTTGACTCAACTGATCATCAATTAACTTAATATAATCATTCAATTAAAGTTGAAAATTGAAAGTACCTAAAAAATGGTAACTTATGAGGATAGAGTTTGTTTTGAACTTATATATGGTTACTAAAATTAGCTATTTGCCTCATGGAATCGTGATTCAGTCTGTTTTTGATTATTTGAAATTTCAAAAATAACTCAAGTTGGGAGAATTAAAACCCAATTTTATTACTCCCTCCGTCCCAATATACGTTTCCTCTTTTGACTTTCGGTACTGTTCACGGTAAGCGATTGTCTACTAATTTACGTCTAATCTATAATATCAAACATAGTCATGGGTGATCTCGTTGGATTCGTATTTATCAGTAATTTAATACAGTGAAATTTTTATATTTAATACTAATACAAATTTAAAGATATTAACGATCAAAAGTGTGTATTGGCAAACGTGTACAACACAAAGAGAAAACGTTTTTAGGGACGGAGAGAGTATCATTCTGTAAGTTAAATATCAAATTTTAATAACTATATTAAAACCACAAAATGAGCTCTACCCTCTTACGTTACTATTTTTTAATTTTGGGTAATTTTAATTTCCAGCTTTAACGAAATTATCAAATTAATTTAACTACTAATCAGTTTGAGTGAAATTTATAATTAAAAAATTACTAGAATCTTTTGTAAGCAGTCAATTACCTATTTGATATTTAACCGAAATGTTATTACATTTCTTCCCGGTTAGCTCAGTCAACTAATAGTTAGGAAAGTGTTAACTATGACATAAATGTTTTAAGACAGTTGTGCATCATGGGATGCCAGTCCGCCAGATGGTATTGCAGTATTCCTTACCCGAGTTACCTCATTTAGGCTCTCCAGAAGAAAACAAAAACAGCATATTTCGTATCAAGTGAAGAAACCTGCAGTATTAGATTGCTCATTGCCAAAATCCTAAAATCATTCAATTTTGAAAAGAATATTTATCTTTTGTCCTGGGCTAACAAAGTTCCGCCTTAGAAGAGCTTACAAACGCTTAGGATTTAGCACTATTTGCATAAAAGATGACAAACATTTAGAGCTGCATGTAATAATGGAAAAGAATGAAAATTCTTTGGTACTCTGCTAAGGATGAGTCGATCCTACTAAGAACGATGCTGAGGCTTTCTTGAAGCAGCTTGCTTGCGTTTTAGAAGAGTAGCCCCCGCACCCTTCCTTTACCTAGGATAAAATTATAATTCAATCCAAGAGTGTCAACGTTAAAGGACCTATATGAGTACTCGATGCTATAGGTAACACCACAGCCAAGCACTTAACCGGTTAAACTTGAAGCTTGAAAGTTGAAATGCAACTCTACTGCCTTTTGATGGGCTATCCAAAGAATACGACAACTATGGGCAGCACAACGTTCTCCTAACTAATATTAATGGAATTAAAGTACTCTTTTTCTTCAATATACCTTCTGGCCAGCTTTTGATAATAACTAAACAGGGTATACAGGTAGTTTTTTTGTGTGTGACTGTAGCATAACGTCTCAAGCAAGAACTGCAAATTATATAATATGCACCTTAATAAAATTAAGACAGAACTAATGCCAGCATATCGAAAATCGAAACGTAAAGGTTAGGTAATACTATCTGTTGCAGGAATTGCATATTTCACTTGAACATGACAGGAATTTGCAATTATATCATCAGCTCAACATCATGACACTACTGACTAATCTATAGTTGCTTAATTAATAACTTCTATAAGTAAACATCTTGAAACCTAAGTAGTGAAAATTTCTTTACAAAATTCACATAATTTTAGACCAAATATTTACCAACTGATACTACCTATAATTTGGTTTCCCAAGTCAATTTTGCTTTGGATAACGACAGAAATCTAGAACAAAGTGGTAAAAATTGGTGACAGAAAACAATAGCTCCACTTTGCGACAAAGAGAAGAGGTAGTGCTTTAACCTTTGGACAACATTTTCAGAAATATCAGCCAAATATTAACAATTTAAACTGTGACTCATTTTACCACATGAAACTTGCATTACAGTGAGGATTCGACTTCAGCCCAATACTAGTATTCGACTTCAGTCCAATACTCAAGGACACATGCCTCCAATAACATGAATCATCGACGCTACAAAAGATGCATGATCACAATGCTACAACCTAGAAACTAAACTAATAGCACTAAAAAACAATGCTACAACTAAGAATTACGTATATTAAACTGAAGAATAAGGTTTCCACATATCTACATACAGTTTAAGAGACTTAGGCAATGCATTTCTCCATAATTCAAGATTAGGCATTTCACCAACAAAAGCAATAGAACTATCATCATATTTACCATTACCAAGACTCATAACATAAACTTCCCCCGGAAAAACCTCATACATTGCCTTCAAAGTTTCTTCCATAATCACCCTCCCATCTCTTCTGGAATCCTCAGGTTCAACACAACTCCCACCAACATTCACCATTATTTTCCCACCTTTTCTCAACCTCTTCTTCAACATTTCCCACGTTCCCGGATCCTGAAGCTCCGGAATCAAACACCCTTTCCCAAACAAATCAACCAAAAACCCTGAATACCCATTTTCGACACGAGCATTCAAAGCATTCCCAACATACACAAACAACCTATCATCATACTTTTTCTCCAGCTTGGCAAGCCCAAAAAACTCTCTACCAACTGAAACCACATCCGGGTCAATCTCAAACCCATGAATAACCCCATTTGGGTACATCTCCAAAATCAACCGGGCCGCTGAACCGGCTCCGAACCCGAGAATCCCCAAAGGACCCAGAGGCAAAATTGGCGGGAGAATAGCAAACACATCAAAATAAGTACTAGTTAAAGACTTAAAAAGATAAGAAATGCTATGAATATTACCGGGTCCATCAAGTAAAAGAAGCCTTGACCCGGCAAATGGGTGGTCGGATCTTCTAGAAACTTCGATAACCCGAATGAAATTGTATCTGGATTTGAAACTAGCCAATGTTTTAACGTAATCAATTGCGATACCATCTTGGGATTTTGTTTCCGGGTCAAGTTTTCGGGTTTGTTGGGCTTTTACAATGAGCTGGGGTTTAAGAGAGTGGCGGAGGTTTAAATATGAAGGTGTTGAGGAGTGAGAGAGTTTTGGTTGGATTTGAAGAGGAGTGTGGAGACGGTTGAGAGTAGTTGAAAGTGCAAGTGTTGTTGACATCGGCGTCGTAGGATTGTTTGGATTTTCGGTTGGGAACCAGAAGATTAGAAGATGGTACAAATGCCACGAGGTTCCGTCACACAGACACCCAAAACTACTTGTGTTGTGGGGTAATTTTAATTTTTTTTTCTTTCCTCCTCTGTCTGTGTAGAGCATATTTTGAACTCCCAAATTAAATTTTAAAAAAATTATTTTGGTATATATTTTTTATTTTAATCAAAAAATTGTATATATATGAGTTCTGTAACTTAAAAAAAGGTGACTTGCGAGTCGAGCGTAAAAATTATGTGAGTGCATGTTTTGGAACGCTCATATTTAATTTTCAAAAAAATTATTTTGGTTTAATTCTTTTTTTATTGAGTAGTGATGTAAACCTATTTGTAATATGTATTTTTTATTTTTTTTGTATGGTTTTAGTTGCTTGAAAAAGGGTATTATGGGGGAATATATTTTTTCTTGACGAGACCTCACAATCAAGAATTTTAGAAGTGTAGTTTTATATAATTTATAAAAATGTTATTTGTTTGATGTAGACGTACATTTAATGCGTTGTGCGCATTAAAAATAAAATTATTTTCAAAAAAAAATTGAAAACATAGCAATTTGTACCGTCTGAAAATGGTACTACAAGTGTGTGAAATAGTACATCTATAAATTGAAAATAAAATTATGAAATGGGAAGGACATTCATGAAACTGGTGAAAATAGTAATACAACATAAAAAAGATGAAAAATATTTAAGTCAAATTTGTTCATCGGACATGTAGTCATCGCAAATGTAATCCTCATTTTGTAATAGTCTGTGTTGTTCCGCTTCCGTAAACTCTCTACCAGAAGCACGAACGGAATCTTGTGCTAGTTCGAACATATAATAACGACTTCTACGCAACAATATTCGGTTATTTTCTCTCCGAATATGAGTCACAGCTTTAACCACTTTTCGACTAAATTCAAACCGGTGAAGATTTTCCTCAGAGCGAGGATATATAGATAGGGAACGACAAATTGGAACCCTTACACTCATCGCAATCAGATCATGTGTAATACTTTCAGATTCTTCTCGTCGAAATGTTCATTCTCGGCGTACACCAACAAATTACTATACTGGATCGCTTACCCTAAGACTACGATATTCGTCATCTCTTTCTTGTAGCAACCACTTGTGATTTGTGGACGATGACATCCTAGTAATGTTTGGATGAAATATGTGTAAGGGTGTAAAATTTATATAGTGTAAGTAGTTGGGTGATAATGAAAAGTTAATAACATTTTGATAAGCTTAACAGTTGTGGATGAAGATGTACAGGCTGTTAATTTTGTTGATGTACGTGTCATTATTGCCAACCATGTGAAATGTGACAACTCATTTAATTTATTGAAAGCAGTATGAAAATAATTCATAGACCCTTATCAGCAAAGGAGTTAGGTATTAACCCAGATTTGCTTTACTCTTGAATACTCAGTTGCTAGATTAAACCTAAATTTGGCTGTTCTTGACCCCATAACTTGACTGTTATTGTGTTGGTTGATATTGATTCATGTTGAAAGCAACCGTAGATCTATTTTCAAATCTTGTAGTCCGGTGTTAGTTGTTGCTTGCGAAATATATTTCTCGTAAAATCTTTTCACTTGCAAATCTATACTCTTACATTTTGATTTATCGAAACCATAGCTATAGGAGGTAAAACCTTAGCTGGAAGATCTTCTGTGAGCACGCAGAGATAGGGTCAGGATCTAAACCAGACCCGGACCTCAACCAGGACCTCCCCCAAGACCAACCACCTGAAACCCAGACCCTGGAGAGAATAGTCTCACCCACTTATGCCCGGACCCTCATTGAGTTTAATCAGTACAAGTATGCCAATGTTCTGACTAATGCCGAGCACGTGGCCAGTATAACCAGCGATGATTTGGCAAGAAAGCTCCAAATTTTCTCTACAAGCCAGCTAAAGTTCATACCATAGTCAAGCTTAGTCTACTACAACACAACCCGAACTGAGGGCAAGAAAGCTCAAAATTTTCTCTAAGCTAGCTAAAGTTCATACCATAGCCCGACTTGGTCTACTGTTAAGGCAAAAACACGCGCTAAAATTACACGAAAACACGCGTTCGCAATTAGTTAACTTAAGATTATGCACATATGCAACAATGGTATGGCTATCGCTCAATGCTAAGACAATAACAAGTTGAGATGTTTATAACTAAGATTAAACGAACATGCAATTAACTAAGAATAAAAGTGATTGAATTAACTATATGAGACAAACATGGGATTCTAACTTCAATAATACTTCATTCAAAGTCATAGTTCTTAAACTTAGCATACAATGATGATGACAACTAATCAGATAACACGAAACTAGTAAATGCCTACTTTCGTTGTACGAATACCTACTACTAGACATCCACAAAAGAGATAGAAGCTGAATAGACACCAATTATGTTGCGACCCTATATGTCTATAGAATTTGACAACATTAAGATTTAATGAACAAGTTATCTATCGTGATTACATAGGGCAAGCAAGATGGTTAAAATTACCTACGAATTATACATAATAAATACATGAACCTATGCTAGCATGATAAGTTCTAAACCTTTATATTCACTTTCGCTTCAATAGAGATTAACACAATATCTTATATGTTAGCTACGCACATAAGATGAATAAGCACAACCAATACTAGCAAATCAATCAATCACCACACACCAAGATATTGAAATAAATTAACTATAGAAATCCATAAGTAAATCTGTTAGACCTCCATGACAACGATTAGTTCATAACTGAACTCATCGTCACCATGTGTTCCAATGAAAACATGATAATAAACAATATAAGAGTATTAGGGTTCAAAGATAAATCGAAAACAAGCATCCAAGTATCAACTATACTAAAGAAAACAAAAGTCTTCTCCTCCATAGCTGTCATGTGCTCTTCTAGGTCTTCGTATTGCTCTCCATTCGCTCCTTGTTGTTAAAAACGCCTTTTTATTTGTATATATAAGCCCCTAGTGGACCTGGACCCTCAAAATCATCAATTTATACTAAAATCAGGATTCTGGGGCAAAAAGGGTGGGGCGGCCGCGCTCAAATCAGCGCGGGCGCGCTGGTTTTTTGGCAGAAAGGCGGGGCGGCCGCGCTGATTTTGGGGGCGGTCGTGCATGACTTCTGGATTTTTCTGCTGATTCTTCTTTTGACCGTATCTTGAATTCTGCTCGTCAGAATTAGGCGATTTAACTGCCCACGCGAAACTAAAGAGATTTTCTACAATTTGAGAATGTCCTAGGCTTGCAATTCTGACCTCTTTTCAACATATTTCAATTAAACTTCTTTCTTCCTCCATCTACTGCCTGCAATATAATAACACAAAAAATACTTCAAAAATACCAATAACTTGAGTCTAAAACACCAACTTAAGTTTGTAATGAAGCTTTCCAAGTATATATAAAATCCACTTATCATTTACTGCAACAAAACCTGGACCGGGGGAAAAGAAAGCTCAAAAGTTTCTCTACAATCCTGCTAAAGTTCATCCTATAATCTGGCTTGGTCTACTACAACACAACCCGGACTGGGGGGCAAGAAAGCTCCAATTTTTTTCTCAAAGACGTTTTACTCTACTCCTTCATTCAGAAAATCTGAGAGTGGGGGAAAATGATGGGATATAAGCCTTCACTGAACCCGGGCCTGGACCACTTGGTCCAGGACCGGGTAAGTCCAGCTCTACCAAGCCAACCCGGGTTCTGGACCACTTAGTCTAGGACCGGATAGGTCCAGCTCCGGGTAGGTCCAGCTCCAGTTTAGTCATGGACCAGAAGGGCCCGGCTCATGCACGACCCGAGACCAAATATCCTCACAACCCCTGACCCAGACGGCCCAACTAGAGCATAATACGTGAGTCGCGAGTCTAGACACGTGACAATGACAACTATTGATTACCGATAACGGGAATGATCAAGACACGTGTCAGAGCATCCTTGAAACATTCCTCGGCAATTTTTGATGTGACACGTGTAAGGCATTCATTTAAGCCAGACGTCCTCTACTCCCAACAACGAACGTCCTTGATTGAAAGATACCCACCCCTAAACCCTACCATTGGGCTTTAAATAGTCCAAGGGAGAGAGATTTAGAGATTAATCACTCTTTCTTACACAATTCATACGCACACACAATCACCTTACATTTTTACCTTCATTATTCAAAAATCATTTTTTATTTTCACACCGAAAACATTGTGGGGGTTTAAATCTCTTTTCGATGTTGTTTTGCAGATATTCAATACAATTACACCTCAAGAAGGGTACATGAGCGGCGTAGAAAGACGGGGTCGTGAATTGAAGTTATCACGTATAGTATTTTCCTGATACGGGTGACCCTTCGAAATTATTTTTACCGAAATAAAAGGCATAAAGGTTAAATGATGATCACTGAAAGACTATTAAGTAAAGCTCGGAGAACTCGTCACCTTTCTTTTCCCAAATTATCTGGTCCCTTTTCGTTTCTCCAACTTTTGCTCATTTTACCAGTACACTTCAGAAAAATAAACATTTCCTTTCCATGTATGTTTTCAAATGCTACTACATAATTTCAAAAGCTTGCAATGATGCAACAAAAATGACATGTTTAAGCCACGCCCACATCCATAATTCAACTAAAGTAACTCGACCCGGAACCATGTAACCCACAACCTAGTAATTTAACAAACTATATAAGAGGGGTGTAATAGTAAAATTATGACTATAATAATTTTCAGAATGCATATGCAAGTTTCTCTAGGGGTAGTAACAAAAAGAGGCTGAGTTTGTCCAAGAAGGATTTGATGAGTACTTGGTAGGAAAGACATTAGCATCATTAGGTGTTGATATCATTACTGCAATACCAATATTCTCATCATTTTAATCTTTCATAATTTCATGAATTGGTTTAGTGGAATTTATCTTGTCACATAATCAAAAGCAGTTAACTTCAAAAGGGGATTATTGGGTTATTTTCTGTTAATCTTAGCTCCTTCAATAAGATATTATTGTATGAAGCTTCCCCTAGCTAGTAGCTACCTTGTTTGGTCCCTCTAAATAAATCATTATCCATGCATGCATTACACTCCTAGTCTACATACCTATTCTATTCTCATGTCATGTTAAAGTCAAAAGTTGTAATCACATAGCCTTGACATATCAGGGTACCTTCTAAGTCTAATCAGGGACCATACTTAGACTAACAATAGTAATAAGTAATTATATGTAGCTTCGGTTTCTATATGGTCGATCGCGTATGTGATATACCAAACTGGATGGATCGAGTTTAATCCAAGTAATTATATACAGCATGTAGCTTCTTCATTTATATGCAGCTTCCAATTCCATGCACTTTTGGTAATGAATCAATGTACGAGTATGGCTTAAAATGAAGCCAGTCTCCCCGGCATTTTGGTTTCGACAGACCATATAAGAGAGTTGCTACTTGTATGGATCTAACCAGAAGTGCCTATAAAAAACATCATTTATGATGTGTTTGAAATATGTTAAGAAAATAATAGCTCTGACAAATTATAAAGAATCGGTGCCATGAAATCTCAAGCAGGTACAAATTGTAAGGAACTGTGTTATAAAATCTCAAGGCAGTAAAAAATTTACCCTAATCAAAAATTCAAAATATTATAGTAATATTCTAACATAATATTTGACTAACCTCAAGCTGCCTTTATTAGACCTGTTTTAGCATATTACTGCATTTATCCCAATTTTCTTGTCCACTATTGCTATTTTCATTTATCCCAAAAAAGTTGCCAACTTTTAATAGTCCTGATAAATAAGATATGAACAAAAAAAATGAGGGAAATATGACTATCCAGGTTCTATATTATGGCCACTATTTATTTATTTGGGCTAAATTAAATAAAATATGAATTTTTAATTGTTAGAACAAGAAAAATGTGAGTGAGGGAGTATTTGTTATGCCGGACCAAAAAGAGTTTGTGGGTTCGTCCTTGTTTCTAAGTCCATACAGACATAATTTAAAGATGATTTTTCTTTTTACGATCTACGTTTTTTTACCTGTATTGATTGTACTTCCAACTTTTCGTTCTTCAGTATTGTAAAAATGAAAAAATAAAAAACACAGAAACTTTCCGTTCTTTATTTGTATTCCGATTTATTAACTTGCGATTAAATATTATATTTCCTTAAATAAAATATCATAATTAAATTAAATATTTTAAGAATTTAATATCAACCAACAAAATTCACTTGCATTCATATATTAATGAACAGTAGAATAAGGAAAAAATGAGTAAAAAGGAAGATCAAACTTAAAGTAGAGGCATTACTTTACTTCAAATATAAATATATATTTAATCCTTACGTTAGTTCTGCATTGCCAGCATGCATTGCCGCCACACATAAAACATGTTAATTATTTATGTTTTCGAACTTAACAAAGATATTCAATATTGAAAAAGCGAAAACTAATCAAAGATATTTGATTAAAAAAGAAATAAAGGTGAGACAGATAATGTTGGTAAATAAAATAATGATGGCTGCCGTATTCAAATCCAAGTTGGAAGAAGACTGCAGATATACTTTTTATTATATACACACATGCCGACACTGCTTTGGCATTGCCTGTATATGATTGAATCAAAAGCAATGGAATCGAATAATTTGCAAGTCAAAAACTTGTTCATAGTATAAAAATGACCTTGTATGGTGAAAGACAAACATCCAGGCTACACCATTCTAATCTCTCTTTGATCGTATTCCACCAAACATACAGAGGAATTTCACCACATCAATGAAATATCGGGAGTGTTTACCTAAAATTTGATGGCATGAATTTAATGAGGTTCAATTGACTCGATCAATCAAGAAATAATTCAAAATTGCTTGTTTTTAGAATTTTTATGTTTTACATTCAAATATTTAATTTCATCTAATAGCAGATATAGTTTTTAGCTTCATTTGAAATTGACCTTAGGAAATTTTAAAATTAATGTAATACTTAAAGAAAATCATTTAAATCAAATTCCGAGTCTATTATAAAAATTAGGTCAAATTCTTATTTGAAATCCGAATTAAGCCGAAGCCTATCGACAAGGGTGGAGAAAATAAATTTAACATTGGCTAGCTTCTGAATTTTTTCTCCTAACTTAATTCTGTAAGCTAACATTATCTTACGATCATGTATTGAAAAGAAAACACGATAAAACAAGCCAATTAATGTTTATCGACCCTGCTTTTATGTTTCTCCTACCTCCGAATGTTCTATATATCAAAAAAATTGGGTTGGATCATGTCTTGTTAACATATATAATGATATTATATTATTGGATAATTTCGTTATTATAATAGTTTTCCTAATTGGATATTTTCCTTTATTATGTATGGTTGTTAGTTATATAAGCACCTCTTTCATTGTAATCAAGAACATGTCATATTATAATAAAACCCTACTTTTCTCCTCCTCTCTATAATTTATCATGGTATCAAGAGTTATTGTTCGGTTCAGGATAGGTTGATGATGAGTTATATCGGGTTGAGTTTCACATGTTAGGGTTTAAAACATGTGATATGATTATTGTTTCTTCTCGTATTCTTCTTATTCAAATCGACTATTTTTTTTCTTTTTCTCCGATGATTTTGAGTTTTAATCATGACTATTATTTTAAAGTTGTACATGTTGGGTTTAAAACATGTGATATGACTATTAATTTCTCATAAGGGGGTCCTCATGGGGGCGAATGATGTCCTCATAATCCTCCGTACTGAAATTTATAGGCATGTGGGGCTTCGCCTGGACGAACTGATAGAGGTTGTACACTTGTCATTCATATTTTTTCTTCACAGTTTTGCTATCTCTGTCCAACACACTACCCCCAGATATTGTCTTCACCTAGCCCCTTATCATGTCCCTTCGTTCGGGCACCTCAGCTTCTGGTTCCTCCTGATTGTACTTCGGCCCAAGTCTGTCCTTCAGATTTCGGACGAACTGATTGAGTTCTCCTTCTTTGATCATTCGTTCAATGAGCTTCTTAAGGTGATAGCATTCATCAATATTATGCCCCTTATCCCTGTGATATCGCAGTACTTGTCAGGGTTCTTCTTATGATTTAGGACTTTCATCTTGGCGGGTCGAACGAACCCAGGTTTTCCCTTAATCTCATGGAGAATCTTGTAGATCGATGCATTCAGAGGGGTGAATACAGTCGAATCTCTATCTTGGCGTCGTTCGGCCCCAAGGCCAGACTCCTTTCTTCCTTCTTTCCTACTATACCTTCGGTCATTCCCAGATCTTGAGCTTTCATATTTTTCTCCTCGCTTCGATCGGTCATCCCTTCGGGAATTTTTGTAACCCCAATACTTTTCATCTTTCGTCGAATGTTCTCACCCCTCATATTTATATCATTTAGGAATTTGGGGGGAAATCGTAAAGAGAGTAGCGAAGTTTTTTACCTTTGTAGGGGTCTAGCCCTACCGTAAGGAAGCTCATAGCTTTGACTTTGTCCAGATTTGCGACCATACCAGCTTCTTCCTTGAACCGAGCCAAATAATCCCCTAGTTCCTCATTCTCCCTCTGTCTACAAGGGACCAGGGCCTCGGTGTCCTTCGCCTTTCAGCATAGAAGCGAGTAGTACTTCAAGAACTTTCTCTTCAACTACTCATACGGCCCGATGGACCTGGGTTTGAGGGATTTGTACCACATCGAGACAGATCCCTTCAGGTAGGTCTTGAATAATTTGCAGAGCATGATGTCATTATGCTCCATCCTTATCATCAACAATTCATATTTTTCACAATGGTCCTACAGATAGTGTAACACCCTCCAAACCCGGGGTATAGATTTGGGTCATTACTAATATTAACTACTCACTAATCTTGCACAAACGGAATATAAATAAAATAATTACCCCGAACTACTACTACTCAGGATCTTTTAAGGTTAAGATTTGAAAATAAGAACGACACACTAACTTTATTACAAACCAGTTTAAAAACAATTTGTCTTAAGAACTCTCTTTGTTACAAAATTTTATTCTATTTACATCTCATACTAAACAACTTTTATTCAACTCATCACTATTACTTATCTTGTTACACCTGATCTGGTAGCTCAAAACTCTCTTATGGGATAGGGATGAACACTCTTGATATAAGAGGGTCCCGCTGCTTGACTCGCTTCTTGACTATGCGGGTTCTGATGGGTTTCATTCTCTACCTTAACTGAAAAACAATAGGAATAACAATAAAAGGGGATGAGCCAAAATTGCTCAACAAGCCTGCAACAATATATATATATATATATATATATATATATATAGTGTAAAGGATAAGAATAAATGGATCGGTAAGCTATTGGTTTGAACAACCCTCTATTTCTGTAAAGAATAATAATTTGCCAATACTGGCGAGTGCCAAATGAACAAGACTGGAAACAAGAACCAACATATGCACTATAACCCGCTGATCAGTCAGGATACAGTGCGGATTTATACCCAACTGCATAGACCCAACCAACATAAGGAGTACTCAGGCAACTATGGCCTATTAATTAAAGGCCTGGGTAAAACCCCGTCCGTATCGTAACCATCCAGTCCAAAGCTTAGCATCCGGAATAATCGGAATGCTTTTGATATATCCCAACATCAGGATATATCAGAGTATATATAACAAGGATAAAATTACTGGAATATGAATAGAGGATTCAATAAACTGGGAGAAATCAAGAATCGAAATGAAATAGAAACAAGAAATAATAATTGTGTAACAGTGTATATGAACAAGAATTATCAAAGTGTAACTGATATGAAAAATGGGGTATAATTCACTATTCCGGATTTAGAATAGGGGAAAAACTTGCCTTGCGCGTACTTAACCTGGTTCAACTCACCACCTTTTGTCTCCTGCTTGATCTGCCTTGTTGATACTGGATCAATCATAGAAAGATAGCCGTTTAGATAACTTACTTCATACGCATATCTCGAATTGATACCACGTAACCTTAATTATCTACCCATACGTTTCTATCTGACTCGCATATCTAAACATATAATTACATAACACATAAGTTTCATATAATCATGTAAAGCACATAGCACATAAAGCATATAATTGATTTTTGGACTTATAAATATTTTTAGAATCGATACCAGACTCATACCTGTATTAACTAACCCTATTTGATTTTAATTATAATTTTTTGGGATTTATTTGACTCGATTCTACCTATATTAGGGCCTATAAACAATTAACTATCATTAGACGACTCTCTTTCGGAAGATATTATGACTTACAATTAATTTTATTGAATTCGTTTCATTTTTCTGAGTCTAAGGGTTTTCGTTTCTGTAATAATCGGGAAAATTATGTGAATATTATATGTTAAATAAATAAATATTAAGTGTTTTATAAATTTAAAGTGATTAATGGCATGATATGAGATGTTATAACTATTATGTGTGTTTCGTACGGGCCAGAAAATTTTTCAATTGATTAAAAATATGTTTAAATTGCAATTATATGAACTTATCTGCAATCAGGATGCGTATTTATCAGCATCTTTATTAAGATACCCGTTTTATTTGATTTTATGTGCGTTTGAATGTATTTTACGTGTTTTCGGGATTTTCTGGTAATTTAGGGATCGTTTCCGTTTTTCAAAAATCAACGGACCGGGACCCCACCGGGACGACAAACCCCACAAAATCGATGTTTTTATTTTTATAAAATTATTCGTATTTTAAATATCCTTTATTTTTGCATTTTTGAATTATTCGCAATTTTTGGGAAATTTTGACATTAATTTTGTATTTTTATCGTTTTTAAAATTATTCCCCCTAATTATTATTTTGGGGCTTAATTATTGTAATTTAGGGATAAAAACACCCTTAATTTATTTTGGGGATATAATTTCAGAATTAATATAAATAGCTGAACATGATTAATTTATTCATTTTATTTTATTAAAAATTCAGAAAATTCATAAACACCAAGAACAACTTTGGGGGTGAGAATTTCTTCCTCAACTTCAAACACGGTTTTTGATCGATTCTGGAAACCAAATCAGACGTGCTATTAACCAAAATCTTCCTCTCGAAGAGAGCTTTCCATTGATACCAATATCTTGATCTGAGGTACAGTAAATCGAAAAGTCAATTTTTATCTTTTTATTCTTGAAAATTGTATTTGTTTTCGGATGATTCTGGGTTGATTTTGATGTTACAGACAGCTTTAGAATGATGTTTATGATCGATTTATGTACTTAGTTGCATCGTTTTAGTTCAGGATTATTGAAACCGCGTTCTTGAGTTTTGGGTTTTTTTGATTTGATTTTTCTGGTTGTTCTTGAATCTGGGTTAGTATTTGATGATGTAGTTAGGTTACAAATGATCCCAGCTTTATTTTGATGCTTGAAACGTTGTTTTTGGTGGAGATTTGATCGAATTCGGATTTTTCCAAATTGGTTTGCCGGAGGGGGATCGATTTTGATCGGAACTTGAGTTCGGGGATGATTTTGGACGAACTGAGACTGCTAGGAGGGTTAGGGGATTGTTTAGAATGTTTTGGCTGAGAAAAACGGGGTGATTCGCGTGGTTTCGACCCTCTAAGGGGCCTGCCGGAGCTCGACCGGAGTTCGAAGCTCACCGGTCGGTTTCTGGGTTTTCCCAGATTCCGGCGGTTTTCTTCAAGAACTCCGGCCGTGTTCTTGGACAGCCGCCCTTTGATCCATTTTCCGGTTATGCTTGCCCTGAGTTTCTGTTTCTATGTTTTTGTTTATTTTTAAATCAAAATTCATTTTTCTGTTTTAAAATTATTTATTTTAATTTCAAAAATCAATTACTTAATATCTGTAATTCTAAAAATTATTTTCTTAATTATTTTAAATTCCTAAAATTATTCTCTTTAATTATTTTCAAAAATAAAATTTGATTTAATTATTTATAATTTATTTTAGTTAATTATTTATGAATTTAATTAATTGATTAAAAATCAATTAATCAATTAATTTTATTTATAAATAGTTAAATAAATGTAAATTATTTATAAATAATCCAAATAATTCCTAAAAATTATTTTAAGGTTTTAAAAATTATATTTTGGTATATAAAAATCAATTAATATTTTTATTAATTGATTTAAATCTATTTATTTCTTATTTTATTCATAATAATCAAACCGTTCGTCCGTTTAATATGAAACGAACGCGTACAGACTCAGAAAAATATTGCGCTTCCAATAAAAATACTTTTGAGCCCTAATTTCTTTTGTATTGCAATGTAATTTGATTTGTGTATCAGTTTGAGTCGGTATTTGATCGGTAAATGTTAATATTGACTTAATTTTCATTTTGAACGCACTGAGACGTATCTTTTAACGATCTGACTTATATATTACATGAATTATGTGATTATGTGTTATACGAATGCCATGATTATGTGCTACGTAAAATGCAGGCTATCTGTTTATAGTTTTAAAATACCATGCTAGTTCTAAACGATCGGGTAGATGTCAAGACGTATAGTTACGTCGATTGAGTTTGGTTCTGTCAATTAAGATAGTTCTTTTGTTTATAGAATCGAGTAGCAAGGAGTGCAGTCAAGTGTTAGACGGAGATAGTAGCCATCAGTTATAAGCTGAGTTATAGTAAGAGGTTATCGAGCATACCAGGCAAGTATCCCTAACTTCACTTATTGTTCAAGTGATGTTTAGTTTGAATCATATTATGCAAATATTATATCTTCATTTATCATTCAATTGATATTGTCTCTGAATTATATTCTTTTAATTTCCAAACTATTCTAAGTTCAGAATAGTTAAACGTTTTATATATTTCGATATAAATCACTCTATACAGTGGAACATTGAATTGGGATTAGCGAATAACTAATTGTTCTGGTTATTTCGCCATCAATTGTTGAGATAACTCTGGACCATGAGAAATGGAGAGTTATATGGTTAAGGATGTCCTATGATTCGGCTCCTTTGATCAAAATGTTTTATGGATTGGATGAATGCGTAAGTGACCGGGACGGACAGTCCAGCGGAGGGCTATTTCTATGTGTTATATGAAATATTATGACACCATTTTTGCCACAGGCAGGTATATTGCCTTTTTATTTGAGTACTCGTATTTTGGGGACATGTTTCTATGAATCATGACCTTGTGCTATCACACGGGCTGATCAGCATGTGATAGTACGTCCGTCGGAGTTAGATTCCAATCTAAAAATTATCATTTATTGTTGATAGCTTATGAAGCTTTTATTATTAATCAAATATTACTGATTTTATTCTGTTGTTCAATTATTATCAGAATGTGGTTTATCATTTCAAGCACATTTTATACTGCTTGCTGAGCATTTCTTTCGCTCATACTTGTTTATCAATCTAATCTTTCAGCTAAGCCAGAGCAGGCTTGAGATCCAGGTTTGATCAGAAGTCAAGTGCTTGTAGGTAGTACGGTGTATTTTCCAGATAGACTGTTTTGGGACGCTTGAATAAGTCTAGAGGTTTGTAATAAAATTTGAATAATTTGTAAAACTAATTAGACTTATGGTTTGTAATAACACTTGGTTTGTATTAGTGCCTGTTCCGTACTATAACTTGTGATTGATCCAGTTGCAAGCAAGGGGTCATATTTATTATATTATTCCGCTGTGATTATTTTATTTTGATTTATTGGCGAGTGACCCCCAAATCTAGACCCCGGGTTTGGAGGGCGTCACAGGTTGGTATCAGAGCTACAGGTTATGGTCACTGAAACAGGCTTAGGATTGTCATAAATGAGTCATAGGAAAATCACATAAGATAGGCGCGTGTAGTTTAGCTTTTATAGGATTAAATTTAGGTCATTGGGTTAGGTTATAGTTAAGGTGTTTAGGTTCCCTGTTTTGCGTTTAGCCTTAGGACTTGTGTCATTGCCCTGCTATTTTGTTGGTTTAGTTGAGATTTCAAGCAAGGATTTAAAAAGTTCGGATAATTCGGATTAAATTTTCTTTGTGTTATTATTCTCAAGATAATAAGCAGGATTATGTGATAATCATGTCGCTTGTGTTAATATGGTAGCAAGTTTATGATATTTCGAGAAGAGATAGTGTTTGCGAATTTTGATATGCTAAGGAATTGCTACATATTTAACATAATGCTTGACAGATTATTATATATATTGCTTGTTTTCTTACCAGAATAATGGCACCAAAGAGAAGGAATAATTCAGGAGAGGATCATACCGAGAGTCGGATGGATCCAGCGATTGTCCAGATGTTGGGACTGATGCAACAGCAAATGTTACATCTTACGCAGCAGCAACAATGGCAGCAACAGCAGCAAGCAGCAACACCACCTGTAGTGACTTTTAAGCAGTTTCAAGCTGTAAAGCCACCTGAGTTCAAGGGAAGTGCTGATCCTGTGGAAGCTAATGCATGGCTCAAGGAGATGGAAAAGGCTTTTGAATTAGTCGGAGCTGGAACTGAACAGAAGACCAGGTTTGCAAGTTACTTTCTGAAGGGCGAGGCGAACTATTGGTGGGAATCCACACGAGCATTGGAAGGAGGTGAGTTTATAACGTGGGAGAGATTTACAGAGCTGTTCCTGGAGAAGTATTTCCCGAGGTATATGAAGAATCAAATGGAGATTAAGTTCTTGAATATGACCCAGGGTGATCTTACTGTGGCTGAGTACGAGGCTAAGTTTACTGAATTGGCAAGGTTTGTGCCAGACCAGGTTGATACAGATGAAAAGAAAGCAAGAAGGTTTGAGCAGGGATTGAAATTTTGGATTCAGAACAGAGTGGCCATGTTTGAGTTGACTTCATATGTGGCAGTGGTTCAGAAATCAATGGTGATCGAAAGTAAGAGTGATATGTCTCAGAAAGGAAAAGATGGGAAGAAAAGGAAGATAGAAACCTCAGAAGGAGGTCAGCAGCTAAGTAATTTCCAGAGCCGTTTCAACAGAAGGCCAGAGTTTCAGGGTAATAGGAATATGGGATTCAGAAGACCACAATCAGGAAATGGAGGACAAGGCAACCGTTTTCAAAATTTAAATCAGCAGAGGCCCAATCGTCCACTAGTGCCAGATTGCCAATTCTGTGGTAAAAAGCATTTTGGGAATTGTAATGCCAATGTGACGTGTTTCAAGTGCGGCAGGAAGGGACACTTTGCTAATATGTGTCAGAATCCGACTCAAGGTCAGAATTTGGGAACTGGTTGTTATAAGTGTGGGAAGCCAGGGCATATTTCCATAAATTATCCAACACAAGGTATAACAAGTAACAAACCAAGGCTTACAGGTGCTCCATCTCAGAGTGTGCCAAGGATTGAAGGACCACCAGCTCAACCCAAAGCCAGAACATTCAACATGTCTATGAAGGATGCTATTCAGAGTGCAGATGTGGTTGTAGGTACGCTTCCAGTCAACTCCGTAGATGCTAAAGTTTTATTTGATTCTGGAGCTACAAGGTCATTTATTTCTCAAAGTTTTGTCAATAAGTTGCATTGCGAAGTTAAGTTGTTAGAACAAGCATTAATGATAGAGTTAGCTAATAAGAATCAAGTTCCCGTCGACCAAGTGTGCTCGAGGTGTGACATTGAGATAGGAGGACATCATTTCTATGCCAACTTAATACCTTTTAAGTTAGGAGAATTTGATGTTATCTTAGGAATGGATTGGTTGTCAGAAAATAACGCTCAGATTGATTGTAAGAATAGGAAAGTAAGACTTCAGGCATTGGATAGCAGAAAGAAGGTGGTATTTCGAGGGAAAAAGCAAGAGAAAAAGTTCTTAACGATAACTCAAGTGAAGAAGTTATTGCGTCAGAATTGTGAAGCGTATTTGGCCCATGTGGTAGACACCAGCAAAGAAGTTCCAGCACTAGAAGCGATTCTAGTTGTCAATGAATTTCCAGATGTCTTTCCAGACGATCTACCAGGATTACCTCCCGATAGAGAAATTGAATTTGCAATTGACCTAGCACCCGGAACAGATCCAGTTTCTAAAGCTCCGTACCGGATGGCACCAGTGGAGATAAGGGAGTTGGCAACTCAGCTGCAAGATCTCTTGGAGAAAGGAGTTATAAGACCCAGTGTATCCCCATGGGGCGCACCAGTACTGTTTGTCAAGAAGAAGGACGGGAGTATGCGACTGTGTATCGACTATCGAGAACTAAATAAGCTGACTATTAAGAACAAGTACCCGTTGCCGAGGATCGATGATTTGTTTGACCAATTGCGAGGCGTTGTATGGTTTTCTAAAATAGATTTAAGATCCGGATATCATCAACTGAAGATCAAGCCGGAAGATATTCCAAAGACCGCATTTAGAACCAGATATGGGCATTATGAGTTTCTAGTGATGGCATTTGGATTAACCAACGCACCAGCAGCTTTCATGGATCTGATGAATCGAGTATTCAAGAAATATTTGGATAAATTCGTGATCGTGTTCATAGACGACATCTTGATCTATTCTAAAACAGAAGAAGAGCACGCAGAGCATTTGAGGATAGTTCTGGAGATACTACGACAAAAGGAATTGTACGCAAAGTTTTCCAAGTGTGAATTTTGGTTGAAAGAAGTACGATTTCTTGGGCACGTGATTAGCAATAAAGGAGTGGAAGTGGATCCAGCAAAGATTGAAGCCATAATCAACTGGGAGAGACCAAAGACACCAACGGAAGTACGAAGCTTCATGGGATTGGCAGGTTACTACAGAAGATTCGTGCAAGATTTTGCAAAGATAGCTACGTCGTTGACAAAGCTCACCAGGAAGAACCAGAAGTTTGAATGGGACGAGAAGTGCGAGGAGAGTTTCCAGGAATTAAAGTATAGATTAGTATCTTCTCCAGTACTAGTCTTGCCAGATGAACAAGGAAATTTTGTGATCTATAGTGACGCGTCGTACAAAGGATTGGGATGTGTTTTGATGCAGCATGACAAGGTGATAGCCTACGCTTCAAGACAGTTGAAACCATATGAAGAAAAGTATCCAACGCATGATCTTGAATTGGAAGCTATAGTGTTTGCATTGAAGATTTGGAGGCATTATCTTTATGGGGAAAAGTGCGAGATCTACACGGACCACAAAAGTTTGAAGTATATCTTCACCCAGAAGGAGTTGAACATGAGGCAGAGAAGATGGCTAGAACTAATCAAGGACTATGACTGTACTATTAACTATCATCCAGGCAAAGCAAATATGGTGGCCGACGCGCTGAGCAGAAAAGAAAGATTAAATATGATAACTTCATCCGAGGAGTTGATCAAGGAATTTGAGAAGCTAGAAATAGAGGTTAGTATCCTAAGTATGTCTACAGAGGTATTGTGTGCAACGTCTTTTCAACCAGAACTATTAGAGAAGATAAGAAGATGTTAGGAAGAAGTTATGAGCCATGAACGAGACAGTTTGACAGGAGAAGAGATAGGGAATCAAAAGGATGATAAAGGAATATTAAGATTTTCCTCCAGAATATGGATACCCAACGTAGCCGAGCTGAAAGATGAAATTCTCCGAGATGATCACAACTCTAGATATTCAATTCACCCCGGGAGTACGAAGATGTACCGAGATTTAAGAGAAAACTTTTGGTGGCCAAGCATGAAGAAGGAAATTGCAGAATGGGTAAGTAAGTGTTATACTTGCCAGCGAGTCAAAGCGGAACATCAAAGGCCCAGTGGACTGATACAGCCATTGGACATTCCAGAATGGAAATGGGAGCATATAGCGATGGATTTCATAGTTGGATTACCGAGGACCAGGGCAAATCATGATGTTATTTGGGTTATTATTGACAGATTGACGAAGTCAGCGCATTTTCTTCCTATCAACGAAAGATTCTCAATGGATAAATTGGTTCGGTTGTATCTTAAGGAAATTGTGACCCGACATGGAGTTCCAGTATCCATAGTTTCAGACAGAGATCCTCGATTTAATTCAAGATTTTGGAGAAGTTTTCAAGATTGTCTCGGAACGAAGCTGAACATGAGTACCGCGTATCATCCGTAGACAGACGGCCAAAGTGAAAGGACGATTCAGACTATCGAAGACATGTTAAGGGTATGTGCTCTAGATTTTGAAGGAAGTTGGGACGAACATTTGCCATTGGTTGAATTCTCCTACAACAACAGTTATCATGCCAGCATTGGAATGCCGCCGTACGAAGCTTTATACGGGAAAAGATGCAGATCTCCAATATGTTGGAAAGAAGTTGGTGAGAGAAAGATTTTGGGTCCAAAATTGATCCAGCAGACGAAAGAGAAAATATGACTCATTCGGAAACGATTAGTGGCAGCTCAAGATCATCAACGTAAATATGCTGATCTTGCCAGAAAGGATATGGAATTTGAAGTTGGTGAAGCAGTGCTATTAAAAGTTTCTCCTTGGAAAGGTTTATCAAGATTTGGAAAGAAAGGAAAGCTAAGTCCGCGTTATGTTGGTCCTTTTGAGATTTTGAAGCGTGTGGGAAAGGTTGCTTACGAATTAGCGTTACCACCTCACATGCAGCATATTCACAACATGTTCCACGTATCAATGTTGAAGCGTTATTTGCCTGATTTGAACCATGTGATAGAATACGAGCCAATCGAGATTCAGCCAGATTTGTCTTTTATAGAGCAACCAGTGCAGATTTTAGATAAGAAAGAAAGAGTACTTAGGAATAAGTCTGTATCTTTAGTGCGAGTCTTGTGGAGGAACCCAAGGTTGAAGAGTCGACTTGGGAGTTGGAAAGCGAAATGTGATCCAGGTATCCTCATTTGTTTACCTAGGATGATTCTGAGGACAGAATCCTGTTAAGGGGGGAAGGATGTAATAACCGGGAAAATTATGTGAATATTATATGTTAAATAAATAAATATTAAGTGTTTTATAAATTTAAAGTGATTAATGCCATGATATGAGATGTTATAACTGTTATGTGTGTTTCGTGCGGGCCAGAAATGTTTTCAATTGATTAAAAATATGTTTAAATTGCAATTATATGAACTTATCTGCAATCGGGATGCGTATTTATCAGCATCTTTATTAAGATACCCGTTTTATTTGATTTTATGTGCGTTTGAATGTATTTTACGTGTTTTCGGGATTTTCTGATAATTTAGGGATCGTTTCCGTTTTTCAAAAATCAACGGACCGGGACCCCACCGAGATGACAAACCCCACAAAATCGATGTTTTTATTTTTATAAAATTATTTGTATTTCAAATATCCTTAATTTTTGCATTTTTGAATTATTCACAATTTTTGGGAAATTTTGACATTAATTTTGTATTTTATCGTTTTTAAAATTATTCCCTCTAATTATTATTTTGGGGCTTAATTATTGTAATTTAGGGATAAAAACACCATTAATTTATTTTGGGGATATAATTTCAGAATTAATATAAATAGCTGAACAGGATTAATTTATTCATTTTATTTTATTAAAAATTCAGAAAATTCATAAACACCAAGAACAACTTTGGGGGTGAGAATTTCTTCCTCAACTTCAAACACGATTTTTGATCGATTCTGGAAACCAAATCAGACGTGCTAGTAACCAAAATCTTCCTCTCGAAGAGAGCTTCCCATTGATACCAATATCTTGATCTGAGGTACAGTAAATCGAAAAGTCAATTTTTATTTTTTTATTCTTGAAAATCGTATTTGTTTTCGGATGATTCTGAGTTGATTTTGATGTTACAGACATCTTTAGAATGATGTTTATGATCGATTTATGTACTTAGTTGTATCGTTTTAATTCAGGATTATTGAAACCGCGTTCTTGAGTTTTGGTTTTTTTTGATTTGATTTTTCTGGTTGTTCTTGAATCTGGGTTAGTATTTGATGATGTAGTTAGGTTACAAATGATCCCAGCTTTATTTTGATGCTTGAAACGTTGTTTTTGGTGGAGATTTGATCGAATTCGGATTTTTCCGAATTGGTTCGCCGGAGGGGGATCGATTTTGATCGGAACTTGAGTTCCGGGATGATTTTGGACGAATTGAGACTGCCATGAGGGTTAGGGGATTGTTTAGAATGTTTTGGCTAAGAAAAACGGGGTGATTCGTGTGGTTTAGACCCTCTAAGGGGCCTGCCGGAGCTCGACCGGAGTTCGAATCTCACCGGCCGGTTTCTGGGTTTTCCCAGATTCCGGCGGTTTTCTTCAAGAACTCCGGCCGTGTTCTTGGACGGACGCCCTTTGATCCATTTTTCGGTTATGCTTGCCCTGAGTTTCTGTTTCTATGTTTTTGTTTATTTTTAAATCAAAATTCATTTTTCTGTTTTAAAATTATTTATTTTAATTTCAAAAATCAATTACTTAATATCTGTAATTCTAAAAATTATTTTCTTAATTATTTTAAATTCCTAAAATTATTCTCTTTAATTATTTTCAAAAATATAATTTGATTTAATTATTTATAATTTATTTTAGTTAATTATTTATGAATTTAATTAATTGATTAAAAATCAATTAATCAATTAATTTTATTTATAAATAGTTAAATAAATGTAAATTATTTATAATTATTCCAAATAATTCCTAAAAATTATTTTAAGGTTTTAAAAATTATATTTTGGTATATAAAAATCAATTAATATTTTTATTAATTGATTTAAATCTATTTATTTCTTATTTTATTCATAATAATTAAATCGTTCGTCCGTTTAATACGAAACGAACGCGTACAGACTCAGAAAAATATTGCGCTTCCAATAAAAATACTTTTGAGCCCTAATTTCTTTTGTATTGCAATGTAATTTGATTTGTGTATCAGTTTGAGTCGGTATTTGATCGGTAAATGTTAATATTGACTTAATTTTCATTCTGAACGCACTGAGACGTATCTTTTAACGATCCGACTTATATATTACATGAATTATGTGATTACGTGTTATACGAATGCCATGATTATGTGCTACGTGAAATGCAGGCTATCTGTTTATAGTTTTAAAATACCATGCTAGTTATAAACGATCGGGTAGATGTCAAGACGTATAGTTACGTCGATTGAGTTTGGTTCTGTCAATTAAGATAGTTCTTTTGTTTATAGAATCGAGTAGCAAGGAGTTCAGTCAAGTGTTAGACGGAGATAGTAGCCATCAGTTATAAGCTGAGTTATAGTAAAATTTATCATTCAATTAATATTGTCTCTGAATTATATTCTTTTAATTTCCAAACTATTCTAAGTTCAGAATAGTTAAACGTTTTATATATTTCGCTATAAATCACTCTATACAGTGGAACATTGAATTGGGATTAGCGAATAACTAATTGTTCTGGTTATTTTGCCATCGATTGTTGAGATAACTCTGGACCATGAGAAATGGAGAGTTATATGGTTAAGGATGTCCTATGATTCGGCTCCTTTGATCAAAATGTTTTATGGATTGGATGAATGCGTAAGTGACCGGGACGGACGGTCCAGCGGAGGGCTATTTCTATGTGTTATATGAAATATTATGACACCATTTTTGCCACAGGCAGGTATATTGCCTTTTTATTTGAGTACTCCTATTTTGGGGACATGTTTCTATGAATCATGACCTTATGCTATCACACGGGCTGATCAGCATGTGATAGTACGTCCGTCGGATTTAGATTCCAATCTAAAAATTATCATTTATTGTTGATAGCTTATGAAGCTTTTATTATTAATCAAATATTACTGATTTTATTCTGTTGTTCAATTATTATCAGAATGTGGTTTATCATTTCAAGCACATTTTATACTGCTTGCTGAGTATTTCTTTCGTTCATACTTGTTTATCAATATAATCTTTCAGCTAAGCCAGAGCAGGCTTGAGATCCAGGTTTGATCAGAAGTCAAGTTCTTGTAGGTAGTACGGTGTATTTTCCAGATAGACTGTTTTGGGACGCTTGAATAAGTCTAGAGGTTTGTAATAAAATTTGAATAATTTGTAAAACTAATTAGACTAATGGTTTGTAATAACACTTGGTTTGTATTAGTGCATTTCCATACTATAACCTGTGATTGATCCAGTTGCAAGCAAGGGGTCATATTTATTATATTATTCCGTTGTGATTATTTTATTTTGGTTTATTGGCGAGTGACCCCCAAATCTAGACCCCGGGTTTGGAGGGCGTCACAGTTTTACTTAAATCGGACTAACGGTTTAATTACTACGAATTGAACATGATTTAATTAATTAATAATCAATTATAAATAATTAATTATAATAGAATAATCCTTATTTATATTTTTAAATAATTATTTGATATTTATTGCATTTTAAAATAATTAATCCTTAATTATTAGAATTAATTACAATTTATTACAATTATTTATAAATTATTATCAATTATCCGATAAGATTGACTATTTATAATTAAATAATCGATACAAATAATTATTACGACACTCTTCGAATAAATAAATTATCATTCGAATAATAATTCAACACATCGATCGACTACTCGTATCACTACGAGTTACTCACATTATTTAACTAATTATTGAATCACTAATCAATTTATTTGATTTATTAATCTTTACTTATAAATTAATTAATTAATTAATTATTTATTAAATAATTAGCAAGTAACTAAATAATTAAATAATTACCTAAATAATAAAATAAATAATAAAATTTGAATTTCTATTTTAATAAAATAATTTAGAAATTATATATAAAATTTTCAGATTTTAAAAACAAATTTTTATTTAATTTTCAGATTTAATAAAAGCTGATTTTTTTTTGATTTTCTAAAAATATAACTAAATAATCAAAAATCCAGAAACAGGAAATTGGAAATCAGACAGGGTTCTTTTGGATCAAACCCGGGTCGTTTCCCGGGTCAAAACCGGGTCGACCTCGGGTCGATCAAGAATAGCAGGTTGCCCAGAAAAAGCCCGACACTAGCGGGTGTTTCCGGCCAACACTCCGGCGACTTGATTTCACCTCCAGCTTTCACCGATTCGACCCCCCTCTCACCCTGTACTCCATCACCACGATCTCCCCTCCCCCCGTCGTTGCAATCGAACCCCGTCCCGGAGCCCCACCGTCTTCTACGGCCAACCGACGACCTGTCACTGCCGTATTTCCGGCGAAAAGGAAATTTGCCTCGTTCGTACCCCAAGCTTCAACATTGATATGCCAAATCAAAGCTACAGAGTCCCTTAATCTAACCCAACTATCCACAATAACCAACAACATCTACAATTTGATAAAAACGAATTCAAAATTTTATAAAAACCAAGAACTCGGTTATAGCCTTCCAGGGGTCATATAATCAAATTAACTATACCAAATCATTCCCAGCATCATTATAAAACTATACAACTCCTCAAAACAAACAAAGAATTCTTAAATCGAAAATCCCTAAATCAAGCATAAACCCTAAGAAAACGAATTGAAAATCGAAACTATAAAACATGAAATTGATTATATCAATAGAAAGTAGAGATTGAGAGGATCGTTTTGGTTACTCACATGATCAAATCGGACAACAGAATCACTATGAAATCTGAGATTTAATTCCCTGCTTGTTCTTCACCAACAACTCCTTGTTCTTGATTTTCAGAATTTTTAATAATAATTAACTAATTAATTAATAATAAATCAGCTATTTATATTATGGAAAATAATACCCCTAAATAAAATTAAGGGTCTAATTACACACCTAATAAAAATATTTGGCCCCAATTTTTATAATTTTTGGGTATTAATAATGAATTTTTAAATATCCAATAAATACAAAATTAATGCTAAAAATTCCCAAAAATTATGAATATTACCAAAATGCAAAGAAAAATGATGTATGATAATTTCATGATCATATAAAAATAAAAATGTGATTTTTGTGGGGCTTTTGGTACCCGAAGGGGTCCGGAAAAGTCATTTTGCGCGAAAAAGGTAAATTTGTAAAACGTCTAGGGGTTCAGAATAGCGATGTGGTATAGGTCGTTTTTGGCAAAATAGGGCCAATGATTTTGTTTGAAATACGGGCTTTTAAAACACTGTTTGAGTTGTACGGATTTTGATATAAAATATATAACTTACGATTAAATACTCAATAAATATCCAAATCACATTCGGATCAAAATAGACAACACGTAGCACATAGAAATTAGGGTTTAATGACTCAACACATTTAATCACATAATAATACACATAATGTACCTTTATTATAATATAATACAAGCGCAATTTTCTCGGTCGTTACATTATCCCCCCCTTAACAAGATTCTGTCCTCAGAATCACGCTATGGAAATAACTGAGGATACTTTTCTAACATATCACTCTCAAGCTCCCAGGTTGATTCCTCAACTACTGGGTTTCTCCACAAAACTCTTACTAACGGTACAAATTTATTCCTTAATACCCTTTCTTGCCGATCTAGAATTCTTATCGGCTGCTCTACATACGACAAATCTGCCTGAAGTTCAATTGGCTCATATTCTATTACATGTCTTGTATCAGGGTTATACTTCTTAAGCATGGACACGTGAAATACATTATGAATATGCTGCATATGGGGTGGTAAAGCTAATTCGTACACAACTTTTCTAATTCTCTTCAAAATTTCAAATGGACCAACGTAACGAGGCTTTAGCTTGCCTTTATTGCCATAACTTGTCAATCCTTTCCATGGAGAGACTTTTAAAAATACATACTCTCCTTCTTGATAGTCCACATCTTTTCTAGATAGATCTGCATATTAACGTTGGCGATTTTGCGCTGCTTCAAGTCGCTTTCGGATGCGTTCCACTTTTTCCCTGGTTTGCTGAATCAGTTCTGGACCTAGAATTTTACGCTCTCCAACTTCATCCCAACATGTAGGTGATCTACATTTTCTTCCATATAAAGCTTCGTAAGGTGGCATTCCGATACTCGCTTGATAGCTGTTATTGTAAGAAAATTCCACTAGCGATAAGTGCTCGTCCCAATTGCCTTCAAAGTCTATCGCGCATACACGTAGCATATCTTCAATTGTCTGAATAGTCCTTTCACTTTGCCCGTTCGTTTGTGGAAGGTAAGCAGTACTAATGTTCAACTTGGTTCCTAGACATTCTTGGAATTGTCTTCAAAATCTTGAATTAAAATGGGGATCTCGATCTGAAACTATAAATACAGGTACTCCATGATGCATTACGATTTCCTTGAGATATAAGTGTACTAACTTGTCCAGTGAAAACCTTTCGTTGATCGGAAGGAAATGTGCTGACTTTGTTAAACGATCAATGATAACCCAAATTGCATCATGATTTGCTTTCGTCCTTGGAAGTCCCACTACAAAATCCATGGCTAAGTGCTCTCATTTCCATTCGGGAATATTTAGTGGTTGTAGTAATCCGCTCGGGCGTTGATGTTCAGCTTTAACTCTTTGGCATATATAACACTTACTAACCCATTCCGCTATTTCTTTCTTCATGTCTGGCCACCAAAAGTTTTTCTTCAAGTCTCTGTACATCTTGGTGCTTCCGGGATGAATTGAATATCTTGAGCTATGAACGTCTTATAAAATTTCCGCTTTCAATTCCGGTACATTAGGTATCCAGATTCTCGAAGCAACTCGAAATATTCCTTTGGTATCCTTCTGACTGGTAATCTCTTCTCCTTTCAAATTGTCAATTTCCTGATCCATTACTTCTTTTTGACATCTTCTTATCTTTTCTAATAATTCTGGCTGAAAGGTCATGGCGTAAATCGTTTCAGTAGATCTTTCTGGAACACGAACTTCAATCTCCAATTTATCGAATTCCTTGATAAAGTCTTCTGAAGAGGTTAACAGGTTCAATCGTTCCTTTCGACTCAGTGCATCTGCTACTACGTTAGCTTTGCCTGGATGATAATTGATCGAAACGTCGTAATCCTTGATTAACTCTAGCCAGCGTCGCTGTCGCATGTTGAGTTCCTTCTGTGTCAAAATATATTTCAAGCTTTTATGGTCCGTGTAAATCTCACATCTTTCGCCGTATAGATAGTGTCTCCAGAGTTTCAGTGCGAATATAATTGTTGCTAGTTTGAGATCGTGTGTCGGATATTTCTGTTCATGCGGCTTTAACTGTCTAGAAGCATATGCGATCATGTTGCCATGTTGCATCAAAACACATCCTAATCCTCGATAAGAAGCGTCGATGTATATGACAAAGTCTCCTTGATCATCAGGTAAAACAAGCATATGTGCGGTTATTAATCGATTCTTCAACTCTTGGAAACTTGCTTCACATTTCTCGTTCCATTCGAACTTTTCATTCTTTCGTGTCAATTTCGTCAATGGGGTGGCTATCTTTGCAAAATCCTTAACAAATCTTCTGTAATAACCTGCTAATCCCAAGAAACTTCTGACTTCCGTTGGAGTGTTTGGTCTTTCCCAATTTAGAATAGCTTCAATCTTTGCTCGATCCACTTGAATTCCTTCAATACTGATGATGTGTCCTAAAAATTGTACTTCCTTCAACCAAAATTCACATTTTGAAAATTTCGCATAAAGTTGTTCCTTTCGTAACATCTCCAATGTCGTTCTTAAATGCGCTGCATGTTCTTCTTCCGTCTTCGAATAAATTAAGATGTCATCAATAAATACAATGATAAACTTATCTAGATACTTCTTGAATACTCGGTTCATCAAACCCATAAATGTTACAGGTGCATTAGTTAATCCAAAAGCCATCACGAGAAATTCATAGTATCCATACCTCGTTCTGAATGCAGTTTTTGGAATATCTTATGCCTTGATCTTTAGCTGATGATAACCTGATCGTAAGTCGATTTTCGAAAACCATGCTGCTCCTTTCAGTTGATCAAATAAGTCATCGATGTGAGGCAAAGGATATTTATTCTTGATAGTTAACTTGTTCAACTCATGATAATCAATACATAGTCGCATGCTACCGTCCTTCTTTTTCACGAACAATACTGGTGCACCCCATTGGGATACGCTCGGCCTTATGATTCCTTTGTCGAGAAGATCCTCTAATTGTTTTGCTAATTCCTTCATTTCAATAGGTGCCATTCGATATGAAGCTTTCGAAATTGGTTCATTCCCCGGTGCCAAATCAATAGTGAACTCGATTTCTCGATCCGGAGGTAGTTTTGGAAGTTCATCTAGAAAGACGTCGGGAAACTCACAAACTATAGGAATATCTTCAATCTTCGGGCTTTCTTTTTCAGTGTCCAACACGTAGGCTAAATAGGCTTGACATCCTTGATGTAGTAATTATTTCTCCTGCATTATTGTTAAGAATCTCTGCTTTTGCTTTTCACCTTTAAATGTTACTGTTGCATTTTCTTCGATTTGCAATTTCACTTTCTTATTTGCGTAATCAATCTGAGCATTATTACTAGCTAGTCAATCCATTCCTAAAATAATATCAAATTCTCCTAACCTGAAAGGTATCAAGTCAACTGAGAAATGACATCTCCCTATTTCAATATCACAACCTGGGCATACTCGATCTACCGTAACCTGATCATCATTTGCTAATTTTATAACTAGCACTTCATCTAACCACTGAACCTCACAATCTATCTTAGTGATAAAACCTTCAGAAATAAAAGATCTTGTAGCTCCTGAATCAATCAATACTTGAGCATTTACGGAATTCACAGGGAGCGTAACTGCAACCACATTTGAACTCTGCACAGCTTCCTTCATTGACATGTTGAAAGTCCTTGCCTTGGGCTGATTTTGTGGTGGTAGTGGCGGCGGAGGTAATGCTAAAACCCTTGGAATGCTAGCGGTCATTGCAACTCCTCTGCAGTCCTTGGCAATATGTCTTTTTCTTCCGCACTGGAAACAAGTGACTTCTGTCTTTTCCATCGGACATTCTCTAGAGTATTGTCCCATCTGCTTGCACTTGAAACACGTGACATTTGGCTTGTTACAAATCTCAGTATGCTTTTTACCACATGTTCTGCAATCAGGTATAGGCGGTCGGATAAGTCTTTGCTGATTCGGGGCTGGGAGTCGATTACCCGTCCTCTGGTTGCCCTGTTTTGGTCTCCTGAAGTTTACCTTTCCCCGGGCTTGAAATCCCGGCCTTCTATTGAAACAGTTCTGGGAATTTCCTGGTCCATTTTCTTTCTAAGCTGTTTCACTCTCACCTTCAATGATCATGGCTTTCTGAACAATAGCTGTATAAGTCGTCAGCTCAAATACTGCTACCCTGCTACGAATCAATGGCTTCAATCCGTGTTGGAATCTCTTGGCCCGCTTTTCATCCGTATCCACTTGCTCAGGAACAAACCTTGCCAACTCAGTGAATTTGACTTCATAATCTGCAACCGATAAATTATCTTGCTTCAATTCGAGGAACTTAACCTCCATCTGATTCTTCATATAGCGAGGAAAATATTTTTCCAGGAAAAGATCAGTAAATCTATCCTAGGTCACCACACCTTCTCCTTCCAAAGCTTTCTTTGATTCCCACTAGTAATTAGCTTCGCCCTTCAGAAAGTAGCTAGAAAAATCCGTATTCTGTTCTTCCTCAACCTTAACCAACACAAAAGCCTTTTCTATCTCCTTCAACCAAGCTCTCGCCTTTGTAGGATATGCGGAACTGACAAATTCCGGAGGCTTTACCGACTGGAATTGCTTAAAAGTAACTACAGGTGCTGCTGGTGGTACTTGATGTTCTGGATGAGCGGCTTCCTATAGCATTTATTGTTAAACTGCTGCTGTTGTTGCTGCTGCTGTTGTTGCTGCTGCATCTGTTACTGCATCATCAGCATCTGTTGTTACATAAGATGAAACATCTTATCCATATGATTGTTATCGTTCTGACCCTCGTTATTTCTGTTAGATGAGTCGGGTCTCGCTTTTCTTTTAGGTGCCATATTTCTGATAATAAAATAATGGGTTCTTTTAATAACAATTTGCTAAACAGGTGTTATGGAATGTAAACAGTCTTTATAATATTAAAATAGCATTAAAACAGTTGATATTGGGAATAAAACAATTTATCAAATATCTAAAATAAGTGAGTAAAAACAGTGTGATGTTTAAATAAATCATTTTGAAATAATTAAAAAATTTAAAAAATAAAGGATACAACATTATTGTAAATAAAAACAACATTTTGAAAATATGCAACGGTAAAACGATAAGATAAATGTAAATGCTTAAATGACTGGAAAAATAAAATAAAGAAAACATGAATAGGTTCATCTTATATATATATAGGTAGAACACCAGCTGCAGGTGTCAATGCTTGATACAAAAGTCTATAATATGTTAGTCGTACTGCTACTGCTATCAGTCAAAACTAGTAGCTGCACTCATACAAACTAGTCATACAATAGTACGCTGCATCTATCTACAGATAATATACAAGATACAACACTCAACTGTCTGCTGAGATCAAAATTTAGGTGGCACGCGGCTCAGCTCCTCCTGCAAAGCCTCTAACACTGCCTCTTTAAGTCTCATCGTCCTGCGATATGCTGCCTCTGTACGCATGTCCTGCTGCCTCAAGTTAGTAAGCTCCTGAGAACCAGCCCTATGGATCTGGCGTAGTCTCTCTCTCAAGATGTAATCTAGTCAGAGTGCTCGAACTGGACCGTCCTCCTTTGTCTCAAACAACCCAAGAATCTCCCTACACCAATCCTGCCATCTGACCCTCTCCTCTCTCTCTGACTGGTACTGCTGATATGTAACCGTGTGATGCTCGCGAAGATCTGTACGGGAACCTCGAGAAGGCAATGGTAATGGCTAATCCACCACTACCTCATCCATAAACTCTGGCTGTGGGAACTGGTATACCCCAGGCACAGGGGCATAAATAGCTAGCGGTGTAGGAAATAAAACAGGCTGCTCCTGAGGTGCATATACAGGTGGCTCTAACTCTGGCTCCATCTGGGGAATCTCTGGAATCTTAGGCTGTGGCACGGGAACCTGTGGCTCCAAGTCCTCCCACTGTGGAATGTCAACCATATCAGGAACATCAAACATCAAAAACTACAAAAGTGGAAAGTCAGGTATCTCCGGCTCAAAATAAAGGGAAATAATCAACAAAGTCTGGTACCTCTGGTGCAGGGGGTACCGACAACTACTCTGGTGCTGAACCCTGTGGTAGAGGTGGAGGTGGTGGTAATAGAGGAAAAACCTGCAGTTATGCTGGGGCTAGTACTAGTGTTGCTACTGGGTCTGACTCAGTCCGCTCCGCAGATGACGCTGAAGAAGCCATCTAATATACACAACAATAATAACGCAAGAACAATCAAATCACAATCCTCGATCTCATAACTTCTAATCACATAAACAAACAATCCTAACATTCTTACTTCTATCATATATGATCTTCCTAACAATCCTAACTTTTATTCAACTCATCACTATTACTTATCCTGTTACACCTGATCTGGTAGCTCAAAACTCTCTTATGGGATAGGGATGAACACTCTTGGTATAAGAGGGTCCCGCTGCTTGACTCGCTTCTTGACTATGCGGGTTCCGATGGGTTTCATTCTCTACCTTAACTGAAAAACAATAGCAATAACAATAAAAGGGGATGAGCCAAAATTGCTCAACAAGCCTACAACAATATATATATATATATATATATATATATATTATGTAAAGGACAAGAATAAATGGATCAGTAAGCTGTTGGTTTGAACAACCATCTGTTTTTGTAAAGAATAATAATTTGCCAATACTGGCGAGTGCTAAATGAACAAGACTGGAAACAAGAACCAACATATGCACTATAACCCGCTGGTCAGTCAGGATACAGTGCGGATCTATACCCAACTGCATAGACCCAACCAACATAAGGAGTACTCAGGCAACTATGGCCTATTAATTAAAGGTCCGGGTAAAACCCAGCCCGTATCGTAACCAGAGCCGTACCTGAGGGTGTGCAAGTGGTGCCACCGCACAGGGCTCTAAAATATGACAGGGCACATTTTTCTATATACAGGTGTGTATACATATGTATACTAAAATATGATTAAGAATGTTTAGTAAAAAAATATATTTTTTTTAATATTAAAAATTTGTAAATGAAAAATAATTGAAAAATATTATACATTTAAATAATTTTAAATTATTATCTTGAATAAATCATATTACTTCTAAAAGTACTAATATAAAAATTATTTAAAATTGAAAATTGTAGTGTAAATCACCATTAATGCTCTAGTTTGACAAGGTAAACTACTCCTTTAAATGAAAAATTATAGTTAACTAATATAATTATATATACTTATTTTCTATTGGTGACAATATATACATTATTATGTCATTCAAATAATGATTCAAATTTCATGTATATAATTCATCTTAAATATATCCATTTTTAATGTATATATTATATGAAACAAGTCAATTTTATATCAAATTAATTAAATAATGGGTATAGAAGATCTAAATTACAAGTTTATGTATAAATTAGCTTTTATTTGACTTTCTTTTTTGTTTATCAATATTATAACTTACTTTTTTATAAAATATATATCATAAGTCATATGTATAACCTATCTCTTTAAGATAAATATTTAACTTCTAAAATATAGTATAACATATTAAAAATTACATGTATAACTATTTTTTAGTTATTTTTTATTATGTAATAAAATTACTTTTTGTATTTTAATTATTATATTTTGTTTATAAACTTTAGTTTTTTATTATTTTATGTAATTTTTTTAAAAAAATAGTAGGGCACTTTTTTAGATTTTGAACAGAGCACTTAAAATTTCAGGCACGGCTCTGATCGTAACCATCCAGTCCAAAGCTTAGCATCCGGAATAATCGGAATATTTTTAATGTATCCCAACATCAGGATATATCAGAGTATATATAACAAGGATAAAATTATTGGAATATGAATAGAGGATTCAATAAATTTGGAGAAATTAAGAATCGAAATGAAATAGAAACAAGAATCAATAATTGTGTAACAGTATATAAGAATAAGAATTATCAAAGTGTAACTGATATGAAAAATGGGGTATAATTCACTATTCCCCTTGCGCGTACTTAACCTGTTTCAACTCACCACCTTCTGTCTCATGCTTGATCTGCCTTGTTCATACTGGATCAATCATAGAAAGATAGTCATTTAGATAACTTACTTCATACGCATATCTCGAATTGATACCACGTAACCTTAATTATCTACCCATACGTTTCTATCTGACTCGCATATCTAAACATATAATTGCATAGCACATAAGTTTCATATAATCATGTAAAACACATAGCACATAAAGCACATACTAAATTTTTGAACTTATAAATATTTTTAGAATCGATACTAGACTCATACCTGTATTAAATAACCCTATTTGATTTTATTTATAATTTTTCGGGATTTATTTGACTCGATTCTACCTATATTAGGGCCTATAAACAATTAACTATCATAAGACGACTCGCTTTCGGAAGAAATTATGACTTACAATTATTTATATTGAATTCGTTTCATTTTTCTAAGTCTAAGGGTATTGGTTTCACTTAAATCGGGCTAACGGTTTAATTACTACGAATTAAACATGATTTAATTAATTAATAATCAATTATAAATAATTAATTAAAATTGAATAATCCTTAATTATATTTTTAAATAATTATTTGATATTTATTATATTTTAAAATAATTAATCCTTAATTATTAGGATTAATTACAATTTATTACAATTATTTATAAATTATTATCAATTATCGGATAAGATTGACTATTTATAAATAAATAATCGATACGAATAATTATTACGATACTCTTCGAATAAATAAATTATCATTTGAATAATAATTCAACACATCGATCGACTACTCGTATCACTACGAGTTACTCACATTATTTAACTAATTATTGAATCATTAATCGATTTATTTGATTTATTAATCTTTACTTATTAATTAATTAATTACTTATTAAATAATAAGCAAGTAACTAAATAATTAAATAATTACCTAAATAATTAAATAAATAATAAAATTCAAATTTCTAATTTAATAAAATAATTTAGAAATTATAAATAATATTTTCAGATTTAAAAAAAAAATTATTAAATTTTTAGATTTAATAAAAGCTGTTTTTTTATTTTCTAAAAATATAACTAAATAATCAAAAATTCAGAAACAGAAATAGGAAATCAGACTGGGTTCTTTTGGATCAAACTCGGGTCATTTCCCGGGTCGAAACCGGGTCGACCTCGGGTCGATCAAGAACAACAGGTTGCCCAGAAAAAGCCCGACGTCGGCGGGTGTTTCCGACCAACACTCCGGCGACTTGATTTGACCTCCTCCTTTCACTGATTCGACCCCCCCTCCCCCCTGTACTCCATCACCACGATCTCCCCTCCCCCCGTCGTTGCAATTGAACCCCGTCCCGGAGCCCCACCGTCTTCTACGGCCAACCGACGGCCCGCCACCGGCGTATTTCCGGCGAAAAGGCGATTTGCCTCGTTCGTACCCCAAGCTTCAACATTGATATGCCAAATCAAAGCTACAGAGTCCCTTAATCTAACCCAACAATCCACAATAACCAACAACATCTACAATTTGATAAAAACGAATTCAAAATTTTATAAAAACCAAGAACTCGGTTATAGCCTTCCAGGGTCATATAATCAAATTAACTATACCAAATCATTCCTAACATCAATATAAAGCTATACAACTCCTCAAAACAAACAAAGGATTCTTAAATCGAAAATCCCTAAATCAAGCATAAACCCTAAGAAAACGAATTGAAAATCAAAACTATAAAACATGAAATTGATTATATCAATAGAAAGTAGAGATCGAGAGGATTGTTTTGGTTACTCACATGATCAAATCGGACAACAAAATCACTATAAAATCTGAGATTTAATTCCCTGCTTGTTCTTCACCAACAACTCCTTGTTCTTGATTTTCAGAATTTTTAATAATAATTAACTAATTAATTAATAATAAATCAGCTATTTATATTATGGAAAATAATACCCCTAAATAAAATTAAGGGTCTAATTACACACCTAATAAAAATATTTGGCCCCAATTTTTATAATTTTTGGGTATTAATAATGAATTTTTAAATATCCAATAAATACAAAATTAATGCTAAAAATTCCCAAAAATTATGTATATTACCAAAATGCAAAGAAAAATGATTTATGATAATTTCATGATCATATTAGAATTAAAATGTGATTTTTGTGGGGCTTTTGGTACTTGAAGGGGTCCGGAAAAGTAATTTTTCGCGAAAAAGGTAAATTTGTAAAACGTCTAGGGGTTCAGAATAGCGATGTGGTATAGGTTGTTTTTTGGCAAAACAGGGCCAATGGTTTTGTTTGAAATACGGGCTTTTAAAACACTGTTTGAGCTGTACCGGTTTTGATATAAAACATATAACTTACGATAAAATACTCAATAAATATCCAAATCACATTCGGATAAAAACAAACAACACGTAGCACATAGCAATTAGGGTTTAATGACTCAACACATTTAATCACATAATAATACACATAATTTACCTTTATTATAATATAGTACAAGCGTAATTTTCTCGGTCGTTACAGATAGCCTTCCCATAAAACTCACTTATCTTTGGGAATTGCATTTCTTCGCCTGGGGGAGGTCGGTACTGCTCGATCTCTTCCGTCACAATCGGTTCTAGATCAACCCTTCTGTCACCGAACATGGCCTTTTCAAGGCGAGTAAGTCTGATTCAGGATCCATTCGGTTCCTCGTCCGAATCAAATGAAAAGAGTTGCTTCATCCTTTTCCTTCCGGGATGCGAATCAGAGTCAGACTCGTCTTCTTTTGTCATACCCCCTATGGTTTTCGCTGGTTCACCAGCCTACAATTAGATCTGGCCAAACGAGCGGTTTGACTCGGCCCGTTCGTAATTCGGCTCGTAAAAATTCGTATAATTCGGCTCGTAGATGAACGAATAATTATTCGGCTCAAACTGTCTAGTCCAACGATCCGAACAGGAATTTCATTTTGTGAAACCGGAACCGGCCCGAACCGGATAATTCGTAAGCGAACAGAAATGCAGAAAGCAGGTTAACCATGAATAATTCGTTCGTTCGGCACGCGACTTATTCGCTTGTCACGCTCATGTAAAGAATATGTATAAACCTGCTCACCTTTTCAGCTTCCAATTTTCTTCTACTACCCACACTTTATATTTATTTTTTTCTGATTTTGTCAATCCTTAGGTTTATTAAAATAAAAAGAATTCTGACAGATTTCATTATTCTAGATTGTTAGTGGAATTTGTTGACTGATAGCCACCAAATCAGAGTTTGTATATGTAAAATTCGGAAGAAAAATCATAATATTTCAAAAACTAACTTTATTTTTCAAAATTAACAAATTTATTTTTCAAAAACTAACTTTTAAAAATAAGATTAAAAATAAAATTTTACTAATCTAATAATATAATGTTAAAAATGTTGAAACATGTTAAAATCGATGATAATCTTTTTCAATATAAGAAAATGTAAATAAAAAACAGGAAACCAAAAAGAATAAAATAAAAACAGAAATCCACTGAAACATAAATGCAAAAATGTAGTTGACTGTATAAATAAAAATCAAAACATAAAAAAATGTAGTACATTGTACAAGTACAAAACAAAACATAAATTTTAGTACACTGTACAGTAGTACAAGTAAAAAACAAAATATAAAAAAAAGGCGAGGCAGGTGGCGCCACACCCAACCTGACAGAAGTCACAGAACACAAACACAATTCTATTCGTTATTCGTTATTCGCCTATTCATTAATTCATTCTTTATTCGCCTGTTCATTCGTTTATTCGCCAGATCACCAAATTCGTTATATTCGCGATCCGTTCACTGTTTCATATTCCTTCTAACCGGCCGGCACGGCACGGCACGCTCAACTTCACGAGCCGTCGACGAGTTACCTGAGTGATGAACCGGACCGCCGAAAATTCGGCCCGTTCCGCACAGACCGACCGTTTGGTCGGCTCTACCTGCAATGCTTCGTGCAGTGCTTTCTCCTGTAGCTCAATTTCTTCCCTTTGGAGCTGCAGAACTTTCATTCATAGCGCATCGGCCTCTGTTATTCCTAGTGGACTAACAATGAGATTTACAGAAGGGGGTTGAATGTAAATCTCAAAACTTTTTCAAGTTTTGAGTAGTTTTAAAGGCTTTGTGTTCAAGATAAACAAGTGTGTGAATTGCTTTAAGCTAATACAGACAGATATATATTCAAGCACTAAAGTAAAGAACACAACAGACCTTAAAAATTTTTCTGGTGGATTGTTGTTCCACCAGAGATGGTATTTCAGAAAATCTGTGATTCAAGATGTTGATCACAGCTGCATCCTAGTACAAACTAGATAATTTTTCTCTCAAGATTTTTCTAAACAGCACTGGAAAAATTCTTATCTAATTACTAGCTGCTACTTGATTTATATATCACCAAGTGTACAAGTGAAGACAAAGATAAAAATACAATAATAAAATAAGTTCTCCACTTGTTTCTTCTCCATATCACTCAAGTACTTTGTTGACTATTGCCTCTTTGTACTAGAGTAGAACGGCTGCTTTTTCTGATATTCCTGAAATTAGGCTTCCACATTTCAGTTATCTCTGACAACCCATGTGCCTTTGTCTGCTGTTACAACTACCACTTATCAACTGCTATTTAACAGAACATCCGTTGAAGCCTTCATCCGTTGATGGCTTTATCCGTTGATGTGTTAGCAGTTGAAGCTCTATCCGTTGAAGCTTTAGAGACATCCGTTGAAGCTTTGTTTCTCATCCGTTGAAGGTCTTTAAGATATCCGTTGATACCACTTCATTTATACAAAATTACAAGGCATGAAATATTTACAATTGGCCTTCCTATTTGCATATCTTCTAGTAGTCAACATGACTTATATTTTCTCTCAACTTCTAAGAATTATATCTCAAATACAGAGACTGAAATGTGCTACAACACTAGACTTATTTCTAAGTAAAGCTGCACCATCAACGGATAGCCAAAGTGGTCTTATCCGTTGAGGCTGCAAACACTAAACTTCTACTTAAGTGTTTTGTTAAACATATCATCAAACTAATGCACATATATTCCTAAAAATCTCCCCCTATTTATGTCTATAAGAATTGTAGACATAAATTTAGGGTTAACTTGATGATAACAAAACACTTAACAAATATATGAATTGAAACTAAGTAGAAATTTAAAAGTGCTGCAAAAGTGTATGTACTAGGAGGTAATTGAAGATTTACAGAATTTCCAAGGGTGCTCCTTTAGTCTGAGCAAATCATCTTTTTCTTCTTTGTTCCCTTGTTTTCTTTCCTAGCCCTTTGTCATTTTCCTCAATTTGGAGTTGGAGTTGTCTGTAGAATTCAGCTTCATCTTCATCACTGATATCCAACTTAGATTGCATTTCCTTGAGAGTTTCATTGCTGGCAATCTTGAGTTGGTCTTCAAGTCTGAAAAATCTTCTGACTCCTTTATCATCTCTGAATTCCATCAACCAATGAGGTGATTTGTGAATTGTAGTTCCCCTCTCTTGAATGAGTAAGGTTCTGGGCAAAGCATTGGGCTCCCTCCAAGTTTTCCTTATGTTGGCAATCTTGTTGAGAATTTCAGTCTTGGCAGTCCTGGTAAAGCCAGAATCCTTTTGTATGGCTGAAAAGACTCTGATCAAGGTAGAGTAGCCTTCATTCAGAATCCTGTAGAGAGGCCATGTTCTTTCCCCATCTCCTTTGTATCTGAACACCAATCTCTCTGGTAGCTGTCTGTAGGCAGCTATTCCCCTTACATCCTCCAGCTCATCCAGATAGAGTTCAATGTCTGAAATTTCTTTTATGTCACAGATGTGAACATAATCATCTTTAGAAATGGGTGGCATAGGCTTAGGTTTTTGTTTTTGAGTGAATTTCTTAGAGGTTAGGGGAGGTGTAGATTTGGATTTTCTTTTCTGTTTCTTTGGTAGTGGAAGAGTGGTTAAAAAGGTAGGCAATTTGATGGTGTCCCAATCAATAGGTTCCTCTTTTGGGATGATTAGTTCACCATGGATGTTTATAGTGGGATCAGCAACACAAGGTTCAGGTATGGAAGGTAGTGGTTTAGATATTGATTTAGTTTCTTCAGTGTTATCTTCACTCCTTCTATGTGCCTTGGCCTTTCTTCTGTTTCCCTTCTGCCATTCCTCTCTTTCCTCCATACTCTCACCAAATATACTCCCAAAAACCTCATCTAGGTTTGCAATCTTGTCTTCACCCCTGACTTCAATTCCTTTCTCTCCTTCAACTTGACTTGACTTTAGCTGTTGTTCAAGCTTTGCTTGTGCTCTTTTGTCAGCCTTGAGTTTTTCAGCTTCTTTCTTCAACCTTTTGGTTTCTTCCCTCTTGGCCTTTGGAAATTTGGGATGTCCTTGCATCACACAGATACTCTTTCCCTCTCTAAAGATAATGGCCATTTTCATTCTTTCAACTATATCCTTGGTCTCCTTAAGCTTTTTGATGTTAGCACCCAAAACTTTGTCTTCATCAGGCTTTGGAAGAGGAAAGTCCACTTCTTTCATCTGAGCAAAGTCTAGGGGGTTCTTTGTGGAGTCCTTGCTGGATCTAGTGTTGGGCTTGAGAACTATAGGTTTTAGATTCTTGAAAGAAGTCTCTCCAACCTTATTCCTCCTTTCTGGCTTGTGCTCCATAATGATTGGTTCAACCTTTGTGCTATGTTTCACAGATATTGATTTATCTTGTGTTGAGCCAAACATTTGTTGCACCCTTTCATCAATTCTCCTCCTTTGCTCTTTCACTTGAATTTCAGCTGCTGCTAGCTGGATTAAGTCAATTCCATCAGGCTTTCCTTTGATTTGCATGATTTGCATAATTGGAGAAGTAGTGATGGCAGGACCTAGCACTTTAGATATCTGGATTTTTGTAGATGGCTCTCCTTCCCCTTCCCTTTTTCTCTCCCCCTTTTTGTTATCATCAAGGAGAGGGGTCAATCCTTGTGCCTTTGCCAGCTGCATAAGTAGACTTGTTTGAGATTGTTGATTGTGAAGAATGCTGGCCACAGAATTTTCAATAACTTGGACTCTGTCTTCTAACTTAGCCAGCCTCTTTTCAGTATTTGAATCCTTTTTCAATCTCAACAATAAGTCCTTCATTGTACCATAGGGCATGACTGAATCCAATTTTTCAGAATTGTAGGATTTCAAGTCAGCAATATCCTTCTTGAGTTCATCCACACTCTGATTCTGGCTTACTTGCTGCAACTTCATGAGATGCAGTGAGTCCAGGTGAGCTGTAAGGATTGCCTTGGTACCAGCATGTGAAGTTTTCTGAATGGCCTGTTGGATAGTACTGATTTGTTTGACTAAGGAGACATTGAATTGCCCTGATGTAGACTCCTTTGTCAAGGCCCATTTAGGTAAATTTGGAATAGAACTAGGGCTTTCATCTCCCCCTAAGTTCATGCTTCCATCAAAAGAAACAGAGTCATCATCATCAGAATTTACTCCAAATTCCTCAAATGACTCACCAGCTATAGATGGCATCTTGTTAATAGCAGCTTTATCCCTTTGAAGAGATTCTGTTGTATGTACTAGATATAGTGTCTTTTCTGCCTCCTCATTGCCCTGAGCAGCCAACAAATGATAGGCTGACACAGGATGAGTAAAAGTGTCAGCATCCAAGGAAATGTTATCAATTACAGCTTTGTAATGTTGCTGAAATTGTCTTTCCTTTTCAGCATCATCCTCAATCATTGACTCATTAGCAATGGCTGGATCCACCCTTATATCTGTTGTACCTGCCTTTCTCTCTTTTTCTCTATATTCTTGCATCAGGGGCTCCCCCTGGCTCACACTCCTCACACCCTCACCTTCACCTACTAAGGTGGTACTCCTCTCACTTACTTTTGCCATGCTGGAAGAAATAGCATGCTTATTTGAGCTCTCAATCTCTCCTTTTGCCTGGGAGCAACCCAGCCTCTCACTCAAATTGTCACTCCCTTCCCTCAGTCCTAAAAGTGATTGTACAGTGATCATGTCTTCTACACTTGGAATTGTTTCAGTTGAGTGTGTAGAGACTATCAACGGATATGGAATAGCCGTTGAAGGTGACACTGATGGTATCAATGGATAACTGCTGTTAAGCTTATCCGTTGAAGAACAACCACTTGTCAACGGATGAGTGATATCCGTTGAAGAAGGAAAAGAAGTAGAAATTGAAAGTGATATAACTATTGAATCTGTGTGGATTGATTTAAGTTTTGGTGACACAGATCCTTCAATTACATCTGAAAGAATTTGCGGGTGATCCAACAAATCATCTAAAAGATGATGATCACCTGTATTTGAGTGGGGCTCCTCCCTGAGTTGTAAAGAGGGAGAATCAGGAATTGATGGGAATAACATATCCACATCCAGAGATGGTGATGAAGTGTGTGTTAATTGTGAGAGAATGGGGCTGTGACTCCACATTTATTGGAGCCACATCAAACTGAGTTTGAGAAGGCATAGATACAGATGGATGTATCTGTGCAGTGTGTGCACCCTGTGTAGAAGATTGGGTTCTAGCCCTCTTTCTTCTAATAAAAGCTTTTGTTGGTGAGTGTTTGGCTTCTGTGTCCCTCCCTCGTTTGTTCTGTGTTCCTGGTTGGGAACTATTTTCAATAGTTACATCCTTTTGGGAGAATGCAACTAGGGATGTGCTAGTAACCTTTTCAACCACCACAGCTTTTTGAGAAACTGTGGCTTGGCTAGCTTGGGAAACACTTATCTCTCCTTCCTTATCCTGGGGGTTTCTTTGATGTTCACCCCTCCCCTCACCACTCACACCCTGTTCACTCCCCTCAGGGTTAAGGGTAGGTGTTACAACTGTTGTCTTTTGAGAAACAACAGAGGTGGTTTTCTTTGTCTTTGATTTTGAAATTTTAGTTTTGGTGACCTTGGTAGGAATCTGTTGGGGCATTGTCACAGATTCCATGGGCACACTAGAAGATAAAGAAATAGAGGGGTTGGAAGAAGTAGGAGTTGTAGAAACAATTACCTCACTTACCTGAGGTGCATCCATGATTGGTAAATATACCAATGGTACACTGCTGTTGAGATCCATTCTCAATAAATCTGCAAGAACTCTTTTCTCTTGTGCCCAGCACTTGAGTTTATTATTCTCATTGGTTATGACCAAACCTTCAGCAACATGGTTAGCCAATAACATAAAGAATCTAGCATAATAGATGTTATTAGGTCTATTAGCTTTGTTACCTAATCTAGTACCCAATTCTAGCATAACATAATTGCTAAAGTTAAAATACCTATCAGAAACAAGCATATAGAGCATATTAGGAAGAGATGAAGTTATGGCATCAAAATTACTAATTTTCCCAGAGAAAACCTTGATAAAGGCATCCCCAAGAAAACTCCATTCTTTCCTAAGGCCTTTTCTTTTAATACCCCCTAAACTAGCAGAGTTAAGAGAATAACCTATGGAATCTAACATGCTGGATACATCATTATCAGTGTGTGGTGTTATGGCATTGTTCTCAGGCAATTTAAAACATGCTAGTAAATCATCACAGTTAACACAGTGATTTTTACCTTTGAGAGTGAAAGAGATGGTCATATCTATGGAGTTGAACTCAGCAGTTGTCCAAATCTCCTCGACTACTTCACAGTAAATCGTTGGGGCTTCCAGCATTGCATAGCTAAGTTTACAGTTTTTGATGAAGTCCATCATTTTGTGATAATCTGAGTGGGCTTCATTCTTTGCTACCAAAGCTATAAAATTGTTCTTCTCATAGATGAACCCAGATTGAGACATAATTTTTACTACATGTGCCATTGTTGTAAGTAGAAGTTGCAGAGAATAACTTGAAGGATTTGCAGAGAGAAAATGGTAAAAGCTTTGAAATTTCAAGAAAGCGTAAAGTAAAAATGAAAAATCAGAAGGGCTTATATACTTTCTCAAATTAAAAAGCATAAATAAAAGATTAAACAATAAATATATGTTAGTGAATTTCAGCCGTTTAAGAATAAACTGTAAGTATTCTAAAAACTACCTTTAAAACAAATACATACAGCTGTATGTATGAGTATCAACGGTTAAGAAAATAGAATCAACGGCTGTGAAACACCTGAATCGACTGATGTGACATTTTAACGGATAAAGTAAACTGTCATCCGTTGAAAGGTACTTCAGTTTTATCCGTTGACGGATAAAAAATTCCAGAAATGTATATGTCTTTCAACGGATAATGAACATCCGTTGACAGAACAATTTTGACTTTCAACGGATAGGAAATATCCGTTGATGGAATAATCTTTGTTAAGAAGTCAAATTTATTCTAGCAACTAATACATTTCAGGCTTCAATTCAAATTGCAATTAGGACATAAATTTTATGAGTAATTAAGCATACCTAGCTCACTTACCAATCTTGTGAATGTTGATTCATCAAGTGACTTGGTAAATATGTCTGCAATTTGTTGTTCACTTGGAACAAAATGTAGTTCCACTGTACCATTCATGACATGCTCTCTGATGAAGTGGTACTTGATATCAATGTGCTTGGTCCTTGAGTGCTGCACAAGATTCTCTGTTATGGCTATGGCACTTGTGTTGTCACAAAAGATAGGAATTCTATCAACATGAAGTCCATAATCAAGGAGTTGATTCCTCATCCATAACACTTGAGAGAAGTAACTTCCAGCAGCAATGTATTCAGCCTCAGCTGTAGAAGTAGAGACTGAATTTTGCTTTTTGCTAAACCATGATACAAGCTTGTTTCCCAGGAATTGGCAGGAGCCTGTTGTACTTTTCCTGTCTATTTTGCAACCTGCATAGTCTGCATCTGAATAACCAATTAGATCAAAGCCAGATTCTCTAGGATACCAAATACCTAAATTTGGTGTACCCTTGAGATATCTGAAAATCCTCTTGATAGCAATTAAGTGAGACTCCCTAGGATCAGCTTGAAATCTAGCACACAGACATGTAGCAAACATTATATCTGGTCTACTGGCAGTTAAATATAAAAGTGAACCAACCATGCCTCTATAACTTGTAATGTCCACAGACCTTTCAGTCTTATTCAATTCAAGTTTGGTGGCAGTGGCCATGGGAGTTTTTGCAGATGAACATTCCATTAAGTCAAACCTTTTTATAAGATCATGAATATATTTAGTTTGACTAATGAAAATTCCATCACTAACTTGTTTAACTTGTAAACGAAGAAAATAGGTTAGTTCTCCCATCAGGCTCATTTCATACTTACTTTGCATTAGCTTAGCAAACTTTTTGCAAAGATTATTATCTTTAGAACCAAATATTATGTCATCTACATAAATTTGAACAAGTATACTAGAGCCATTAACATTCCTAAAGAAGAGAGTTTTATCAACAGTACCTCTAGTGAAGTGATTCTCCAAAAGGAATTTTGATAGGGTTTCATACCAGGCTCTAGGTGCCTGTTTCAGTCCATAGAGTGCTTTCAACAGATAATACACATAGTCTGGAAAATTTGGATCTTCAAACCCTGGAGGTTGACTTACATAGACTTCTTCCTCCAATTTCCCATTTAGAAATGCACTCTTGACATCCATTTGATAGACTTTGAAATTGGCATGGGCTGCATAGGCTAGAAAAATTCTGATGGCTTCAAGTCTTGCAACAGGAGCATATGTTTCATCAAAATCTATTTCCTCTTGTTGAGAATAGCCTTTAGCAACCAATCTTGCTTTATTCCTTATGACAATGCCATTTTCATCCATCTTGTTTCTGAATACCCATTTTGTGTCAATAGGACTCTTGTTCTTTGGTTTGGGTACCAGCTTCCAAACTTTGTTTCTCTCAAATTGGTTCAGCTCTTCCTGCATAGCTAATATCCAATCTGGATCCAATAAAGCTTCTTCCACTTTCTTAGGTTCCTCCTGAGATAGAAAACTACTATACAGACATTCATCTTGAGTAGCTTTTCTTGTTTGCACTTTAGATGATGCATCACCAATGATCAGTTCAAAGGGATGATTCTTGGTCCATTTCCTTTGAGGTGGAAGATGTGCTCTAGATGAGGTGGCCTCAGTATTGTCATGATGTGAGACAGAGTGTTGATTAGTTGAAACTCCCCCTGAGTTGTTGGTTCTTTGCAGGGAATTTGGAGTTCTATCAACTGATGATGTAAATCGATTATCCGTTGATGAACTATGATCAATGGATGCTTCATTTTGTACTTCAACGGATGATGCACTATTTCTTTCAACGGATACTGCATTGCCTCTATCAACGGGTGCAGAATTTTGTGCATTATCCAAGGGCATATTTTGAATCCCTTTTGAAGTGTCATCTCCATCAATCTCCTCTTCACTATCATCACAATATATCTCAATGTTGTCAAATTTGAGTCTCTCATGGTGTCCCTCATCTGTTAGTCCATCAATCTTTTTATCATCAAACACAACATGCACAGATTCCATAACAATGTTGGTTCTTAGATTGTAGACCCTGTAAGATTTTCCAGCTGAGTAACCAACAAATATCCATTCATCAGCCTTTGCATCAAACTTTCCTTTATGGTCAGATTGATTCCTCAGTATAAAGCACTTACATCCAAAGACATGAAGAAAGTTTAGAGTTGGTTTTCTTCTCTTGAACAACTGATAAGGAGTCATGCCTTTAGCTTGATTGATCAAAGAAATATTCTGAGTGTAGCAGGCACAATTAACAGCTTCAGCCCAGAAATATGTTGGTAACTTTGATTCTTCAAGCATTGTTCTGGCAGCCTCAATCAAAGATCTGTTCTTTCTTTCAACTACCCCATTTTGCTGAGGTGTTCTTGGAGCTGAGAACTCATGCATGATTCCATTTTCTTCACAGAACAGCCTTATTGACAAATTCTTGAACTCAGTTCCATTGTCACTCCTGATATTCCTAACCTTCAAGTCAGGATGATTATTGACTTGCCTGATGTGATTGATAATGATTTCACTTGCTTCATCCTTTGATCCAAGAAAATAGACCCATGAAAACTTTGAGAAATCATCTACAATCACTAAGCAATATCTTTTTCTTGTAATTGACAATACATTGACTGGTCCAAACAAATCCATATGCAGCAGCTGTAATGGTTCATCAATTGTTGTTTCAAGCTTCTTTTTGAATGATGCTTTCCTTTGTTTGCCTTTCTGACAAGCATCACACAAACCATCCCTTGAGAATTCAACTAGAGGAATTCCTCTAACTAAGTCCTTTTTGACTAGATCATTCATTGTCTTGAAATTCAAATGGGATAGCTTCTTGTGCCATAGCCAACTCTCAACTGAACTTGCTTTGCTGAAGAGACAAGTAATAGATTCTGCATCTGTAGAGTTGAAGTCAGCTAAGTACACATTCCCTTTTCTAACTCCAGTTAGAACCACTTTGTTGTCTTTCTTGCTGGTGACAACACAGGCTTCTGAATTGAAGGAAATTGTATTCCCTCTATCACATAGTTGACTGATACTCAGTAAGTTGTGCTTGAGACCATCAACTAATGCAACTTCATCAATGATGACATTCCTTGTTGAAATCAAGCCATATCCCATAGTAAACCCTTTGCTGTCATCTCTAAAGGTTATGCTAGGGCCAGCTCTCTCCTTAAACTCAGTGAGCAGGGAGAAATCTCCTGTCATGTGTCTTGAACAGCCACTGTCCAAGTACCATAGATTTCTTCTTTTTCCCTGCACACCATAAAATCAATCAAGTTGATTTTGGTACCCAAGTTTCCTTGGGTCCATTCCTGTTAGCCTTTCTCCTAGACTTCATTCCTCCTGCATCTTTAGACTTAGGTAACTTTGAGTCAACCTTGATCTTAGATGTAGTTGGTTGAGGTGTAGGGTTAGTCACAGAATCATTTAGCACATTTGGAATTTGATAAGGCATGGATTGTGCAAGCATGTTATTCCATATTGGCATATTGTATGGCATTTGAGGCATACTAAATGCAGCAAGATAAGGATTGTTAAAATATGGCATGTTTGCAAAATGTGCATAAGGATTCGGTTGAGACATAACAGACATAACATGCAGAGGTGATGCAGACATATTAGGCATGGAAGAGGGTACAGGTATGGGAGTTTTCTTAATAGATTTGCAATTAGCAGATAGATGATTAACACTACTACAATGCACACAGCTTTTTCTAGGAGCATACTTATCAGGTATGTAATTGTTATGTTTGTTAACCCCTACCTTCCCATTTCTATTAGATTTCCTTTTAGTTTCCTTTTTATCCTCAACCACTTTGAGCCTATTCTTTAACTGTTCTAAGGTCATGTGTCCTATATTCACCTTACTGAAATCTTTGGATGTGCTTGCTTCTCCTTTGACAAAGTTCTTGGAAGTTGAACCAAACTTTTTGTTGAGTTTCTTTAGATTTTCACTATTAGAAACATCTGCCTGTTTTAATTGAGGAACCTTCAACGGATGCTCCTTTTCTTCCTTCAACGGATAACTTTCATCATCCATTGATTCCACATCCGTTGACAGCCCATCAATTAATTCCAGTTTCTTTTTGTTTTTATCCCAGGCAGTCTCACAGAATGATTCAATTCCTTGGACCTTGGAAATTTGAGCACTAACATCCCGAGATGTCTTCCAGGCTTTAATCACCTCTTGCTCTCTCTCTAATTGATTGGAAAGTATTTCTACTTTCTTGACAGATTCAGCTAGTTCATTTTCAACAGATATACAATGTAGCTTAGTTTTCTCTAGGTCAATCAACTTATCTTCTAACACAGCATTTCTATTACTTAAAAACAGATTGTTCTCTTTAATCCTACTATTTTCTTTAGCAAGAGATTTAAGAGACACACGTAAATGATACAATTCAGTAGACATGTCATTAAAAGCATCATTGCACTCTTCTTTAGTAAGCTGTGTTAAATCAGTAGTGATTACCTGGTTGCTTGATGAACTAACTTCATTTTCCTCAGAATCAGCCATGAGAGCCAATTTGACATATTCCACATCTTCATCCTCTTCTTCTCCATCAGCTGCCCAATCTTTTTCTTGAGTAATGAAAGCCCTCTCCTTTTGTTTGAGCAGATCAAAATATTTCTTTTTGTAATCTACTTGGTCAAATTTCTTTTTTTCAGAAGTTGGCTTTCTGCACTCACTTGCAAAGTGTCCACTTATACCACAATTGAAACACTTGAACTTGGATTTGTCCACCATGTTCTTATGAGGTTTAGTGGCTCTAGTGTTTTTCCTAAATTTCATCTTTGCAAATCTCCTGGACAGAAATGCAAGATGCTCATCAATACTATCAGAGTCATCTTGGCTGGAGTTGTCTTCATTCTCAGCAACTTGCTCCTTACCCTTGCTTGATTCTGATTTGCTTGTGCCATCTTTGGAGTTTGATGTAGATCTCACAGTTTCTTGTCTGCATTCTTTCTCATTTTCAGCTACCAAGGCAACTGAACCTCCTTTCTTTCTTCCCTTCTCCAATACCTCATCCTGTTCCAGCTCTAGTTCATAAGTCTTCAAGATTCCATATAATCTTTCAAGAGTGAAGTCCTTATAATCTTGAGAGTTTCTCAAGGAGACAGTCATGGGTTTCCATTCCTTTGGCAAGGATCTTAAAAATTTAAGATTTGAATCCTTCACCTGGTACACTCTACCATACAGCTTCAGTCCATTCAACAGCTTTTGGAATCTATTGAATGTGTCATTTAAAGATTCATTTTCTTCAAAATGAAAATACTCATACTGTTGAATGAGAAGCTGCATTTTGTTTTCTTTTACTTGTTCTGTACCTTCACACAGTAGCTGAACTGTGTCCCAAACCTCTTTGGCAGTTGTGCAATTTATCACATTATCAAACATATCCTTGTCAAAACCATTAAACAAAATGTCCATAGCCTTCTTATCCTTGTGGACTTCTTCTGTGTCTTCCATTGTCCATTCTGCTCTAGGTTTTGGAATGGATTGACCAACAGCAATTGTGGTCGTAGCAACTGTGGCTACTTTGTGGGGAATGTGAGGACCATTCTCAATACAGTTTACATAACCTTCATCTTGGGAGAGTAGATGAAGGTGCATTTTCACCTTCCAATGGAGATAACTGTCTTTGTCAAGAACTGGGATTTTTACTCCAATATCCTTCTTACTCATCTTTGTTAGTTACCAAGATCTTTAAACTCTTTGTGTGTCAAGAGCTTGCTCTGATACCAATTGTTATTCCTAGTGGACTAACAATGAGATTTACAGAAGGGGGGTTGAATGTAAATCTCAAAACTTTTTCAAGTTTTGAGCAGTTTTAAAGGCTTTGTGTTCAAGATAAACAAGTGTGTGAATTGCTTTAAGCTAATACAGACAGATATATATTCAAGCACTAAAGTAAAGAACACAACAGACCTTAAAAACTTTTCTGGTGGATTGTTGTTCCACCAGAGATGGTATTTCAGAAAATCTGTGATTCAAGATGTTGATCACAGCTGCATCCTAGTACAAACTAGATAATTTTTCTCTCAAGATTTTTCTAAACAGCACTGGAAAAATTCTTATCTAATTACTAGCTGCTACTTGGTTTATATATCACCAAGTGTACAAGTGAAGATAAAGATAAAAATACAATAATAAAATAAGTTCTCCACTTGTTTCTTCTCCATATCACTCAAGTACTTTGTTGACTATTGCCTCTTTGTACTAGAGTAGAACGGCTGCTTTTTCTGATGTTCCTGAAATTAGGCTTCCACATTTCAGTTATCTCTGACAACCCATGTGCCTCTGTCTGTTGTTACAACTACCACTTATCAACTGCTATTTAACAGAACATCCGTTGAAGCCTTCATCCGTTGATGGCTTTATCCGTTGATGTGTTAGCAGTTGAAGCTCTATCCGTTGAAGCTTTAGAGACATCCGTTGAAGCTTTGTTTCTCATCCGTTGAAGGTCTTTAAGATATTCGTTGATACCACTTCATTTATACAAAATTACAAGGCATGAAATATTTACAATTGGCCTTCCTATTTGCATATCTTCTAGTAGTCAACATGACTTATATTTTCTCTCAACTTCTAAGAATTATATCTCAAATACAGAGACTGAAATGTGCTACAACACTAGACTTATTTCTAAGTAAAGCTGCACCATCAACGGATAGCCAAAGTGGTCTTATCCGTTGAGGCTGCAAACACTAAACTTCTACTTAAGTGTTTTGTTAAACATATCATCAAACTAATGCACATATATTCCTAACAGCCTCTCTTCACTTCGCCCGGGCCTCTGCTTCTTTCTCAGCTTGGTCATCTTTGTCCTTGCCCTTCTCCGCGGCTAACTTTTCTGCACGGATCTTGAGGAGCAAGGCCTCTTCTTCGGGAGTCAACTTGATGACTCCATCGACATCCACCAGGGAGGACGTTTGTCCCCCGTCATGAGGAGTGAAACCAGGTGGTGGTGAGTGCTCATGAGTTGTGTTTGTCATTATCTCGATATCTCGTTTGTAATTCTTGTAGTTCCCACAAACGGCGCCAAATATTACTCCCAGATCTTCTTCGAATTGAATGAATGGTCTTCGGCCGCTCAGGAACTGCCTTCGGCGGCTACCTGAAAGGGGAGAGAATGCGAGGGATTGTCCCCCCGGTTCACCTCCGATGTGAGAATAAGAATTCGGATGTTGAGTGGGTTTAAGGAATACAAGAAAGTAGAGAGTATTTGAAAGAATGAGTGTGTAAAAATTGTGTATGTCTTGCTTTTCTAGGGTTTTTTACCTGATCCTGTCATCAATACTTCGTCCGTTACATCTTAATCATGAAGAGGAGTGAAAAGGGGAATTTATGATTGTGTAATCCCAACGGTTAGAGTAGAAATGAGCCTCAATCTGCTGAGTTGACTGAGCCTTCTGTTTATGGAACTGTTGGGTCTTCGACCCAATAACATAATTATCTAATGGGCCTTCGTTCGATGGGTCTTATTGGACTCATAACCAACAGTTACTTTACCTCGTAAATCCCAAATCTCACTGGGGTGTTACACACATTTAGTGGAAAAATTATTTACTATGAGAATTTTCAAATTTGGATTCTCAATTATTAAATGGTAAAAAAAGGTGTTACTTTCAAAATATTAAAATAATATAAAGTTTTAGTTGCTTCAGAGATTACATAATTAGAAATGATTCTTCGCACGAATAAAACTTGTTGTTGGAAAAGACGAAGATAATTTCAACTAAAGTTTGTTTATTTATGACCGTAATATATTGACTAACCCCAGTAGACAGTGGGAACAATGTGTATAAAAAAGAAAACGAGGCACAACCTCTATTATTTCATCAGTCAAAATTGTCTATTCTGCTTCGCTATCACCATGTACGAATGGCGTGCAACACTTACTTTTTGATAACCGACAATTCACAATTTGGAGCTCTGTTAGCATTTTGCTCACCTCACCGTGGGGCGGTTTTATATTTCAATTGTTTTATATTTTGCTCAGGAAAGAATAAGTAATTTAAATTAGATGTATATCTGACCTACAATAGACTAATAAGTTGGTTTCGGACTTTAATGTTTATTTTTTTTAAGAAGAAGTACATATATCCGGGAAGTAGGATTACCCAAAAAGTTTATAGATATTCACAATTTTAAATAAAATGTGTTGGCTAAAATATAAAAAAAAATACTGTACAGACCGACAGACAAATGAAGAGAAAAGGAAATGATAAAATACAAAATCGCATGAATGCAATGAAGAAGTAACACATCAAGATCAGACAGGGGGGATATGGATAGAGATGATTGAGACATGAATACGAGTGTGTGGACGTGTGGTGGGAGCATGACAGTGGTACCTAGTTGGTTAGACAAGAGCCTGACAATACATATTTTCATTTATTAGTATTACTAGTTTACGCCCGTGCGATTCACGGGTCTTGGTTAATATTTATATATTTTTAATTTTATTAAAATTCTATATAAATAATTAAATACTAAACAATGATTATATAATTGTAATTTTAAGTTAGGTTCAAATAGTATAAATAATATATGATTAATGAGATCTTATTTATAAATAATAATGTAAATATTTGTTGTTGGTGAGTGAGATTCGAATCTAAAAACTTATATGTACCTTTATAAATAATATAAATGTTTGTTGTTAAGGGGATTCGAACGTGAGAACTTATATGTATTTTTATAAATAATAATATAAATGTTTGTTGTCGACGGAATTCGAACTTGAGAACTTGTGAAGTGTATTTTTTTAGTATGTGGATCTAACGGCTCTGTTTATTTGATAAAGAAGATCCGACGGTCGTGATGTAAAGAGATAACCAAAATGAGGGGTCAACCAAACTACAAATTATAGCTCATTCCGGTTATTATAGTATACTAGCATAAATCCTGTGCGACGCACGGGTTCCCATTAATATTTTAAATTTTTATTTATCCAGTTATATTATATTTTTAAAATATTTATATAAATATATAATGATTATAAATTTATAATAAAAATAATAGAATAGCATATGGTCGTAATTTAGTAGAATAAATAGACTATTTCTAGTAGTTTAACAATTTAGTAGTTTAGCAGATATATAACACTATTATTTATATCTTTTAATAATAGGATAAGTTGTATTCGTAGTTTAGTAGGATAAGTATACTATATTTAGTAGTAGTTTAATAATTTAGTAGTTTATTAGATATATAATACTATTTATCTATTTTTGTAATAATCAAAATTAGGGAATTATCGTTGAACCAAACCGTTGAACCAAATTATCTCTATTCCGGCTATTATAGTATAGTATAGATGGGGATTCACTGTTGACACTGCATTTATTATTTTAACAATATACTTACTTGGAGAGGATGTAGAAGAGGAATCAGAAACTAGAAAAATAATATTAATTGTTAAAGTTATAAAGGAAGTGAGAGTAAGAAATGATAAAATAATATAAAAATATAGAAATGGGGATTGGGATGTAATAAATTTTTGGATGATAGATAAATTATAAGAATAAATTTATAAATTTTATTATTTTTAGTAAGATTATGAGGATGAGAATGGGGGAGCGGATATTGAAATTCGTAGGCACAATCGAATTACAGTTAAAGTACGCCCGTTCACAAATGGGACAGTCTCTATTGCAAATGAGACAGACTGAATCTAAATGAGACAGGCCCTATTTGACAGCAGAATGTAAATTGCAGAAACTGAAACGTGCAATGCTGAAATAAAATAATGCAAGAACACCAAGAGTTTTTTACTTGGTTCGGCCCCTATACCTAGTCTATGGCCTACATCCAAGTCCCCATGCCAACTAGCATAGAGAATGTATTATATCCACTTAAAACAAAGTACTTACAAACTTTCCTTGATTACAAACTTGGCTCACTTGAAAGAAATCTTTCCCTAGCACACAGCTACCTAGCACACAACTACTTGGCCTTGATCTTGTAATCAACCTCCCACAACCCAGGACAAGTGATACAATACACCTTTCGAGTACAAAGAATAAAATGTGAAAGATTACTACTCGACTATATCTCTTAATTAACTGGATAAGCAATGTATGTAATCAAGAGAGTGTTTTTCTCAGAAAAGAGTAAGATGGAAAGTGCAGAGAGTTGTGTTGTTTCTGGAAAACATCAAGTCGGTTATATATAGAAAACATGTAACAGATAGATTGTATTTCAAACTCTTTTGAAGATAATAAAAGATAAGATTAGGTTTGAAATATTTGAATGAGTATAAACCAGTAATCCGTTAGTATGTTTCTTGAAAGAGATAAACCTGATAAAGATTGGTTATTGAAATAGATTACGTTTATCCAAAATAGAGTTTGTTTTGAAAAGATAAGTCAAAGGTTATCCAGTTAACTAAGTTAACATTAAACAAAACTCTAATACTTATCTAACTAACTAACAATCTGACTTACTGTAGACTTCTTCAATGCATCATCAGAATTCACGGATTAACATTCTCCCCCTTTTATGATGATGCCAAGGGTAAAGAAGTGTTATGCTCCCCCTATCAAAAACACTTTAATCACCTGTTGCAATATGTTAGATAATAACAGTGTATATATGCAACAATCAATTGATAATCATGTGAATATGCAAATGAAACATATGACTTATCAAATGAGACAAGTAAATAAATGGGACAACAAATAAGATTAAAAACTAAGCACCCAACAGTGTTTAAAGTCATAAAACCTTAAACATTTAATCCAGCACATAAACCAGTGCTATTCAATCAAACCATCACAAACAAAAACCAAGTCTTAGAGAAAACATAAATAGGTGAAGCAATCGTCTAAAACTGATAAAAACTCATAATAAAACTCATGATTTCTCCCCCTCATCAGCATAAAAGGTGGATAGAAAAACTAGTCGGAATCATCAACTTCGACAGGAGCAGAATCTCAAGTCTTTCTCTTTCCCTTGTTGTGGTAGGCTGGCGGAGCACCATACTCAGTGAAGAGCTTGTCTAACTGGCCTTCATCTGGAGCTTTCCCATCCCTTTTGTGGAGCCATTCCAAGATATATGTGCAATATTCAGCACGAGTCATCCCAAAAGCTTCAGGTGGAGGGACTGCAGGCAGGGGCAAAAGGGAGGTAATCTCGGCCAGAGTCATATCACTAAGCCAATCCTTTTTCTGGTGCCATGGCATGCTTCGAGTAGACACCTTCTGAGATATGTACTTGGTTTTTGTACCAAGTTGATAGAAAAGCTTGACAAATTCTTCCTCCCGGGCCTTGACAGTGGTAACCATTCCCTCATGTAGTGTACCCAACTCAAAATCTATAGCCCTACTCATCTTCTTATTATGGACATGTAAAATCTCCAACTTTGCATTTATTGACTCAAGAGAAGCAGTGACAGACTTATTAAACATCTCATAGGAGGCACACATCATACTGACTTGAGAAGTCGAGGATGTCAGGGATAGAAGCAAACTGTATTTTAAGAGACTCTAAAAGTTTGTTGTTTTCAGAAACTTTTGACAACAACGAGTTCAACAAAACAGAATCGTCTTGATCAGGATGAGACATATTGTGAGGAGACTCAGGAAACGAACCAAAAGATTTATGACCCTCACTAAAAATAAGAACACCAAACTCAATAACCTCAATATTATTAGCAGACAAGACAGATAGATCAAACATGTTAGACACTGGCTCAGTGACATCATCCTCAGAATCAATAGAAAAATGTTTAAATAACTTCGTCAACAAAGCAGGAAAGGACAAATTCATAGACTCATGATACGCACAATGACTCATGTACTTGATAATCAATGAAGCAATATCACATGGGGTTTTAGTCATGAAAACAAAAATTAAAACAACATCCTGATAAGTGACGCGGTCATGACCACTTTTATGAGGCAAAAGATTGGCGTGAAACAATTTAAAAAGCAATAAAGCAAGTGGAGTAAGATCATGTACCATGGGCTTAAGAGAGGTACCGGCAAAGTTTTCACCAAAAATCATTTTCCGCTGTTCTTCATACTATAGTCCTGGAATCTCCATGAAAGCCGCATGCGTGGTATACGGACAAACACCGGAGCAAGCGACACCACAAACTCGAGACAATAGATTAGCAATGAAAACGATCGGAACACCTTGAACCTCAGAATAAACCATATTCTCCTTCATCATTGTGAAATTAGAATTAAATTCCCGGACCAGAGAAGGGTAAATAACATCCGGTGGAGACAAAAGAGATTCACAACCCAGAGCAGAAAATAAATTAACAACCCCAACTTGTTGAAGCAAATCAAGATCACAAAGTCATTCTTTAAGAATGGGTTTTGACAAAGTTTTAGGCTGAGAAGATTTCTCGGGTGACATTGGAGTAGAGGTGTCGGGATTAGTTCTTTGGCATTTCAAACTAGAAGAGGATGTGTTAGGGTTTTTAGAGTGTTTAGATTTAGAACGGGTGTTAGGAGTCGACATGGTGAAGAAGACGAAGAGAGATTTGAAAAGGGAAAAAGAAAAAGAAGTGAAGGTTAAATAGAGAAGAAAGGAATATGAAGAGATAGAAGCGTGATAGAAGTGGAGAGGTGGAGTGTATCTCGAAAAACGAGGAGACATGCACAGAGATTGAGAAGAACCAGACTGAGTAGTCAAATCAAATTTAAAGACTTGAAGGATAATGCATGCAACTCGGTTCAGTTCCAAAGTTCAAGAGTCCCATCAAATAAATACATATAAATTAGATATTTATAGACTGAAACACGCAAATAAATTAAACCAAACACGACAATTAATTCGCAAAAATCCATCAATAAATCCTATAGACCAATGAGCATTTAAATTAAGAAAATAATTAAATACTCAATTATGCAATTTTAGACAAAATGATGAATTATGCAAATAATTGACATAAATAAACTAAATAGTATGCATGCACAGATGTAAAAATATGATAACTTAATGGGAGATAGTGCATATACCAAGTTCACGTCTCATAAGACAAAATCGGTCTTCACCTAAAGGTTTGGTGAAAATATCTGCTCTTTGCTTATCAGTTGAGACATAAATTAACTCAATATTACCTTTTGAGACATTATCTCGCAGAAAATGGTGACGAACATCAATATGCTTAGTACGAGAATGCATAACAGAATTTTTTAGAAATATTAATAGCAGAGGTATTATCACAATAAATTAGAATATTTGAATAAGAAATACCAAAATCTTGTAATGTTTGTTGCATCCAGAGAATTTGAGCACAGCAACTACCAACTGCAATGTATTCTTCTTCAGCAGTAGAAAGAGCTACAAATGTTTGCTTTTTACTGTGCCATGCAACCAAACAATCACCTAAATATTCACACGCACCACTTGTATTTTTTCTATCAACCTGTGACCCTGCATAGTCAGCATCCGAAAAACCAATTAACTTAAAAGAAGTAGAACTGGGATAAAATATTCCAAGATCTTTAGTTCCCTTAAGATACTTGAAAATCCGTTTAATTGCATTCAGATGAGATTCTTTAGGTTGAGATTGAAAACGAGCACAGAGACAAACACTATACATAATATCAGGACGAGAAGCAGTTAAATATAATAACGAGCCAATCATACCTCGATATTTAGTAATGTCTACATGTGTACCTTGTTCATCCTTAGTGAGCTTGACAGTTGTACTCATCGGAGTAGCTTTAGCAGAAATATTTTCTAACACAAATCTCTTAAGCAAATCATTAACATACTTACTTTGATGTATGAAAATACCTGCAGCAGATTGGTTAATTTTCAAGCCTAGAAAATATTGCAATTCACCCATTAAACTCATATCAAATTCTTTATGCATGCAGTTAGAAAACCACTTACACAAAAATTCATCAGTAGATCCAAACACAATATCATCTATATAAACTTGTACTAATACAAAATGATTATGTTTATGAAAAATAAAGAGGGTTGGATCGAGTGTACCACGAGTGAAACCATTCTTTAGCAATAACTGACTGAGACGCTCATACCAATAGCGAGGGGACTGTCTCAATCCATAGACAGACTTTTTGAGCTTATAGACATAGTAAGGATATTTTTCACGAATGAAACCTTGGGGCTGCTTCAAATAAACTTCTTCCTTAAGATGATCAATTAAAAATGCGCTTTTAACATCCATTTTGTAAAGCTTGAATCATTTGTGAGCTGCAAATGCCATTAGAATCCGAATAGCTTCGAAACGAGCTACAGGGGCATATGTCTCGTCGAAATCAATTCCTTCCTGTTGGTTGTATCCCTGAGCCACTAAACGAGCTTTATTTTGAATAATGTTACCATCTTCATCCTTCTTATTCTTGAAAACCCAACGAGTACCAATGACTTTGGCATTAGAAGGAGGAGAGACAAGTTCCCAGACTTGACAACGTTCGAACTGGTTCAATTCTTCTTGCATGACAACTGACCAACATTCATTTGCAACAGCTTCTTGAGCATTTTTCGGTTCAAATTCAGCAACAAAAGCACAGAATGCACATAAGTTATGAAGTCTGCTTCGCGTAGAGATTCCTTGATCCAAATCTGTAAAGAGATTATCTGGTGGATGATTCTTAACTGTTCTGGTAGACTTTGGCAGTTGGATAGTACTCATTTCCACTTCATTAGAATTGTGTGCTTGATAAGGAATAAGTGTTGTCTCTTTTGATTGAGACTGAGACTTGGAATGAGACTGTCTCATTTCTTATTGAATAGAGTTTCCTTGCTGAGAAGTGAAAGAGTCATTTGACCATTGATCAGAAGTCTGAGGAGAGTCTTGAGAGTTTCCCGAAGAGTTAGATGAATCAGGAGTTCTTGGACAATCTGATTTTTCCTGAGAAACTTGACCCTTTTGAGATTGAGACTGTCTCATTTGAGAATGAGACGACTGATCATCAACATCTTCTTCAATTTGAGAGATCTTCAAGGCAGAATCATTTAAGGTAATGTCGATAGATTCTTCAAATTTATGCTTGATAGAATTATAAACTCTATAAGCCTTGCTTGTAGTAGAGTATCCCAAGAAAATTCCTTCCGTAGACTTTGAAGGGTTTTTAGCACATAAACGCAGCGAAAACGTAAATTTAATCTTAAAAAAACCGAAACCCTCCGCAGGCTCCATGCGAAAAAAATAATATTTAATTCGTAGTTCAGTATGTTTACCTTAAGAAGCTTTACGTTAATGGAAAGATGGAGGTCTTTAATAGCGATCCAAGAACAATGAACGGAGATCCTTAGCAGCTGCTCCTCAAGTGTGAAGCACTCCACCAGTATCCACCAAGAAAACGATGTAATGAAGGAGGAGAAGATGGAGATAATTAGGGTTTTGTAAATCTTTTTGGTTTAGGCAAAAATAGGGTTTATAATAGTATATTTATAGGCAAAATTTTCAGCTAAAAATTTTCCCATAAAATATTATTATTATTAACCCTTTATTATTCTCACCAATAATTAAAACACCTTTTAATTATTAATCATTTTTCTAAACTCTTTATAAATAATTCTCTCACTTGATTTAATTTCCAAAAATTAAATTCATAATTAATAATATTAAGAACCTTTTCTTAATTAATTTATAATCAATTAAATCTCATTTAATCAATTATTAAATATGCCAATTAATTATTTATTTCATAAATAAATAATTATCAGCCATTATTAATTAATTCCTCCACCATTAAATCATTCTCTTTTATGGTGTGACCCTGTAGGTTTAATATTAAGCCGGTAGTAGAAATAAATAATAATAAAACTATTTTATCATTATTTATATAAATTTTCTAATTCATTAAATATGATTAATTAATTAATCATATTTATTCTACATCGTGAGGGATACTTCTCAGCATATCGCGACTATCCGGATAATACGAATTCACTGTTTAGAATACCAAGAACCTATTCAGTGAGTAGTTACCGTACAATTAATTCCTTCTATCCTGCAATGTCACGATTAAATACAAGGCATGGAACTTGTGTCAAGCCTATCTTATTTAATCACTTGCTTTCCCATTCACTATGTTTAGTTCTATTTAATGTAAATTAAAAACTCCTTTCTAATTTCATTCACTCTGGCCAGGGATTCCTGAACTAACATAAGTGGATCAGCATTGAACATTCTCTTCGTACACTGGAAGGGGTAGATCCTTTATTGATCATACACTATCTTCGTGTACAAATTCCTATACCCAGTAGAGCCCTTATAATTGTCCCTTGAGACTAAGAACTAAACCAAAGCATAGTTCAGTGTACACAAGATGACTATGATGACCTCAAGTCTAAGGATACTTGTACAACTATCACTATGTGAACAACTGCTGACACGTGAGTGAACTCCATCAATTGTTCAGCTGTGTGAGTCATATTCAGCGAACTTATTCTATAATAAACACCTACATACTAGCTATAGTATCACCACACAAATGCCTATGAGAACAGACATCCTTCATAATGAAGCAAGCATAGTATGTACCGATCTTTGCGGATTATTAATTACCAGTTAGTAATCCTACGACCAGGAACTATTTAAGTTTAGAGTTATCATCTTTTAGGTCTCATTATTATGATCTCATCACAATCCATAAAAAGCTTTACTCTAAACTGTGGTATATCTTATTTAAATATTTAAATAGATAGAGCCCGTAAAAAAAACAAAACAAAACAAGTCTTTTATTAATATCAATGAAATCAAAACAGATTACATAAAAGTTATTCCTAAATCCTCATACATGATTGGACTTAGGACATATCTGTTTCAATCTCCCACTTGTACTAAACCAATCACTCTGGTATCTAATACCCATCTTGTCTTTATGACGATCAAAGTGACTCTGAGAAAGTGGCTTTGTGAGTGGGTCTGCTACGTTGTTATGTGTGTCAACTCTCTCGACGTTGACATCTCCTCTATTTTTAACTCAGATTCACCACCAAGAACAAGAAAAATGTCCTGAGTCCTTTGCAAGTACTTAAGGATATTTTTCACTGCTTTCTAGTGGTCTTCACCTGGATTGGACTGATATCTGCTCGTCACACTAATTGAATAAGCAACATCAGGCCTTGTACACAACATCACGTACATGATAGATCCTATTGCTGAAGCATAAGGAATCTTACTCATACGCTCTCTTTCCTCAGGTGTCTTAGGAGACATTTTTTCGGAAAGGGACACTCCATGGCTCATCGGTATGAGACCTCTTTTGGAGTTTTCCATGCTAAACCTTTTAAGCACTTTCTGGATGTATGTACCCTGGGTAAGACCTATCATTCTTCTAGATCTATCTCTATAGATCTTCATACCGAGAATGTAGGATGCTTCTCCCAAGTCCTTCAGCGTGAAGTTCTTTGATAGCCATACTTTGACTGATTGTAGCATCGGTATATCATTTCCTATAAGAAGTATGTCATCCACATACAATACAAGAAATATTACCGCGCTCCCACTAACCTTCTTGTAGACACATGGTTCATCTATGTTTTTGATAAAACCAAACTTTTTGATTGTCTCATCAAAACGGATGTTCCATCTACGAGAAGCTTGCCTTAAACCATATATGGTTCGCAGCAGCTTACACACTAGGTGTTCATTTCTCTTGGAAAGAAAACCCTCTGGCTGTGTCATATACACTTCCTCCTCAAGTTCCCATTGAGGAAGGCCGTTTTCACGTCCATTTGCCAGATCTCAAAGTCGTAGTAAGCAGCAATCGCAAGCAAAATCCGAATTGATTTTAACAAGGCTACAGGCGAAAAGTTTTCATCAAAGTCAATCCCTTGCCTTTGTTTGAATCCTTTTGCCACGAGCCTGACCTTATAGGTCTCCACCTGGCCATCTGCTCCAATCTTTCTTTTGTATACCCACTTGCACCCAATAGGCTTAACACCTTCAGGCGCCTCAACCAGAGTCCATACTTGATTGGTATACATAGATTCCATTTTGGATTTCATGACATTATGCCATTTCTCTGAGTCAACACTACTCATAGCTTCATTATAGGTCACAGGGTTGTCATCATCAATGATTAACAACTCATTGTCATTCTCAATGACAAAGCCATAATACCTCTCAGGTTGGCGAGACACTCTCCCTGTCCAACGAATGGGCTATTCCACAGAAGGTTGTTCAGTCTGAACAGGTGTTTCCACTTCATCTGTAGTAGTTTGTGCTTCTTAAACTTCATCAAGTTCAATTTTGCTCCCACTGTTTCCTTCAAGGATAAACTCCTTTTCCAAGAAGGTAGCATGCCTGGAGACAAACACCCGATGATCATTGTAAAAGTAATACCCCAAAGTCTCTTTAGGATATCCCACAAAATTACATTTTACGGATCGAGATTCCAGCTTATCTGGGTCAACTTTCTTGACATAAGCTGGACATCCCCAAATCTTAATGTGTTTAAGACTCGGTTTCCTTTCTTTCCATATCTCATATGGTGTTTAAGGAACATATTTGGAAGGCACCTTATTCAGTAAATATGCTGAGATTTCCAATGCATAACCCCATAGGAATACTGGAAGATTCGCATATCTCATCATGGACCGAACCATGTCTAACAAAGTTTGATTTCTCCTTTCAGATACCCCATTTAATTGTGGAGTATATGGAGGAGTCCACTGGGAGACTATACCATTTTCTTTGATATAATCTAGAAACTCTCCATTCAAGTATTCACCACCTCGATCTGATCGAAGAGTTATAATACTGTGTTTGGTTTGTTTCTCCACTTCATGTTTATATTCTTTGAACTTTTCAAAGGCTTCAGACTTGTGTTTCATCAAATACACATATCCGAATCTAGATCTATCATCTATGAAAGTAATGAAGTATGAAAATCCACCCATGACTTGCGTAGAAATTGGTCCACATACATCTATGTGTACCAATCCTAGCAAATCTGCAGCCCTCTCTTCATGTCCACTAAATGGAGATTTGGTCATTTTACCCAATAGACAAGACTTGCATGTAAGATATGATTCAAAATCAAAGGGGTCAAGTAACCCTTCCTTATGCAATGTCCGCAGTCTATTTTCACTAATATGACCTAGCCTACAGTGCCATAAATAGGTCAGATTTTCATCATCTCGTTTTCTTTTATTAGTTTGTACAATCTGAAGTAAATCATGTTCTATGTCACATACATACAGACCATTATTTAAAATACCACGTCCATAAAGAACATTATCTCTAAGGATAGAACATTCATTATTCTTAATAATAAATGAAAAACCATCCAAATCCAACATAGGAATAGAAATAATATTCCTCACAATAGAGGGAACGTAATAACAATTATTTAAAATAATAGTCTTGCCCGTAGGCATATGCAGACTAAATGATCCTACAGATATGGCCGCAACCCTGGCTCCATTGCCCATACGTAGAATCACCTCATCTTTTTCAAGAGTCCTACTTCCCTTTAGTCCTTGCAACGAATTGCAAATATGAGAACCACAGGCGGTATCTAATACCCAAGTAGAAATTTGACCTAGTGACATATTAACTTCGATCATGAACATGCCTGAATCAGAAGCGGTAGTCTCACTACCATTCTTCTTCAATTCTGCAGGGTAAACATTGTAGTTCCTCTTTCAGTGCCCCAACTTGTTACAGTGAAAACAAACAGCTAAATTAGGACCAGTCAACTTGTGAGCATCTAGTATGCTCCGGAGTGACAGTGCAGAAGACATGACGAATATAGTAAATCTGTAAATGATAAACACATAACAACACTTAGCAAATATTCAATTTCATTTCAAAACACTATATGAATCGAGTCTTTATTCATACGTGTCTCCCACTAGTTTATCTAATTTATTCAACCCCCTAAGTGAAAATTAAGCATTCATAATGCTAGTGGGAACAGGGATCCTACATTCCAATACACAACCTCGGCTGTGGCACGAAACGTCATGTGATGTTTAATAGGCAGACAACTCTTGTCAATTACATCTTATGTTATTCCCTAATATAACTTTAGCCTCTTGAATAATTGAGTCACGGCTGTGGCACAACAAACTCAATATTCTAAGTCAAGTCTAACCCAACATTTCGTACAATTGAATTAGTCTTCAATGGCCCACGGCTGTGGCACGTACCGACCTTTAGATTCTAATTCAATGTACACATCTCTATGTAATAGACAAGTATTTCTTATTTCGAAATCAAAGCCCTCGGCTGTAGCACGAAACGACAATGATTTAAAAATAAGAACCACTTTCTACCATATTGGAAGGCTATGACCGACACAAGCCCGTTATGTCATTGGCCAATTACTACTTGATATTATATAATTTTAGAGGGATTATATTACCTTACAATCATAATCATATTATAAAGAGATTCTTTCTTTTAAATTAAATATTTCAAATCAATAATCGATAATCAGATGATTCCCAGATCGGGTGGAGCATTGTCAAGAGGCGTCACTTAATAACCCTTTCTTACAGATAGAAATCTGTTGTTGACAGAATCATCCTTTCTCTCAATATTGAAAATTCATATTCAATTACGTGTTTCATAAATACAAGAATCTCATGATCGTATTCATAATATTATTGTTAAGGCAAGAAACGATTCCTATTCTAGATTTTCTAGAGCACGCCTTATATTGATTTAAGTTCACCTAAATCTATCATCGCATGGTAAATATAGGCATATATCTCATATAAAAAATTAAATAAACAAGTAAATGTAGTGTAATAAAGTAAATGTGTTTGGTTATGGCCCCATCCTATGTGATCTTTATCAAGCTTATGATAAAGATCAAGGTCAATCTAATATGGTGATGGAAATAAATACAACTACTTATTACATAAGTCTTCATCTTTGTTTAGACTTCTTGTATGCCTCGTCTTCTTCTTTGTATCACCTCCATTGGATATCCTTCTTGAGTCTTCAATTACATTACATGATTGAAAGTAAAACTAATCTAATGAACTTACAAGAATAACTCGAGTTACATTCGAGATTTATGATTACAAAGATTGACGACATGCAAGTCGTATTTAAAACCAAAATCAAAACCATTACACTAAGGTCGAAAGGCCATAATCATCCAACATGCTCATACAACACATAAAAGCATGTTAAAACACATAATATGATCTTAACATATCATATTATCCATGATCTAATCATAAAAAGAAAATATGACAAAAATCGGAAAAATCAGAATCAAATTAGAAAAACAAGAATCACTGTTTACGGGCAGTAAACGACGTCAAACGCCTTACAGAAGAGTCGTTGATAGCTTTAGCTATCAGATTTGTTCAGACGCTCCTTTACCTATGGAATAGGGTATTCGTTTGCGTAAATCGGACACTAGACCCAGATTTCAGCAAATCTGCAGCAACCAATTCAGAATCCATATCTAATATGATTCTCATAATTAGAACAATCATGTATATATCAGTATATATACAGATTACATAATCATCTTATGATTATACAACTCACATTAATATCATATATTCAAAATCATACATATATAAGCATATTATATCAACATCAAATCATGGTGAATCACGTACATGCTCATATATCGAAAACAGTTAAACACATAAACGAATTAAAAACTTTTCACAAATAGCTCTGATGCCATTGAAGGGTTTTTAGCACATAAACGTAGCGAAAACGTAAATTTAATCTTAAAAAAACTGAAAACCTCCGCAGGATCCATGCGAAAAAAATAATATTTAATTCATAGTTCAGTATGTTTACCTTAAGATGCTTTACGTTAATGGAAAGATGGAGGTCTTTAATAGCGATCCAAGAACGATGAACGGAGATCCTTAGCAGCTGCTCCTCAAGTGTGAAACACTCCACCGGTATCCACCAAGAAAACGATGTAATGAAGGAGGAGGAGATGTAGAGAATTAGGGTTTTGTAAATCTTTTTGGTTTAGGCAAAAATAGGGTTTATAATAGTATATTTATAGGCAAAATTTTCAGCTAAAAATTTTCCCATAAAATATTATTATTATTAACCCTTTATTATTCTCACCAATAATTAAAACACCTTTTAATTATTAATCATTTTTCTAAACTCTTTATAAATAATTCTCTCACTTGATTTAATTTCCAAAAATTAAATTCATAATTAATAATATTAAGAACCTTTTCTTAATTAATTTATAATCAATTAAATCTCATTTAATCAATTATTAAATTTGCCATTTAATTATTTATTCCATAAATAAATAATTATCAGCCATTATTAATTAATTCCTCCACCATTAAATCATTCTCTTTTATAGTGTGACCCTGTAGGTTCAATATTAAGCCGGTAGTAGAAATAAATAATAATAAAACTATTTTATCATTATTTATATAAATTCTCTAATTCATTAAATATGATTAATTAATTAATCATATTTATTCTACATCGTGAGGGATACTTCTCAGCATATCGCGACTATCCGGATAATACGAATTCACTGCTTAGAATACTAATAACCTATTCAGTGAGTAGTTACCGTACAATTAATTCCTTCTATCCTGCAATGTCACGATTAAATACAAGGCATGGAACTTGTGTCAAGCCTATCTTATTTAATCACTTGCTTTCCCATTCACTATGCTTAGTTCTATTTAATGTAAATTAGAAACTCCTTTGTAATTTCATTCACTCTGGCCAGAGATTCCTGAACTAACATAAGTTGATCAGCATTGAACATTCTCTTCCTACACTGGAAGGGGTAGATCCTTTATTGATCATACACTATCTTCGTGTACAAATTTCTATACCCAGTAGAGCCCTTATAATTGTCCCTTGAGACTAAGAACTAAACCAAAGCATAGTTTAGTGTACACAAGATGACTATGATGACCTCAAGTCTAAGGATACTTGTACAACTATCACTATGTGAACAACTGCTGACACGTGAGTGAACTCCATCAGTTGTTCAGCTGTGTGAGTCATGTTCAGTGAACTTATTCTATAATAAGCACCTACATACTAGCTATAGTGTCACCACACAAATGTCTATGAGAACATACATCCTTCATAATGAAGCAAGCATAGTATGTACCGATCTTTGCGGATTATTAATTACCAGTTAGTAATCCTACGACCAGGAACTATTTAAGTTTAGAGTTATCATCTTTTAGGTCTCATTATTATGATCTCATCACAATCCATAAAAAACTTTACTCTAAACGGTGGTATATCTTATTTAAACATTTAAATAGATAGAGCCCGCAATAAAAAAACAAAACAAGTCTTTTATTAATATCAATGAAATCAAAACAGATTACATAAAAGTTATTCCTAAATCCTCATACATGATTGGACTTAGGACATATCTCTTTCAGACTTAGCATCAAATTTTCCTCGAGTGTTCTGTGTATCTAAGATAAAATATTTTGAACCAAATACTCGAAAATAACTGATGTTAGACGTTTTATTCTTAAGCAATTCATAAGGAGTTTTATGCAAAATAGGACGAATAAGCACTCTATTTAACACATAACAGGAAGTGTTTACCGCTTCTGCCCAGAATTTACGTGGCAGATTACTTTCATGAAGAAGAGTACGAGCAGTTTCCTGTAGAGTTCTGTTCTTGCGTTCAACAACTCCATTTTGTTGAGGAGTACGTGGGGCAGAAAATTCATGAGTAATGCCTCTAGTTTTACAGAAAGTTATGAAATCTTTCTCGAATTCTCCTCCACGATCACTACGAATAGTCTTGAGCTTTAAAGAATACTTAGTCTCAAGGTTAGTAATAAGATCTTTGAATTCACTAAAAGCTTCATCTTTAGTACGCAAGAATAACACCCAAGTAAAGTGAGAGTAATCATCTACTATAACGAAAGCATAATTCTTACCTCCCAAACTTACATATCTTTCTGGACCAAAGAGATCTAGATGTAACAACTGCAAAGGAACAGAAGTTGATACTTTATTCTTAACAGTAAAGGAAGTTTTCACCTGTTTTTCAAGCTGGCAAGCTGAACATGGTTCTGACTTCTTGTATTTTAGCTTTGGTAAACCTCGAACTAACTCATGTGAAGATATCTTTCGAAGTAGATCCATATGAACATGACCAAGACGCCTATGCCACAGATTCTGTTGTTCTTGAACATTAGCTAGGCAGATTTCTTCTTGCTGCTCATCAAAATCTAACACAAAGATGTTTCCCTTTCTTTTGGCTACTAATGCAAACTCGTTAGCTTTATTACCAATATAATAAACATCTTTATCAAACTTAACACTATGACCAACATCAGTTAACTGAATTACACTAATAAGATTATACTTTAGACCATCAACTAAACGAACATTATTAATAGCAAACTTGTCGTTACCAATGGTACCTTTACCTACAATACGTACGGTATTGGAATCTCCAAGAGTAACTAAGCCTCCCTCTTTAGCGATTAATGAGAGAAACTTTGATTTATCTCCAATCATGTGACGAGAGCAACCGCTATCAATAATCCACTTGTTTCGAGGAACATGGACTTTAAAGCATACCTGCAAAAGATCCTTTATCTCTTAGGTACCCACATGACTTTGGGTCCTTGAATGTTAGTATCATAAATCTTATATAAATGCCTGTCAGATTTCTTAATCCACATTCGAACAATATTAACAAATTTATGCACAGATTTAGATCTAGTTACAGAGTTAGGATCGTGGCCCTTTATACCACATAACCGAGATGCAGAATTAGTGTGACCAGATTTGCCACAGTCTTGACATTTTTCATAAGGCATCTTGTATTTCATAGGAGTTCTTTTGTAGCCACTTTGGACTTTCTTCTTGGCTGATCCATACCTCAAACCTTCTTTGTCAAGAGAAGATTTCTGTTTGGCAAGTAAGGCATTCAGGGTTCCTTCTCCATGGAAACATTTGGCTAGATCAGTTTCCAGCTAGGCAACCTTTTGCTCGAGTTCAGGAACTATAGAATCAGAAGGTGCATTTGATTAGGCAGAAAAAGTTTCCTTCTTTAATGCATCAAGACATGCATCTTTCATCTCGATCTCATTCTTGAGGTAGTTGACTTCTTCTTTCAGCTTAGAGACCTTCTCAGATAATAGCTTGTTTTCTTCTACTAAGGATTCATCTTTGGTGGAATCATCAACCTTATTAAGAACCTCACTCAATGCTTGTTTAAGATAAGCATTCTTTTATTTTAACTTTCTATTTTGAGTTTACAAGGTTAGTACATCCTGAGATATATATGAATTTTTTTTAATTTGAACAGTACCTCATCATTGTCACTAGAGTCATATTCAAGTCCAGCAAAGCATATTTGAGCTAATTCATCGTCTGAGTCAATCTCCACTTCAGAATCATCATCACTCCATGTGAGTAAAGCTTTCTTTTTGGCTTTGAGCTTGTAGCAGTCCTTCTTGAAATGACCTTTCTTTCCACACTCAAAGCATGCATCCTTGTTTTGATTATTTTTGCTTTCCTTGCTTGAATTAGGTTTGAATTCTTTCTTTGGAAATGAAGACTTCATGGGTCGTTTAGATGCAATCTTTTTGGCCAGAAATTTATGGAACTTCTTATTGAGAAGTGCAATCTCCTCATCAGAATCTTCAGAGGAATCACCTGCATTTGCATTAAGAGCTAAAGTCTTTTTCCTGGGGGCTTCATCTTCTTCATCATATCTATGTATCTGGTTCTCGAATTCCTCTAATTCACTGAATAAAGTGAGAGTTTCCATAGTTGATATGGATGGAGAATCCTGAAGGATGGTGACCTTTGAGGAGAACTTCTTAGGCATACCTCTGAGGATTTTTCTGTTGATTTCAGCTTGAGGAATGATCTTGTCGAGTAGTGAGATAGAATTCATCAAGGTCAAAAACCTTCCTTGAGCATCTTTGACACTTTCATCTCGTTCCAACCTGAAAGCTTCATGATCACTTATTAGCATACTAAGTTTCACTTCACGTACCTTAGATGTTCCTTCGTGGCTAACTTGGATAGTATCCCAGATTTGTTTAGGTGTAGTACATGCAGAAACTTTGCGTAGTTCTGTTGCAGCCATTCCACTTAGAAGGGCATTCATGGCTTTAGCATTGTAGTTCAAAGCATTGACTTCTTCAGGAGACAGATCCTTTAGAGGCTTTGGCTTTCCCTCTTTCATGGGAATAGTTATGCCATTCTCAACAGCATCACATTCATAAGCATCTCGCTGAAGAAAGATCTTCATTCGAAATTTCCAGTCATTGTAATTTTCAGCTCCAATTAAGAGAGGAGGGATATTAATTGACACACGTTCTGATTGCGCCATGGATCGCTAGCAAAACAGTCACTAAAAGACAGGTTAAATACACCTGCTCTGATACCAAATGAAATTCGTAGGCACAATCGAATTACAGTTAAAGTACGACTGTTTACAAATGGGACAGTCTCTATTGCAAATGAGACAGACTGAATCTAAATGAGACAGACCCTATTTGACAGCAGAATGTAAATTGCAGAAACTGAAACGTGCAATGCTGAAATAAAATAATTCAAGAACACCAAGAGTTTTTCACTTGGTTCGGCCCCTATACCTAGTCTATGGCCTACATCCAAGTCCCCATGCCAACTAGCATAGAGAATATATTATATCCACTTAAAACAAAGTACTTACAAACTTTCCTTGATTACAAACTTGGCCCACTTGAAAGAAATGTTTCCCTAGCACGCAGCTACTTGGCCTTGATCTTGTAATCAACCTCCTACAACCCGGGACAAGTGATACAATACACCTTTCGAGTACAAAGAATAGAATGTGAAAGATTACAACTCGACTATATCTCTTAATTAACTGGATAAGCAATGTATGTAATCAAGAGAGTGTTTTTCTCATAAAAGAGTAAGATGGAAAGTGCAGAGAGTTGTGTTGTTTCTGGAAAACATCAAGTCGGTTATATATAGAAAAAATGTAACGGATAGATTGTATATCAAACTCTTTTGAAGATAATAAAAGATAAGATTAGGTTTGAAATATTTGAATGAGTATAAACCAGTAATCCGTTAGTATGTTTCTTGAAAGAGATAAACCTGATAAAGATTGGTTATTGAAATAGATTAGGTTTATCCAAAATAGAGTTTGTTTTGAAAAGATAAGTCAAAGGTTATCGAGTTAACTAAGTTAACATTAAACAAAACTCTAATACTTATCTAACTAACTAACAATCTGACTTGCTGTAAACTTATTTAATGCATCATCAGAAATCACGGATTAATGACTGTTGTACCTGTATAGTATCGGTATTTCTGTAGCTCCTTTTAAGAGAAGTCAAAAGTTTGACGTAATTAAGATGTATGAGTGATTTGTAGATAACTTGTAGTTAAGGTAAATACTAGTCTTGATACATTTAATATAAATATTGGACATATTATAGTGATGGATGACAAATTCTGATGAAATTTTGAGATAACTCTTGATTATGCCTCAAAAGAATATAAATATGGGAAATTTTTAGTAAGTATTATATAACAATTATCTTCGCCAAGATTATGGTTACACAATATATACATTGCACCACGAGTTAACAAGAAGAGATAATTATAATTTGTACCCCTCAATTTTCGTTTAAAAATAGATATGTAACAGAAATTTGGTAAAGCAAATCGGAATTTCAGTAAAAAATATTTAAAATAAATTATTTTTTTAATAATATTAATAATTAAATTTTAATACAAAATAGAAAATTTAAAATTTTCAAATACTACTAATAATTTTAGTTTCAATTTTCATTATAGTAATATTGCCAATATTTTATAATTTTACTAAAAAAAGTTGAACAATTAATTTTGAATACATATTTACATTTATTTTCGTAGAGTTATAAAATTTTAAAATATATACTATAAAATGAAAATCGAAACTGAAATTAATAGTAAATTTCAAAATTTATTATTTTATAGTGGAAATGGGGAAAAAATATAATTATAATAGTAAGCGGAATTTTGCGGGATAAGAAGTGAGAAGTGTTGCGGAATGATTTCATAAAGTATCCGCTACTTTAATTAATGTTTTCAAAAGATTTCCCTGGTAGTCAAATTTTTAATTTCGTACGTGGAACCTACAAGTTTCGACAACGCTGCTGTCGGTTGATTTTTTTAACATATTAATCCTTAGAGTTAGAGCAATACAATACAGCTCTTACGCAAACAAATTATCCTTTTATTTGCTGTTGGTACGCGGAAATTTTTATCCATTAAGAACAAATTTCTTTTTTATGCTCTCCAGGTTTTCATCCAAATGATAGTAAAAAACACTAAATTATGCTTTCTATTTAGTCGTCACTTTTTTTTATCAGTTGAATTGATCAATTTTAGATAAAATATTAAAAATAATAATATATTATTTAAAAAACTGTAAATTATATATTAAAATAGATTAAATATACTTTACAGTAATATAATTTTTTATTTTATTTAACTCTAAAATTTTAATAAATTTCATTCAAATTTTGATCAATTTAACTAACCAAAAGACAAATATAACAATGAAAAGAAATGGAGAAAGTATCCAAATTTTGGTGTTAATAATATCCAAAATTTTACCAAATCCTACTCTTATGTAATTTACATAAAGTGGAGTTGAGCAATTGTCTCTGAGTCTGAGATTCTCAGAGTTGCATTAGCCATTAGGTACGACATTGACCAAAATAGAAGCTCCATTATTTGGTTGGGACAGTTTAGCCCCATATCATCTAGTATATCAATTAAGTTTGTATTATTACACAAATCATAATGTTATTTTATAAGTATAATTATTGTATTTATACTCTGGCGAAAAATTAAGAGTATATATACATGGTGTAGTTTGTAATAAGAATGACAAATGTACTAAGTGTTTTCTTCCCTAGAGGTGACCAAACCTTCGATTTTCTTTGTAAGATATACATATCTTTAAACTCAATTCATTCCAATCCAAAAGCATCACCAGATTTGCGTAAAATCCACTTGATTGCTCTCTCTCTCTCTCTCTGTTAACTTGAATTGTAAGAATTAAGTTCATCCCTGCTACTACTTGAGGCCTACAGAAACTATTACCTCAACCACTGGAGCTATCACAAGTACATAACTGTGTAACAACTTGGCAAACACAAGCTAGTAGTGTTCTTTCTAAGCAACTCTTTGATAATGGGGAGACACTCTTGTTGTGCAAAGCAAAAGTTGAGGAAAGGTTTATGGTCACCAGATGAGGATGAGAAATTGTTCAACCACATTGCTCATTTCGGTGTCGGTTGCTGGAGCTCTGTTCCTAAATTAGCTGGTGAATTTCACTCCCATTTCATTCTCTACAAGTAGTACAGGGGATGTTTATGTGTGTTATTTTGCTAATGCATTGTTTATGCAGGTTTGCAGAGGTGTGGAAAGAGTTGCAGACTGAGGTGGATAAATTACTTGAGGCCTGACTTGAAGAGAGGAATGTTTTCCCAGAAAGAGGAGGATCTCATACTTAGTCTCCATCAACTTCTCGGAAACAGGTACACTACTCAACCCAAACATACATATACCCCGTACATCCCGCTCGTACACAAGTCTGCCAATGCACTATGCAGCCATTACTTTTACTACTCATATTTCAATATCTAAGAATCAACATTTGAACTATCAGTGGATTTATGAATACTGCTATTTACTAATGATAGTATTTTGAAATCAAAATGACAGGTGGGCTCAAATTGCAGCACAGTTACCTGGAAGAACAGATAATGAGATAAAGAACTTTTGGAACTCTTGTTTAAAGAAGAAGCTGATGAAGCAAGGTATTGATCCCAGCACCCATAAGCCATTAGCTGAATCAGAAATCAGAACCCCAAATGAGGCTTCTTTGCTGCAATCATCGCAAGCACATCCTGTTGAAACTGCAACTGAAACAGAGAAACCTTTTAATGTCAACAAAGCATGTTACAACAGTAGTGGCAATGTAAGAGTAGCAAACAGTTTAGCGAACACTCTGCACAGCACGCCCAACTTTGACACTGTATTCTTACTCGAGTTCCAGGAAAGAATTAACCCAAATGGATACAATTCCAACGTAATTCCACGATTTCAGCAGTATCAAACATTGTATGACCACGACCAGTTCGAAGCCAAACCGAACTTTGGGTTCTCTTCAATGCCAGATTTAACAAATTATGATATTCAAGGTATTGCAGAAGCGGAATTTTCTGCAAATTCTGCTTCCACATTGAATTCATTACTGTTTAATGAAGTGAAAGAATGTTCAAGCAATAGCTCAAATGTAACAAGTACTGCAAATGCGGGATTTGAGTTGGACAAAATGGTGGGAAATAATGGTACTTTATCATGGGATACCAATAACAGTTTGGAGTCATTGTTCCAGTTCAGCGGAATCAAATCTGAGGAATCACCGGAACCAAATCGATGGCAAGTACAGCCTCATTGCTCAGATGATTACATGAGTTATCCAATGACATCTCTTTCGGAAGATCTAGTCTTCCACCAGATATGAAGTTTAGATTCAATGGTATTTGCAACAGCGCGAGTAACATATAATGATATTTGTTAGCACAGGTTTCTAGGATAAACAGTTTGAGGTGAGCTTAAGTGGGTTGTGTCTACTCTTCTCCATTTGTCTGTAGCTAATAAACACAGACTTTCTCCATTGTTATTTGTAGATAATGTATTATCATATGAATTGAATAAAGATTTCACATTTGTGCTATAACTGGATGGGGTCAATGAGTGATCAAAGAAGACCCATATTCCATGTCAGAAACCTCAGTTATTGCATTCTAAATCAAAAGGGTGTCATCTAAGATTTACCAAGTTGTAGAGCCTACTGCATTATTTGCTGAATTTTCACAATTTTTAGTTGCCAAGTACTTATTAAATGGTGAGCATTAAGAGATTAGTACTTCACAATCAGTCATTAAACTAAATAGTTTGTGGTATTAACTACATTTCCTGTCCTAACAAAGAAGATGGACCCCAAAGAGTACTTAAAATGTAGTTGAACCACATCAAATCACTAATTATATGAGCATAACTGCATAAGTGGTGGAACGTCAATTCTAACTAGAAGTTGAAATGCCTATAATTTGGGTTTTCGAGTTTATTAGTCCTTAATTTTAATCAAGTCTATCATTTCTTCTCCTCCACATAACAGGAACCTCAATCTAAAAGATAATAACCATATATTAAATGCACACATTCACCACATATTCACTATCACATGCAAGTTCAATGCAACTAACAATTAGCATTTGTTATCAAGGATTGTATGAAGTATGAACTTTAAAAGTAGCTTCATCACCTGCTCGGTGCAGTAAAACCTATAGATGATAACAAACAAGTTGTGGCTGGTGCACTCCTTTTTGTTTTGCTAAATAACTTTGCACCTTTTTTTTTGCTAAACAACTTCTGCAGCTTTACTACTAAACTCGTAAATTTCTCAAAAACAATAACAGATAGTGAAAAAGTAAGCCTTTAACAGAGAAAAACGCAGGTATAGCTTCCCACATCTTATGGATCCAGAATAGAATGCAAAAAACTGAACTTGGCTAACGAACTACAAAACTATGATAATCCATCCCATTAACTTACACACATGGAAAACAATATAAATATTTCGGGAAAGAAATGTTAATTATATAACGTTCTTTCAACTGATTTACACGCACTTCTTTTTAGGGTCTAACATGACTGATTAAGGGCCTGTTTGTCTACAACTTATAAGTAAACTTATGACTTATAAACCCGTAACAGCTTATCGACGACTGTTTGTCGACCCAACTTATAAGCTGAATTTATAACTTATAAGTTGAATGTTAGCAACGACGTACTTTTTCTCAACTTATTATGCTTTTTCATTTTTTTATTAATTTTAGTTTTAAAAAATATATTTGTAAATGTTAATCTAATATAAAATTCACGAATTAAGATAATTATATTTAAAAGTTATTTATTTTAGTTAATTTAAGTAAAAAAAAATTTAACTTATAAATAAAATTATCCAAACACTTACATAACTTATAAATATTTATCTACTTATCACTTACAAGTCACTTATTCATTTTAAGTCATAAGCTATTTATTTTAAGATTTCCCAAACGGGCACTAAGAAAAAAAAGTAATTCAAGAGACTACAGACATATTAATGTTAACGAAAAGATGACTGATTAAGAAAAAAAGTAATTCAAGAGACTACAGTACAGACATTTTATGTTAACGAAAGGCCAAGGAAGTCGCAAGAAAATTAATGGTACTTGAGAAGAGGTCACAAATATAATGGTGCTCTACGGTACTCCCTCCATCCCAAATTAGTCCTCTCATTTGAAATTTATGCGTATTTTAAGGTAACTTGACCGTATACATTCTTTGATTATTTTAAAAAAATTCTTTTTGTGAACAAAAAATTAAATATTAAAATTTTATTCACAAAAGAGAAAATTTGAAAAATAAATAACAGAAATATGCGCTCAAAGCACCTTAAATTAGGTGCAAAAGTCAAATGAGACAACTAATTTGGGATGGAGGGAGTATCATTATTAATCAATCACACCGACCAGCAATATTCAATGGCAAATGAAAACCAGGAAGGTATGCAATTCATTAAACATTAGGAGTTGATAAATCTTATAAATCTCAAAAGTCACAGAAGAACATACTCAAGGTGTATAGAATACAACACTATCACACAAGAACAGAAACCAAATTAGATTTGTAGGTGACAATCCGAGGAGATTCATATGTACCCGAGTAGTGGTGTTCCGAATCTCATACTGTAGATACTTGTTTTCAAAAGACGTACAACTAGGAGGACTATACCACTTTCCACTCTCATGCGTTGACAGCCAACAGGCAGGATTTGCTTCGGCTGCAATTTCTTATCACAGTTTAGCTATCAATCCACTCGGACTTGGCTTCGCCTGTCCATTGTCTTTGGTGTCATTGTCTTTAGCTTCCAACTGACATGGACTTGGTGGAACATCTATAGCAGGTGAGCAGTTGAAGAACCCATGTGGCTGCACAATTAAAAAGATATTTCAAGGGGGAAACTGAAGAGGAGAATGTTAATTGTCAGGATTCAGCACCAGACTTCATTGTTAGCATGTAGCATGCAAAGAATGAGATGGCTAATCTAACAAAACAACAGGCCACACCCAAGTAAACTTCAGGTTGATAAGGAATGGAAGTATATTTGAAAAGGAGTTTTACTATGTATATTTATATATAGTTAGTATTTAGAAAATTAATATAATTAATATATAACATTTACGTAGGGTCTAATTATTTAGATTATCAATAATAAAACCAATAGATATGGGTCTCAAGTGATCTCAAAGAACAAACTGAAAGGAAAATCAGAAACTCGAAACGTGATAAATAGCTAGAAAGTTCCAACTTAATCTATACTTGAAGGGCATGCACAATTGATACTAATAGATAATAAAGAGCGTCTACAACTGATAGATATAATGAAGTGCCAGATTGATACATACAATAAAGGGTACAGACAATGAAAACCTTCAGCTAAATGTGATCCTCACAAAAAAAGCTCAAACCCAATAAATTACAATTACTACTGAGAATTGGAATGAAAAAAGCCCAATTGTACTTACAAATGCAGTAATACATATTCTTTTCACTTAATTGTGTTAAACTAATACATATGTTTAAGCATGTTGATTTTGTAGGGGGGGAGTCATGCTAAAAATATTAACGATGCTCGAAGACAAAATAGAATGCAATCCATTCATTATAAAGGAAATTCAATTCCTAACAACTGAGAATTAGTGTTCAGAAAAAAATACCTGAAGCATGAAACCAATACGTTCTACTGGCATAACAGGCCAGTCTTCCAATCGAGGAACATGTGTGATTCCAAATACATACCTGGATCAATAGGTGAAAAGAAACATAAAGCATTAATTTTCTGAACAATGTCTTTGTCTAACTTCTTTTTTTGAAATAAAACATACCAAAGCAAAATTGATTGATGGAGAACTAGGTTTTAATATGTGTATAATATATCAGAATACTCGTTAGGGTTTCCCTCACCAAATCTAATATCAAAAAGTAGACCGTCTAAATTATAGGTGGTTATCTCGACTTGGAATGTTATGGCATATATACAGTGTAGCATAGCAGAATCTATTAGAATACCATAATATTTGTATCACAATAGAGATATAGGATTTGCATCGGCAAATATCACATGAAAGACGTGCATACTTGTCTACCCAGGAAAAGGAAACTCAAAAAAAGAGATCAGTGTCACAAAAGACATGATTTCTGTGAAATCAAAACTTATATTATATCAAAGTGCATGGTTAATTTAATTTTTTTAATGAACATCAAACTTACCAGAGAACAATATTTGTTTCCTCCAGAGACCGGTTTTGCTTTACCCAAGAAGCCAGGCCCTCGCCGACTCGTGGATTCTGATTAGGGAATTCTCCTCCAGGAAAATCCTCATCACGTGTGTATGGTGTAACCCAGAGATTATGCTTCAAGAATGCAGCTCTTCTCAAAAATTTGGCCTCAGGACCAGCCAGAGGGAGACAATTAGAACCAGGCACCAACTTGTAGCCTGTCAGCTGTCCAGTCCTATTTACTGTCCTTGTATTCCTAACCTAAAGTCGAGAGAGAAAAAGGGGAAATAAGTCCATGAAATCAGGTACAAGTTAAATAAACAGAAAAATTCCCAGCTTATACCAGTTAAATGCAGAGAATACAAACATGAAAACCAATCATACACGTGGATATCCACTTTAAATGCTAATACACATAATATATGTGAGCACAGAGAGGCTTACAATCCAATGGCGAGCAGACGAAAAGTTGCAATCACGCATTGCTTGCAATTCAGATTTAAGAACTGTTTCTTCGGTATAGAAAGCGTTGTTGTGGACATTCTCCTTCCCAGCTTCTTCAACTTTAACATCAACCTCAACAACCTACATAATAAAAAGATCTTTTAAGGAGAAAACTGAGAAAAAACTATGCACTTCCTTAAAACAGTGAAGGCATTACCAATTAGGTCCTGTTGGAACACAAACCAGGTTTATCAACATAGAGTACTGAAACAGAAAAGTAATTTGAAGTGCAATGATGAAAAGGGTAGCATGTACCTGATGAGGAACGGGAATAAATAATTAATACCTGGTTAAATGCCTCTCCAGGCTTGCAATCAACAGCCATATCCATTCGAGCAACAAAAAAGTGCTGGTGAACTGGTGCATATAGTCCAGGAGCAATTGTTGTACCATACTTTCGAACCTCCCCAGGCTGCAATGCTCCCAAGCTGAGGACTCCAGTAAGTTTAACTTCCGCCTCAATTTTTCCATCCTGCAAAATAGATGTCATATTTTCATGAACCTGTAAACTTGTGTGGCTGCCAATAAGATACAGTAACAAGAGCAGAAAAAATAAATGCGTAGATGAAGTAGATATGGTTGTGCTTTATATGTATTATAATTTGCTGTAGTGATAACATTAAAATTTAAAAATTCGACAAACAATTAATCAACTAGATGCCTCTTAGGACAACACATGTGTTTTATAAGTAATCACTAGTGCTGTCACGTTATATAAGCTGATCCAAACAATACAGAATATAAGCCTTCTTTTTGCTAAGCAAATATAAGTCATTTTGACTGTTAGCACATAGTTTAAGGTGAATAACATTTTTATGCACGTTATTGTTATGCTTAATATGTAATATAACATTAAATAAACAAATATAAAAGTTATAACTTTCTCTTAATGCATCTCAAACTACATGCAATAAGTCCAGATGGCTAATATATCGGACTGGAGGCTTGAGTTTAACTAAAACTTCTTAAAATATATAGCCCAGGGTTCATAGAATATTAATATTTGATAGAGGCTATTAACTAATCCAGGCAAAAAAATATTGTAATAAGACTGACAGCACATTGATCATCTAATCGAGCAATAGTTTATCAACTTTTTACTGTGCACGTAAAATTGGGTAGAGCGGATGAGAAATTTAATGCAAAATCATGAATACACGAGTAAATTAGATCTTCATTTTTACAGACTTAATAATCTAACTTGCCTGATAAAAGTGCCAATAGAAACCATATTCATAGTTAGCAACAGTACATATGAAAGAAACAGTGAGACGCCTGGATCTCCGCACTTCAGCTAAGCCAGTTCTCCAGTCCTGATGCTTCCAGAGGATGCCATGATCCTCCTCATGCAAGCATACACAATTTTCAATTGTATCAACTCCTCCCGTAAAATTTGTAAAATGGGCATCAAAGTATTTTATATAGCCCAAACAATCACAGCCCTACAGCAACAGAGGACACAATATTAGCATTTCATAAGATCGAGGAAAACGGTAAGAGCTTCAAATTATACATGTGTGGAAAATGAGAAACCTTTTTGAGTGAGTGAGCATTTTTTCCAAGGCCATCTTCCCCTGCATCAAATGCATTCTTCCTGTAATGAGGATCATTTGGATCACCATAGGGTACAACCATCTCCACAAAACTCAACCTATGAGCAATGGGCCTTCGCCCCCTACTTCCATCAACATAAGCAATGGAATGTATAACCAAACCCTCTCTAGGAGTGAAACCAATACGAAAATTCCACTGCCAACAAGTACTTCAAATGTTAAACTCATAACACTCGCTGCAGGTAGAAAATTACCAAAAAATTTACATAAGATTTAATGACCTTTTGCCACTCTATATAATGTCCACTGACACGAAAACTTGGACCTTCAGACTGAACAATTTGCAAAGGCTTCACATCACTTCGATCAACCCCTCCCCTTGTTTCACCAGGAGTGTAGTTCCTTAAAGGATCAGCTGGAGGTAAGGGAACAAGCTTTCGGTCTTCAAACTCAATAACGACCATGTTTTGCATATCAACAAGCGCATAAATGCCTTCAACCGGACGTGCATAGCCGTTTTCCATCGGGCAGTCACTTTCTGTTCTACAAAATATAAGTGGTTTGGCCAGTCTGCGGCTAGGAGCATCAGCATTACTATGATAACCAACACACCTGTTTAGCATTATGTAAGCAGGTTAGCATCATACAAGGGAAATATTACTTCACCAAAAGTAACTGCAGAAGTCTTTATACTAACCAGGCATCAACCATGACAAGATCCATATCCTCAATACCCCTCTTCTTCATAGCTTCCCGAAAAGGAGGATACTCTTTCACAACTGCTTCACATTCAGCATACTCCACAGCATCCTACAATAGCAAACATAAGAGGAAGGTGTCAGTCTATCTCCTGAGATCTCACTGGCAAAGATGCACTATGTAAACTTAGCAGAAAGACTTCTTTATTAATAACATATAAAATACTATTTGTTACATTATAACCAGGACAAGCTAAGAAAATCAGAATGGGCATTATTTTTGGTTTTATTAGTTGTTTTATTCCTTTTAGCAGAGTAACCAAAAAAAATTTAGGCTTCCTATAAAACACTAAATTGTGAAAGATACCATTGGTGGCTGGACGTCTTTAACAACTTGAGAGGCTATAACTTTTCCTCTATGATGTCCACCTCTAGTTGCAGCATGTACTTCAGAGAGCTCCACAACCCAAATACTCGTCTCATTTGACTTTTTGTTGTATACCACCAGTCTAGCTCTCCTTGCAGGTAGCTTACTAGGAATTACAGCTCCTCCTTTGTTTCTTGGCAATAATGATGGTTGGAATGGTGGAAAGAAGTATGCATCTGCCAATGCAACAACATTTTTATCTGGCTCTGACAGCACAACCTCCACAAAACGCATACCATCTCTGACCTGTACAGAGAAAAAAAAATATTTAAAAATTATGTTATTTTGGTGATTTTATTACAAGAACTACTTGAATATAAAAAGATCAATCAAAGAAGTGACATAACCTCAGGGGTAGCTCCGGCGGCCCTGACAGTTGCTACAGCCACTGAGATTTCTGCAGCAGATAAAGGGTCCAAAGGATGGCTACTTTGGGCCCTCAGCATGATTGGAATTCCTGCATAACAATGAAATGAATTGACTAAATGATCTGTATACAGGGCAGAATATCTAATAAACATATACACAACCTCCATAACAATTCCCACACCTAAGTGATAACAATAACAACATTATTAGATATTGTGTGTCATTTATCTACTTGAAAACCTTTAGAATGAAGCAAAGATATGCACCACCAGATACTGATCATAAAAGAACAGAAAACATCCTAGTGAAACAAACTAAAAATGATTAATGTGATTACTATCTCATGACTACTGACTCCAACTTTAGAATGCAAGAGAAGAAGAGACTATTAAGTATCTAACTTTAGCACCGTAAAATACGTAATAGTTGATCACAAATTAGACCACTTCCCAAAATGCATGGAAAACAACTTAGGTACATCGTCTAACTTTCTCCTCCATTTAAGATACAGAAGCCCAACTGCTTAAATGGTTCAATAAAAGCATATAGAGTTCTAAATATGGACTCATTTCAAAATTTTATCTTCAAATGCAAACGAAGAGATTGTCGTCAAATTGTTGCCCTTGCATGTTCAAACCTATATCCCTAATATATTTACTAATTAACTATCTAATGGCATGCCAAGACTCAACAAGAGTATTTGCGTATGGCATCATCAGATGAAACTGCAGGGCATGGAAACTTTACTAACATCATGTTTTGTCCTGTTTTTTTAAGTTACAAGTGATGGTAGATAGAGACATATACAAAACAAAAATATTATCAATGAAGGCACATGCCATGCCAAAGAGAGTAGTCTGAAGATAAATTTCTATTTATGGATTGCTTTCTCCATCCATCAAGACCTCAAATAATCCCAGAATACAAAAACTACTCCACCTAGACTCTTCTTATCAACATATAAAACAAAGCATTTCACTGGTGAACCATTCAAAAAATTTCAAACCACATGGATTAATAAATTGTCATTTATACAGGCTCATGTTCAAATTTTAACTACAAACTACAAAACAGGTGAACAATACTTGGATGTTTAGTAAAATTCATTTAAATTCTTAGTAAACAGGGCTTAATATATCATAAACTAAATTTATGAATCCTACTTGTATATTCGATGAATCGTGCATATTAATATAGCAATTTTTAAAAATTGTAGCCTAAACACACACACAAAGGGCACAGAGAGGGGGGGAGAGAGAGAGAGAGAGACTAAATTCCAAACAGGTGATCAAGCAAAGCACTCTATAATCACAATCCAAAGAGACTAATTTCTAAAACAATAGAACATATATATACATGTACATACATATATGTATTATGTTAGGGGAAAAATGAATGGAGGAGTGAAAGAAGACCTTTAGTAGAAGAAACATTAGAGGAAGAATCAGTTCGGATCAAGGAAGCAATGGCGGCCGGAGAAACGGAGTGATCGTCGGCGGCGAGCTCGGAAGAAGCCTTGCGAGAAGATGAGTCGTGACAAGGAAGAAACGTCGTCGTTTTCGAAGCTGAGGCCATTGTAAAGGATTCGCAAGCTCCCCAAATCCACCGTAGAATTGCTTTGTTCCACAACTTACTGACATACAGCGCTTCTCTCTCCTCTCTCTCTCTCTCTCTCGCTGAGACTAGAAAATTAGAAAAGAGATCACAAGCTAGGGCTTGTTTCGGAGAAAAAGCGTGGGAGTTTGTGCATATATATAGGCAGAGGAGTATGGAGTATTTTATTTGGGATGGATAGATGTAGAAAGAGAAATAATTGAATTTTGGGTGTAGAGAGAGAGAGAGAGTCCGACAGGGCATGGATTCCACCTCTTCTGTGGGAAAGCGAGCCTCACACGTGACGTGACAACCCCCCCTCCCTTTTTTTGCCTCAATTATTTTCTAGTTGGCAGATACTTTCAAAATCCAAAAACATTGGTCTACGCTTGACGGAATATAATATTGACAAATATGATCTCCTGGATGGCAACTGAAAGACAGATCTGCCAATTTTTCACGCTAACACTAAATTTTATGGTTTAGTATGTTTGTATTTCGAGTCAAATGGAGGTTGTGTACGTCAATTTTATGAAAGCTGCAATATGTTTACTTTAATCTTAGAAATAATAAGATGTATACCTGAACTATGAACTAAGAAAAAAGGGCCACATTGTGTGCTTTTATTACGTGCACCATTAGAAACGTTTGTCTGATGACTTCTCATTTCGCTGCACCGTACTTGCATTGTTGATTTAAGGATAGCTTCTTGATCTATTTTGTCGCCATCTTCAATGAGTATCATTTCCCTCCTAATTTATGACTTAAACTTTGTTGTTCTATTTATTTTTTGTTCATTTCAATGACATGGTGTATACGATCATCGGTAGATAATGAAGGTTTTTTCCTACATGAGACCCCCGATTATAGTCGTGAGTTGTTTATCCCATCTTTGATTTTATTGAGCTTAATATAGGTGTTAATAGTAGTGTAATGAGTTGATTGTATGCTTCTATATAGTTGTTTGTTTGAATTTTTCAATTATGTATTGTTGTGTGTATGTTTAAGTGTCCTGATTCTTAGTTTATTTTAAAGGGTTTGATAACATCACATATTTACACTCCAACCTTGAGTTTTCTGCCACCTTTTCATGCATATGCAGACTGTCCTAATAAGTTCATTATAAAATTTCATCATGGGGTGAATATAGTGTGACCCCTAAAATCTATGTTGGTGGTTCAATCAGATATGTTGATATGTGTGATATTGATGAGTTGAGTTTATAAGAAATAGGAAATATGGTGGATGAGCTCCGTGAGTATGGTTTAGTTTCATTTAGTTATAAGCTTCCAAATTGTGATTTGCAAACTGGATTATGCCATTTTTTAAGTGATGTCGGTGTCTTGGAAATGACCAAAGTTGTCCCGGCTGAGAAAATTGTATATGTTAGATATTGAATGCAACACGGAGGGGGGTGAATGTGTTTCTTGAATTTTTAGCCTTTTTAAACTTGTTTGGATTTTAGGTGAATAAAGCAGTTTAGATTTTACAGAGAAATTGTGTTTACAGAAATAACTAACAAACACAATTTTTTCAAAATTCACTTAATTTGTATTAATTAAGTTGGTCTTGCTACTTTTCTGGATTCTTAAGAGAGTAATAACTCAGCTTCTATTTTGAAAGAATACAAGAAAATTTAGATCTATTTTGTTACTGGTGAACTAAGGACCAGTGCATGCTTTATAAACTAGTAGCACGGGTTACAAGACTTGCACTAAAATGTACTAAACTACTTTCTAAAGTAACCTTTTTTTATTTCCATTTCTAGCTTAGCAAATATGTGCAGAATCTTGCAGGTCTGTGACCATCCTTTGTCCAGTTAATCTTGCTCCTTGATCTTATATTCTTCCAGCTACTTTGTAGACCTTTCAATCTAGTGGATAAATCATTTATTGACTGATAATCTTGAATCTTGAACTTCTCTACATTCTGTATTTGAGAAGCATGCTGAGATCTCCAGTTTGTACTATAGAGAAGTGACATCTCGATAAGTATAATGACTTATCGAGATCTCTGAGTTCTCTATAGGTATACTTGACTTGTCGAGGTCTCTAGATCATTGCATGTGAAATGACTTGTCGATATGTCTGAGATCTCTACATGTAAAATGACTTGTCGATATCTCTGAGATCTGTATATAGACATTTTGACTTGTCGGTATCTCTGAGATATCTATATGAGAAATTGACTTGTCGATATCTACAATTGTTCACATCTTCATTTGACTTGTCGATATCTCTGAGTTCTCTACATGCAGAAATGACTTGTCGATATCTCCAGTTCTCTACATCTTCATTTGACTTGTCGATATCTCTGAGACTTCTCTATAAGCCATTTTGGACTTCTCGATAAGTTATTATGGACTTCTCGAATGACGTCTCGATATAACTTGATATGTGACTTGTCAATATATTGACTTAGAACATTTTTCATAGAACTGTTTTATTCAACTCCAAGCTTCTACACTTTTCTCTGAGGCACGATTGTGGCTTCATCTTCTTCCAGAGTTTATTCCTTAGCATGAATCTGTTCACGAAAAAATCCTCCGGTCTAATCTTCTAAACTTTTTACAGACTCAAGAAATATAATACATAATACAAAATTGATTATCAAATAACTAAATCTTAGGGTTGTCAATGTGACTTAGTCTTGTTGTCGTACAGGCATGTCTTGCACAACAATCTCCCCCAATTTGTGAGAAGATTGATTATCACAAATTCATTCCTGATAACAAGACTAACCCCAAGCTAAAATCAAATACATAAAAATTGACAAATTGATAAATAAATATTTTTTTATACATTGAGTGGTTACATCAGTTCAAACATTACATATACTATGTGAATTTTTTATAGCCTGGTTCTTTCCTAATGAGGTCCTTGAGATTTACTAGCACTTGGAGTTCTTCAATTATTTTTTTCCCTCTTAAGGCTTCTTCCAGCTTGATCCATTCATCCAATGAGTAAATGTTGAGGTAACCAACTCTGAACCTTGAAAATCTACCAATTTGAATGTTTAGAAAATGTCCATCTTTTGAGATGCTGCTCAGCCCCCTTGCATTAAGCTCATTTAATCTCAGTTCAAACCTCTCAGTCTTCCTAGCATACTGCCTTTCCCTTTCCTCCTTCTTAGTTTTTATTCTTGCATGTCTTTCATTTCTCTCTCTCAACCTTTCAGACATCACAGCCTTCCACATTCTTGTACTAATATCCTTGTCTTTCATCAAACTAATCACCCTCTTCAATTCTATGGTTGAAAATATTTCCATTACTTCCCTGCTAATAAAAATGAAGGAGCCATCCAAATAGAAGATTTTGACTTCTGCCAAAGAGACAACCCAAACTTTGACAATTTCTTCAGATAATTGTTGGAAATATTCATATGTTATGCTCATGTTTAGAGGCAGAAAATCATCATGATTGAAGCAGTTCCAGATGACACCAGTATCAGCTTGTATTTTCCTTGGTTTTCTCCCAGCAGTCTTGAAGTGAGTTTTGGTTGGAGGCTTGAATGAAGGTAGGTTTTTGATTTTCTTTAGTGTGACTTAGCTGGATCTGATTGGTATCTTGAGTAAGGAGTTTGCAGTTTTTTTAGACAGGAATTTAGGTTTTTGAAGTTGGATTGGTTGAGTATTTGTTTGGCTTGTCTTGGAGGTTTGAGTAGGTTTGATTTGTGAACCTTTGCTTCCTGGACATTTTGTTTATGTGACTCCCTTTCACCGCTTCTCCTACTTTTCTTTCCATCTTATTTCCTCTTTTCTTTCCTTTTTCTCTTCTCATACACCTTGCTACCAGTTGCTTTAAAAGATGGACTTGGATTTGAGCCAGAAGATTTCTGTCCATCCTTATTCTGCTCATCATCATCCAAATCATCTTTGGTGTTGAATTGAGTTTTTGGCAATAAGTTATCAGCATTTCTCAAGTATCTTCCCAATATCTTTATCATCTCTCCATCCTCTACAGTCTTGATCCTTTTGTGCTTCACGTCAGTTTCTAATGTCATGATCAACCTCAAATTCCCCATGACACAGAGCTTTGGAATTATGAAATGTTTGCACCTTTTGGTTGATAAACAGATACAGGTCACTCCCTTGCTAGTTTGGAGATATGCTTCTGAAAAAGCAGCTATTTGAGCCTTTTTGATTTCATTTAGAAAGACAGTGTCCTCTGGAATCACCCTGTTGACTTTGTTGATTAGGATGTCCAGCTCAGATGCTCTATCACATATGAGATAGTTAAGAGACACCTGCATACATCTGTCCACACCATAGTCATTAATATTTGTAATAATCCTCCCGCTCCTGAAAGTTATCTACAGTCACCATTATCATCCTTAGAAAGTTAATAATTTTGTCCAAAGCCTTTTTGTAGGTGAAAAAGTTGTTGGTTAGAGAAAATCTGAGAGCCCTGAGCAATTTATCAAACTCTTTGTCCAAACAGGGTCCCTCGGCTGCTTTCTGTAATCTTTATTTCCCAATATCAACTTGACTTATTTGAACTGTGGCTTGGCTGGATGATGATTTTAGCAGTCTGGCTTCTATCTCCCCCTTAGTCTTGGTAGCAGGAAAGATGAGAGGAGTAGGAATTTCAGGCCTAGCTACTTCTGGTAATGCACGAAGAGGAATGTTCAAAGCCCTCATAATAGCTCCCATAGATACAGAATTTTACATGTTTGTGGGAGTCTACTAGGGTCTTGATGTCTTGCTATTGACTCTGCACCAAAGCTGTCAACTAAGAAACTTGAGTTGTCAAAGAAGCATTTGAAGACTGTAGTGATGAGATTTGAGCTTGCAAATTTTATATTTGTAGGGGTGTTGATGTAGACAAGGGTTGTGAGCTTGTTGCTGCCAAAGAATAAACAGAATTCTGCACAACATTCTTCACCTCCTCAATGACCAAGACTGAAGGTTCAAACCTAGCTTTGTAAAGTTTATCCAGTTTGACATTTGAGTCAGTATGTTGAGTAATTTACTTCTAGATGACTTCATGTAGAGCTATGAAAGATTTACTTAGCTTGGACACATTTTCTTCTACAGGAGTGAGAGAGAGGGCTTGAAGTTTGTCTTAGAATTTGTTGAACTTGGTCTTGATTTCTTGAAATGTTGGCATCAGCTCATCAGTCTTGTCATTTACCAACTTCTTCTCTTCAGTTTGATGCTTGACCATAGTGCTTTCCATAGCTCTTCTAATATGATGAAAGGCCTTCAATTGTGCTTTGTACACCTCTGTCACAACATCATATACTTCCTGAGGAGTGAGAACCTTAGGATTACTACCCAAAATGGTGATATATTCTTCTCTGAATTGTGCTAAGGCCTCCTCCATAGTTGTTGTGAAATCCTTTGAGAGTCATGCATCCACATTATCATCTGCTTCATCTGTAATTTTCTCCTACTACTCTTCAACATCCTCCTTGTATGAGAGTAGTATTTCTTGATAGTCTTGGTTTGACATATCTGTTTTAAGGAGTTGTTGGGAGATATTGGTTAGGCATACAAGTTGCTCAATCAAAAAATCATCAACTAAAGTAGGTTGGGCTTGAGTATCCTGCAGCCATTGAGATAGAAGGTGAGAAGGTTGTGGTGTAGTATATAAGGTGGATGGGCTTATCTGTTTGGTTTGAGGTGGAGGGTATGGAGCTAGTAGGTAACCCTGTGACTGGAGTCACAGTTGAACTCACAGTGGGAACTATGGTTGTGATAGTATTTTGTTCACCAATAATAGGAACCTCCATTTGAATTGGAGGGAGTTTGACCAGGTTACTGCCATGTATCATGGCCTCAAACCCTTGTTCTTCTTGCAAAGAACTGGCACTTGAAGGTACTATACTTGTAATTTTACTCACAGCTTCAATTGATAGAGCAATTTCAGCTAAGGTTTTGAGGGAAGTTGTCCCTACTTCAGGAACCTCCAATTGAACAGGAGAGAATTTAGATAGCTCCCCCTCAGGAGTACTATCCTCAAACCTATCCATCTGTGAAGATTGTTTAGCACATGAAGGTGCTTGAGAAACATCCACAGGGTCTTCAGTTAAAACTGATGAAACCCCTGTGGTTTTGATGGTGTCATCAAGGTCTACCCCATCTAGTAGCCTCTCACCATCTAAATATGGTTCCTGGGTGGTGATCACAGTCCCTTGAACTGTGTCACTTGATTTTGTCAACACTTGATAATTGAATTCAAATATTTCATTATATGAGGAAGAAATTTGAGATATGAGATTAGTGATATTAGCATTGAGTATTGGCAGCTCCCCATGAATGAATGGGGGAGTTTCAAGTGATGTGCTCTCAGTGTTAGTGCCAACCTTATTTCTTCTTTCATCAACTTGAGAGTTCTCAAGTTGGGGTGCAGACTCTTTACAAATTACACTAGGGATAGTGCTTTGTTCAATAGAAACACCTTGTTCATAGGATTCCTCTAGAGTCTGTTTAATTCCTTCTTTTACAACTACATCCTTTTGAGAAGATGCAGATGTGGTTACTTGAGTGGTCAGCTCAGTTTTCTTTATCTTCTTTGGCTTTTTAACCAAGATAGACTCTAGTTGGATTTGGTCCTCACCACTCTCATTTACAACAGTTAAAGGTACTTGCTCTCTGTTCTTTTCACTCACTCCACCCTATTAAGAGGATGAAGTGGTTGGTTTCCTGGCTTCTAGTGGTAATGAAGAAAGGGTCTCAATTATGGAAGGCCCCTGTTGGTGTTCTCGTATTTATACTTCCACAGATACAGGAGTCATAACTGTACTAGATATGGAACTAGACCTCATATCAGGCATATGGTATGGGTAGGTCCTGAATCTTTCTAGCATAAAGTCGGTGATTCTCAGACCTATTGGTACCTTATTCTTTGTAATTAGTGAACCAAATAATATTTTGAACACTTATTTATAATTGCCTATTTTAGTCCTATCAATACTATTAAGTAAATGTATGTTTGTAACTTTATGATTTAAAGTAGACATAATAAACCTAGGAAAGAAAATTTCCTTACCTCTTGTGGCCAAAGTCATTGTGAGCCTTGTGCTGAGTTCTTCCAGGATCAATAGCCCCACATTAATGTGCATGTTGTGAGCCATGAAGAACACCAGCTTTTGGACCATACTGGATATGTTGTCATACCCAGTCTTACTGCAGGTGAAGGCTCTCACTATTGAGTCAAACAAGAATGACCATTCCCTCCTGAGATGCTTCTTGTTCAAGCTAGCCAGGTTGATCTTCTCACTATAATTTATGAAATCCATAAATTCAGCTAGCTCCTGTTGAGTTGGTACCTCCACCATATTGTCAGTAGGGATTCCAAGTGCCTTGTAGACATCATTATCATTAAATTCCACTTGTTGGCCTTGGATTGAGCATTTTATCACCAAAGAAACAACTTGATTGTCATGCACAATTATCCTAATCACAACTGAATTCCAGAAGTCATTGAGAATGTAACGCCCCCAAATTCGGGGTCAGGGGATTTGGTCGTCACGATAAGACATCAATCCAAATTAACCTATTAAATCAATAAATAAATGTCAACAGATGAATATTTAACATCTATGACCCCAAACTAATCTAAGATCTTTTAAGGTTATATTTATAGAAACAAGAATTCTAAATTCCATAAATAATTTTTCACTTTCTTTTCGAACTCTTTTCACAAATTCCCAAACGCAAAACTTAACCCACTAGTATAACTTCGAAAAGAAGTATACTAGACCAACAATTTAATAACATAACTAATTCATATATATAAACACAACTTTATACAATAGATCTTACTCTAGTTCTGCAAACCCTGGACCAACCATCTTCCAAAAACTTCTTCTTTGCTTTCTTGAATGATGCAGCTAAACAGCGCAAGTTAATCCTCACTGGAAATTAAATTTAAAAACAGGCAAGTATGAGCGAAAGAAAAGTTCAGCAAGTTTATTATAACCTGTATATGGCCATATTGATATAAAACCGACATATGCACTAGAGCAGAACATTTTAAATCATGATTGTTGAACCAAAAAAATTTAGATAAGGAGCCCCAGAATTGGTTCCTTAATTGTATTCAAAACTCGTTTGATATTCTTGAGCGTAAATGCTTCAGCAATACTTAGAATCTTGACGAGAATAAAACTCGTAAAATAGTGTTTACGAAAATATCGTAAACAACAATATGAAATAATAAATATTAATTTAGTCATACACTTTACATCCATTTTAATCAAAACTCCAATCATGATATCAATACATATTATGATGTCACATCAAGTTAGATATCAATACGAACTTAGATGTTCACAACATCCGATACTGAAGTCAACATCAATCATCTATATTAATATCCCCTTTGATATTAACAGCAAAATAAATATCCACACCAATCATAAACTGAATCAAGACTGTATTTCACATTTCATTCAACATAGAAACATTTGATAAATCATATATTTAAATAGTTGAGCGAATAAAATATTGGCCCTTATTACCCTTCAATCATAAATCAAAAATCAATGAATAGTTTATTGATTCATCTTCTGAATCAATTCTTTGTTCGGTTTTGTAATCATAAATTTTCTAAGAAGGAATGTCGTTAATGGCGAACAACAATAAATTAGACTGGACACTAGAACCAACATATGCACTCTACCCTGCTGATCAGTCAGGATACAGTGCATATTTATACCCACCTGTATAGACCCACCATCATATCAAGGTATCCAGACCCATTTCTGGCCTCCATAAATAAAGGGTCCAGCCATCTCTGGCCCTTAGGGTCCAGCTCATTCCTGACCCTCATCGTAACCATCCAGTCCGTAGAGTATTTTAATGAAAACCATTTGTTGTGAAAACATCACGATTCAGGGTTCGCAAATAATAAGTATTTTCTCAAGAGATCAATCAATAATAAAGGAATAATAATGAAGGGTACTTGCATAATTATGAGTAATTGCAGTGAATTATAAAATATTTAACTATTCTGAACTTAGAATAGGAAAGAAATACTTGCAATATATTACACGAAAGTTCAAAAATACTTGCATAATTTGGTTTAAAGTAAATATCACTTAAATGATAAGTGAATATAGTAATACCTGCCTTTGGTATTTAGCAGTTAGGCATACTCGCAATAACACAGCTATTCTGACATTCTGTCTCCAGACATCACCGTCTTTATATTTCAATATGATGCTCTTGCGATTGCTAGAAGTCAGATATCCAATACCATTCCATTTCATTCTTTGTCCAACATTTGGTTCTGATCGTCTTGTATGATTGCATCTATAATTAAAAGATACAACTTAATCGTCTACACGATAATTACTCGACGAACTGCACGTCAAAACTCTATCGTCTACCCGAAATGTAACGCCCTCCAAATCCGGGTTAGAAGTTTGGGGTCCACGACAGACACACACACCATATTTAAACCTGTTTATGAATATAATAATATATATGCAATGACCCTACTTACCATTATCCACAGATCGAAGCAGTTTGAAGTATGCCCACAAGCCACAACCTTATTTATATTACAAATGTACCAAATCTCAGTTTATTTATCTTACATCTGAAGTAACTTTATTACAAACTATCAACACACACTAAGCCAAACATCATCTGCTAGCTCATTCCATCTCAACCTGGAAACCTAGCTCGCGTACTTGCATGGGGATTCTCGCTAACACCTGTTTCCTTTTTCACTGGAAAAAAATATAAACAGATTTGCAAGAGTGAGCTAACTAGCTCAACAGGTCATAATGACAACACTGAGATTAAATAATGATCAATTGAAGTGATATAAGGAATCAAGTTTCTTGATAATCAATGATTAGAATTGGATATTCACTTTATTTTAAAAACCAAGGTTAGGCTGTTGATCAGTCATGCACTAACCCCGAGCAAGGCTCCCAGTTTTGCTCTATATACTGGATCCAAGGCACACATTGGCCTATTATGATCACGAATCTGGTCCATATTTAAAAATAATCCAATTTTATAATAATAATAATATGATAAGTAATGTAAATCAATAAGCTGAATCATAAACAACATTTATCTCGAAGCATAAGGTGATTCATAATATCATGAAGGTATAACAAGGAAATCATAAAGATTGGCTTTCATTCAAGGAAATAATCAGAAAGTAGAAGACAGGGAGTTCAAGGGATATAAGGATTGGTCTTCTGTTATACAAGGCATAAGGGTTGGTATGTGAAATAATCTCATATCAAGAATCAGTATGTGGTAGATATGTATTTGTGGAGTAGTATCGTATAGGTGTGGTTTGTATCCAAGAATTCAACAATCAATAGTTTACAAGAAATCAAGCTTGCGGCTCAAGATCAATAAGAATCAGGGTTTAGGGTTAAGTACTTTAAATTACTTGCAATATAGAACAAGACCTATTAAGATCACTTGCAATTATATTACAAGGAAGAGCAAAAATACTTGCCTTATCAATTCGCTTTTACTTTACTCGTACTTGTCAATTGGTTCCCACTCATTGACTACTTGCTTTTCCTTTCTACGTCTCGTTTCCTCTATTACACATCACATGTATTTATCAATACTCAATCTCATCTGGTTCTATTCATTACAAGCTTCTAACTGCCCTTCGTTTCACCCAAATCCGACGTACGGATTGAAAGTTATGAATAAAACCGTCAAACCATGCACATACAGGCATATTATATATCAATCAAATCACATATAACACGTAGCACGTAAGATATTCAATTTAAATAATTATTCAAAGAAGATTCGGGGTTAAAATGATTTATCAGGTATTTAATACGAATTTTTTGAACATTTTTCGGAATTTAAACGGGACTCTGAATCATTTTATAATTAAATAACTGGGTTTGAACACCGGAATCTGATTTTAAAATAATTAAATAATAATTATCGAGCTTTGAAAATAATTTTAAATAATATTTAAAAGCTCGAAACTATTTTTCAGGATTTTTAAATCAAAATAAATAATTAAATCTAATTATTAAATCAATTAAAATTAATTAAATTAATTAATCAATTAATAATAAATTAATTAATTAATTGAAAACTAATTAAAATTAATTAATAAAATAAATCATATTTGTTTTTGAATAAATATATAATTAAAATAATTTTCTAAATTTAAAATAATTAAATAACCATTTTTCTGATTTTTAAAAATACTAAAAATATCATTTTTAAGATAAAACTAAACAACAGTCAAATTTTTGTAAAGATTCTACAATTCCAGTGACTAAAGTGTAAAAACAGGTTTTAGGAATTTGTTTTGTGAAAAATTGGATCAACATCGGGTCAATCCCGGGTCAAAATCAACCCGACCGGGTCAATCAAGAACAGGCCGACCGGTTTCCAGAATCCGGCGAACAGAAAAAGTTTCCGGCGAGCTTCGACATCGAACAAAACCTGATCGATTGTCCTGATTCTGGTGTGGTTTGTACTCTAAACTCTCCTGAGAATCTATTAGCGTCTTTAAACACAGCAGAAAATGATTTGAACACAAAATCCGGCGAAAATCGCCATTAAAACCGATGAACTCGAAGCTGTTCCGACGAGTTGTTCTAGGCCTCCAATATTTGATTTGTTTACATGGGTATCTATCCATTGGTACTGATCATTCATAACCAGAATCAACGGATTTAAAAGTCCCAAATTTTGATTGAATTATTCAAGAACATAAACCCTAATTTCAATTTTCCAGAATCAAACATCATTTTCTACATGTTATTGACCTCTATTTTTGGCATATAATATACCAAATTAATCAGGAGAAAATTATCTGCATGATTATGCCATCAAATCATATCAACAACATCAAGAACAAAAATTCCTAATTTAATCTTTAAATAATTCAAAATAAAACAATTAAATAAGAAAGATACCTTGATTTCTGAACTAAAATGGATGATTGATTATAAAAGAGTTTTTCGAGAGTTTCGATTTGATATATGGCACGCTTGAATCGGAGTTCAATAATGCCTTCGTTTGTGTGTTTGATTCTCAAGAACGTAACGAATAATTAGGGTTTTCTTTGTAAATTCTATATTCTTACTGATCGATTATGATTATACGAATAAAATAGTGTTATGGATTAAAAACTAATATATATAATTGCTGTATTTAGTACTAAGGAACGTGAGCTTCAAGGCTGGATTTGACTGCTCCTGTGTTTCGTGACTCAATCTGCCTTAACAAGATGCCTACGTACCTTGCTGATTGCCAAGGATCAAGTCAAAAAACGTAGTTCTGATTTATGGGGTGAGGCCCCTTATATAGATTTGGGAGTCCTTGAATTGGACTTGGTATAGGAGACTTGGTGGTCAAGTCTCTGAATTAGGATAGACTTAGGAGTCCTAGGGAGTAGGAAGCTGATTCCTTATCCCATGAGGTTCCTTGGAGGCCAATCTACAAGGATTTATATCCTCACTAGGACTTATCTTAATAGCTGTTTTTCTCCCTTATTAATTATGAAATTAATAAATAATCAGGGTTTTTGGGCCTTCTTTGTTCCATCAGGCCTGATCTGGTCCATCAGGCCTGATCAACGTGTTAACCTTTCTGGTCTGAATATCATACATCTTCTTATTGGGCCTAGCAGCCCACACCTTGTACAATTAATGCAATTTTTAATTATACAATCAGGATTTATTTATCCCTATCATTTGCCCCCCAACTTTTGGGAAACATTGATTAGGTTTCGCAGAAGTTAAGTCTATTCATTCCCTTACAGGGTTTTGTTTTTGCGTAAAGTGTGGAGCGACCTACACGTTTACAACGATTGTTCCTTTTATTCAGGAATTATCTTAATTTCCAGGAATTTTTCCCTTAATTCCGGGATTTTTCCCTAATTTTCTGGATTTTTCCCTTAATTTCTAGGATTTATCCTTAATTTTCTGGATTTTCCCCTTAATTTTTGGGATTTATCTTTTTTTTTGGATTTTCCCCTTAATTTATGGGATTTATCCTTATTTTACTGGATTTTTCCCTTAATTTCTGGGATTTATCCTTATTTTTCTGGATTTTTGCCTTAATTTCTGGGATTCATCCTTATTTTTCTGGATTTATTCCTTATTTCTAAAAATATTAGCATTTTTCAGAAAATATTTTAAGGAATTTCCTTATCTTTCTGTAATTTTCCAGGAATTTTTCCTTCTTTTTCTTCCCCCTTTTTCCTTTTTCCTTTTTTCTTTTTCTCTTTTTTTTATACAGATTTCGACCAGGAATCCTGTTCGACCAGGATTCTGGTCGAATTAACCTCTGCTGTGCCTTGGTCGAAGGCTTTTCGAGGAGGATGCATTCGATCAGGAATCCTGGTCGAATTTCGGCCAGGAATTTTTCGACTAGGATTTTCGTCCCTTTCGGTCAGGATTCTTGTGTTTCTGACCGAATTAACCCTCTTCCTTGCCTTGGTCGAAGCTATTTCGAACAGGATTGGTTCGACCAGGATTTTCTCTTGATTTCTAGTCGAATGAGTCTAAATTCTGGTCGAATTAAGCTTATTTTTCAGCCTTGATCGACAAAACTTTGACCTCAGGAGCTTCGCTCAGGATTCCTTCGTGTTTCTTGGTCGAATGGATCTTCTTTCTTGTCGAATTAAGGCTGTTTTTTAGCCTTGATCGACAGGGTTTCGACCTCAAGCCATTCGACCAGGATTTCTTTATGTTTTCTGGTCGAATGGGTCAGAAATATTTACATAATGATTTTTTGCATATACTTTAGATTTGGGCCCTTAAATCTGGGCTAAATTTTCTTGGGCCAACCCTTCTAATGGGTTTTTCTTTTTTACCCCTAAAATCACTTGGGCCTAATACAGAGGCCTTTTTACCTGGGCTTTTTAAATACTTGGGCCCTTAACTGGGCTTGACATTTTCAAGGTTTTTCTAGAATTGGGCCTCATTTCTGAGCCCAAATTCCAAACTCTTCTAGGATTCTTCCAGAATCTCCTAAAAACTTAAGTTTTTCTTTTGTTTTTTACTGGAATTCTCTGGATAATTCCAGAACCTTCTAGTTTTTGGGCCCAAATGGGCTTTTTAGGGCCCATTATCCCCCTTCCTTGGCTATATAAAGGTGGGGTGAGAGTTTGATTTCTCCACACCTCTCATTTCACCTCTCTACTCATTTCATAACTTCTCCTCATCCTTCCCCCTTCCTTCTAACCTTTCCTCTCTCAAATCCCCTCCCTTAGTTTTCTAACTTCAGGCTTTTTCCAGCTTACTAATGGCTGACAAGAGTTCCAAGAGGGCGGCAAAGATAGCCTCCTCGGCTTCAAAACGAGGTAAGGATATCGAGATCCGTTCTTCGTATATGTCTTTAATCGATATGATTAACACTAGGGGGGATGAATATCCCTCTACTGCACATCTCGATTCTTTTAATCATTGTAATACTTGGCACAACATAGATTTCGATAAACTAAATGCACATTATAATGTCCTTCCTCCTCTTAGATTGGTTCCAGTCTCTGGTGGTGACCGTACTTGCCACTGGAGACCCGACACTCTCTTTATTTACACAGATGCCCTTAATGATGGGCTTAGGTTTCCTTTCCACCCTTTTATTCCTCATCTTTTAGCTGATTTACAAATCAACCCGTGTCAGCTTCCTCCAAACGCTTGGAGGAACATTTTATATTTTATGGTCTGCTGCCTTAGGGAGGGTTTTCCCCTTTCCGTAGTTGTTTTTAGGAAAGTCTTTCAGTGCTATAATAGCTCTTCCAGTATTTGTGGTTGGGTCTATGTTAAGCAAAGGCCCAAAAGTAAACATATCTTTAACAGCGCCACCATTCCCGACAACAACCAAAATTGGAGGAATAGTTTCGTTGGGTTATGTTGGGAGAATGGTGACTGGGGCACACTCTTCCGATCTTCCTTTGGGAAGGTCAGTGATGGTAGCCTCAAATCCATTCACTTAACTCCTGAGGAAACTATTATTTATAATGGGCTTACTCAGGACAAGGGCACTACTACCAGCTGGACTCTCTTAGAGGAGTTCTCCCTCATTCACGTGGGACTATCCTCTGTTTCTCAACAGGGTATTTTTCTTTCCTTATCATCTTTATTTCATTTCATGCATTATTAACATCACTTATTTTGTTTTTTACCTTGTTTTGCAGCTGCTAAGGAGATTAACGAGGACAATGTTCCTCCTGTTGAAGAGACTGCTAGGATGAAGAAAGCTCGGCTCGCAGGCCTAGACACCTGGGGAAAGGCGACAGAGCCTATCTTCTTGAGAAAGCACAAGGAGCCTATGGGGGAGGCTTCAACTGAAGGAGCTGAGGGCCATAATGCTCCTATCACTGCTGCTGCCCCTGCTGCTGCTGCTGCTACAGGCGCCTTTCAGCCTCTCTGGGGATTCCGCCGAGGGGATACCGTGGTTGGTTCCACGAAGCATGCTTGGGATTGGTCCTACCATAACGTGACTCCCAAGGACTTTACTGACGTGGTGGCCACCCCTGACCTTGAGAGGATTAAGCTCATGGGAGCTCAGTCTCTCGCTTCGGTATGCCTCCTATTTTTTGAACTTATCTTTCATTCTTGTAGCATTTTCTTGCCTTATACTTTGCTGATTGCTTTGTTTCAGTCTAACGCCTATTTTCAAGGCGCTGTGAGGCAAGCCGAGTCATGGAAGCGGGCTTCTGATAAGGCCGATAATGCCCTTATGAGGCAACAGAAGAAGTATGCTACCCTGGAGAAGAAGCTCAAGCGCAAGGAGGAAGAACTCGGGGAGTCTAACGCCGAGCTGGTGGTACTTCGGGCGGAGAAGGATAAGCTATAGACAACTATCTGGACTCGGAGGAGTTTGCCCAGCCCATGAGGATTAGGGATGATTCAATCTTTCCCGGGTTTTTTAGGACTGGTTGGGACACGGCCCTTGGAACCGTGAACGAGGCTTGTCCTGATATTAACCCGGCGGATTATGTCTGCCCTGATGACGAGGCTTTGCTACAGAGGTTTCATACCCGAGTAGTTGTCTCGGATCATGTTCCTCAAGATCCACTCCTTCCTCCTCCCGAGTCTTCTTCCATACCTGCTGAGGACGATAACTCTTCCTCCTCCTCCGAGATGACAGAGACATCCAGCGAGAGCGGAGAGGACGATGATATGGATGCCGAGGGTACCTCAGCTCCTTAGAGCTTTTTCAGCCCTGTGTGGCTTGTCTTATTTTCGAGACTTTATTTATCGAACTTCTTGTAATATTTATCCGATCTATTTTATTTATCACCTTTTATGCTTGCATTCCATGCATTTGGTTTTACTTGTCAGGGCATAGACATTTAAACATATTTCGAAAACCTCATGAGTTTCCATCAATTGTCTGGGATTCGTCCCTTACACAAGTCTTAATAAACTTCAAAATAAAACTAGAATAAATAGATCCTAAGCAAGCAAAGCTTCAAGGTGCTTTTCAACCTACTCGTCATCTTGACAAGTGAGAATCATATTCAGTTGCCCTACACATAGTAAACCTTCAGGTTTTGTGCATGCCAAGTTCTCGGGACTTCAAAACCATCCATCGTTTCCAGCTTGTAAATTCCTCTACCTTGAACACTCTTGACTTTGTACGGCCCTTCCCAATTCGGGGCAAGCTTCCCTTTCTGTCCTACACCAGAAGCTTCTATCTTCCTCAAGACCAGGTCACCTTGTTTGAAAAATCTTTCTTTAACCCTTAGGTTGTAGTAGAATGAAGCCTTCTTCTGATACTCTACTATCTTTGCATGTGCCCCATCTCGCACTTCGTCGATTAAGTCCAGAGCTAACCTTTGTCCTTCCTCATTTTCCTCAGCATTGAAAGCCTGAATCCTTGGAGAGGAATGTGATATCTCCACGGGAACTACTGCCTCTGCCCCATATGCCAACATGAAGGGAGTTGCTCCGGTCGTGACCCTACAGGTAGTCCTATAGGCCCATAATATTGGAAGTATCTCATCCACCCAATTATTTCTTGAATTCTCGATCCTCTTTTTTAGTCCATCCAGCATTATTCGATTTGCTACCTCAGCTTGCCCATTGGCTTGTGGGTGAGCCACAGAGGTGAACCGTAACTGAATCTCATTTTCTTCACAGTACTTCTTGAATTCCACGTTGTTGAATTGTATTCCATTGTCGGTGACTAGGATACGGGGAATTCCATATCGGCACATAATATTTTCCCACAGGAATTGTGCAACCTGCTTAGTTGTGATCTTGGCCAAGGGTTTGGCTTCAATCCACTTGGTGAAATAATCAATGGCTACAATCAGAAACTTCCTTTATGTCGTGGCCATGGGGAAAGGCCCTAAAATATCCATTCCCCACATAGCAAAGGGAATGGGCGAGTTGATAGAGGTCAGCATCTCGGGGGGTTGTCTAACAACAGGTGCATGCTTCTGACAGCGGTCACACTTCTTCACATATTCTTTGGCATCAGCCATCATTTCTGGCCAGTAAAAGCCTAAACGAGTTATCTTATGAGCCAAAGCCCTGCCCCCCAAGTGTTGTCCATAAATACCTTCATGCACTTCTTCAAGAGCCAAGCGTGCCTCATCGGGCCTGAGACATCTTAAATAAGGAACCACGAAAGATCTTTTGTACAGAATCCCATCTACCAAAGTGTACCTTAGTGCCTGAACAGCTAACTTCCGTGCTTCAGTTGCATCACTTGGTAACCAACCGGTATGAATGTGAGCCTTGATGGGATCAATCCATGACTTTCCCAGGCCTATGGGAGCCACAAGCTTAACATCTATACTTCGTGTCTTCAAAACACGGAAGTACACACTTCCTGAACTTTCTTCTATCTCAGATGAAGCAAACTTTGATAACGCATCTGCCTTAGCATTTTCTTCCCTTGGAATGTGTTCAACATGGCATTCATTAAATTGGGTCATCACAGCCCTTACTAGGCGGACATACTTAGCCATCGTATCATCCCTTGCCTCAAATTCTCCCTTTACCTGGGATATGATCAGTTTCGAGTCTCCACGGACCTTTAGGTTTTTAACTCTAAGTGTCCCAGCTAGGCCAAGGCCAGCTATTAGGGCTTCATATTCTGCCTCATTGTTTGTGGTTGGGAAGTCTAGCTTTATAGCATACTCAATTAAGAACCCATCAGGGCTTTGCAATACCAATCGTGCTCCACTGGAGTTTGTTTTTGATGCTCCATCAAAATAGAGAACCCAATACTCTTTCTCCTTATCATCCTTCTCTCTGTCCCCATTATCGACTCCCTTATCTTGCAGTACGGTATCTTCATGCCCCTCGACTTCTTGGTTGGGTATGGTACATTCCACCACGAAGTCAGCTAGCGCCTGGGCTTTTATTGCCATTCGCGGCTTATACATGAGATCGAACTCTCCCAGCTCTATTGCCCACTTAATCAATCTCCCACTTGCCTTGGGACTGTGAATGATATTTCTCAGTGGCTGATTTGTTAGCACCTCAATCTGATGAGCCTGAAAGTAAGGACGCAGTTTTCTCGAAGCCATTACCAAGGCTAGAGCAAATTTCTCAATAGTTGAATAATTCAATTCAGCACCATGCAGAATTTTGCTGACATAATATACGGGTTTCTGGACTTTCAGCTCCTCCTTAACCAACACCGCGCTCAAGGCGCTCTTTGAAACAGCCAAGTACAAGAATAAAACTTCATTCAAAGATGGTTTGGCCAACAACGGGGCCTGAGCCATATATTTCTTTAACTCTTCGAATGTCTTCTGGTTTTCCTCATTCCATACAAAGTCCTTGATGTTCTTTAGTGACTTGAAGAATGATAGGCACTTGTCTCCTGACTTGGAGATGAATCGTCCTAGCGCAGCAACCTTTCCTGTGAGCTTCTGAACATCCTTGACGGTTTTTGGTGGTTCCATGTCTAGGATTGCCTTTATTTTATCGGGGTTAGCCTCTATCCCCCTCTTGGAGACCATCAATCCCAAAAAATTTCCAGATCCTACTCTGAAAGCACATTTTGTAGGATTTAACATCATCTTATGGTACCTCAGAACCTCAAAAGCTTCCCTCAAATGGGTTATATGATCAGTCTTTGCTAGACTCTTGACTAACATGTCATCAACATAGACTTCCATAGTCTTACCAATAAGGTCCTTAAAAATTTTATTTACCAACCTTTGATAGGTGGCTCCTGCATTCTTAAGACCAAATGCCATAACAAGATAACAATAAACACCAAAGTCAGTGATGAATGATACCTTTGGAATGTCATCCTTATGCATTTTGATCTGGTTGTATCCGCTAAATCCATCCATGAAACTCAGCATCTCATGCCCAGCAGTGGCATCAATCAAAGTATCAATCCTTGGCAACGGAAAACAGTCTTTAGGGCATGCATCATTCAGATCAGTGAAGTCTATACACATCCTCCACTTTCCATTAGCCTTCTTCACCATTACAGGGTTTGCTAACCACTCCGGAAATTGAATCTCCTCAATGAAACCAGCCTCTAAGAGCTTTTCTACTTCCTGTTTTATAGCCTCTTGTCTTTCCGGGGTAAAATTTATTTTCTTTTATTTCACTGTCTTCCGGCTTGGATCCACGTTTAACTTGTGAGTAATCAGCTCCGGGTCTATGCCCGACATATCAGCTGCTGACCACGCAAACACATCACTATTTTCTTACAAAAATTTCACCAACTTCCCTCTAAGGGGCTCCTCTAATGTGACTCCAATGAAAGTCATCCTCTCAGGATTCTCGGGGTCTAAAGGAACCGAAATCAAGTCTTCTGCCGGCTTTCCTCTCTTCTCGTCATTTTCTCGGACGTCCATATCTTCAATAGGAAGAACCTGCCCCCGACTCCATCCGCCCTCAAAGAGGCCACATAACAGCTTCTAGCCATTTTTTGATCCCCTCTCTCTTCTCCAATCCCATTCCGGGTGGGAAATTTCATGATTGAATGGTAGGAAGAAGGGACTGCCTTGAAGGCATGTATCCCTGTTCTTCCCATGATAGCATTATAAGTTGAACTAGCCTTTACCACCACAAAGTCCAACATCTGCGTTGCCTGCCTTGGTTCCTGACCTATGGTGGTTGGCAACTTGATTATCCCTTCCACAGGACATTCCACTCCTGCAAATCCATATATCGGCATATCGGTTGGTGTCAACTGGGAGTCGTTATACCCCATCCTTAGAAAAGCGTCATGGAGCAAGATATCCACTGAAGCACCGTTATCCACAAGGACCCTCTTGACCGGGCTATTTCCTATTATCGGTGTTATGACCAGCGGGTCGTCATGAGGAAACTTTACATCCTCTAGGTCAGAATCATCAAAAGCCAATTTTACTCCTGTCTTGGCCCCTTTCGGGGCTTCTCCAACAATATGCATAACCTCTCTAGTATATGCCTTTCTGGAATTTTTGGATAATCCAGCAGCAGTTGGGCCTCCAAAGTTCGTGTTTATCACAGGCCCTCGAGGTCTTGGCCCTCCATAAATTGTGTTTATAATTGGCCCTCTAGGCTGGGGGTTTCGTCCCTGATCGTCTTGGTCTTTCCTTCGATCATCGAAGTTCCTTCTCACGTTGTTGTTTCTATCCCCTCCTTCTCCAGTATATTTGTTCAATCTTCCTTTTCGAATCAGAAACTCAATTTCGTCTTTCAATTGCCTACACTCATCGGTGTCATGGCCAACATCTTTGTGAAATCTGCAATATTTGCTTTTGTCTAGCTTGGTAGGATCAGCCTTCACGGGCTTAGGCAAACGAATATCTCGATCTTTCTCGATTTCCATCAAGATATGGCTTCTAGGAGCATTCAGTTTAGCGTATTCGGTGAACTTTTGCCCAGGTCCTCCCCTCTTGGGGGTTGAATCAGGGTTTTGCTCGGTTCTAGGATACTTGTCCTTAGCGATATACTCCAGATCAGTTTTTCGCTTCTTGCCTCCAGTGGGCTCATTACTTACTAAGGTCTTCTTCATGCTTTCTTCAACTTTGATATACTTCCCTGCCCTCTCCTGGAGTTGCAACATGCTTTCAGGGGGGCGTTTGGCCAAGGACATCTTAAAAAACTCATCCCTAGTTTCTTGTTGCAGCGCTATCATGGCTACCTTATCATCAAGGTCTGGGACTTTTAAAACCTCCTTTGTGAAACGATTCAGGTAATCTCTCAAAGATTCCTTTGCCCCCTGCACAATGCTCATAAGAGATGCAGAACTTTTCTCATGAACTCTTCCACTGATGAATTGCTTAATAAAAGCCTAGCTTAATTCTCTGAACGACTCAATAGAGTTTGGGGGCAAGCGACTGTACCATCTTTGAGCCATACCCGACAGGGTTTGAGGGAAGGCCCGACACTTTATAGCATCATTCATGGGTTGCAACAGTAGTGCATTAAAGAATGTCCTAACATGATTAGCGGGATCTCCCGTGCCATCATAGGCTTTGATGGTTGGCGTCTTAAACTTCCTTGAGATATGGGCATTCATTATCTCTTCAGTGAAGAGTGGAGTAGGATCATCAGGATCTCCAAGGGGAAGAAGATTGCTTGGATCAGTTCTTGGGACAATAGCCCTTCTCCGTACCGGACCATCCAGGTATATGACAGGAGGAGGATTTCTCCCCCTAGGAGGTATCTGGGGTCTGGTGGTCTGGTGCACCTCCAAGTCGCGCCTCAGCCTTTGGATCTCAGCCTCATGAGCCCTGATCCTTTCCTACACTTCATGGGGATTCGCCCCTTGGGTGCTTTGAGGGCGTTGTCTTCCATCGGCCATCGGCTCTTTGCCAGGACGCCTCCTTCTTGGGGCCACTTCATCATCCAAAGATTCGGAGTCTCTCTCAGTATAAGGACCAGAAAATTCCCGATCCTCGGGGATAAGAGCCAAACCTTGTATATAGGGGGGCGATTGCCCTCGTGCTTCACTTCGCTCATCATGTCCACTTCCTCCAACCTCGGGGTAAAAGGGCATCCCATAAGGGGGTTAGTAGTAACAACAGTTGAATATTCATACCCGACGGGTCGAGAAGTCACAGGTACACGTACTTGTTGAACTTGAGGATTCGTACCTTGAATAGTCGGGGGAGTCGTCCCTTGTGGCTGAGGTTGAGTTGCCCCTATCTGGGCTTCCCCTTGAGTAGATGCATAAGTTGAGTGGGGAGGAATCTCCACGGTTGACGAAATCACCTGGGTTGTCCCTGATGGTGTTCCTTCCTCCAGAGTTCTAATTGTTCTCCGTGTTCTCGCCATGGTTGTTGTTGTGCCTTCCCACAGACGGCGCCAAATGTTATGGATTAAAAACTAATATATATAATTGTTGTATTTAGTACTAAGGAACGTGAGATTCAAGGCTCGATTTGACTGCTCCTGTGTTTCGTGACTCAATCTGCCTTAACAAGATGCCTACGTACCTTGCTGATTGCCAAGGATCAAGTCAAAAACATAGTTCTGATTTGTGGGGTGAGGCCCCTTATATAGATGTGGGAGTCCTTGAATTGGACTTGGTATAGGAGACTTGGTGGTCAAGTCTCTGAATTAGGATAGACTTAGGAGTCCTAGGGAGTAGGAAGCTGATTCCTTATCCCATGAGGTTCCTTGGAGGCCAATCTACAAGGATTTATATCCTCACTAGGACTTATCTTAATACTTGTTTTCTCCCTTATTTATTAATTACGAAATTAATAAATAATCAGGGTTTTTGGGCTTCTTTATTCCATCAGGCCTGATCTGGTCCATCAGGCCTGATCAACGTGTTAACATTTCTGGTCTGAATATCATACATCTTCTTATTGGGCCTAGCAGCCCACACCTTGTACAATTAATGCAATTTTTAATTATACAATCAGGATTTATTTATCCCTATCAAATAGGATAAGAAAAGGGCTACTTATATTTGTAGAATATTGGTTCGTGTTGGATCGTATTGGATCGATAACTTAGTTGCTTAGCCGCTAAGTAACTGCAAAAACCATCCGATTTGATACCCGTATTGGATAATTATCCAAACCGGATTTTTTTTGAAACACTTTATACGAAAATAATGTAATAATATCCCGTCTTTCGAGAATACAGGTTTTTTTGCTTTATCGAAATGATTATCGTATCAAAAATATTGCGCTGAGACGCTCACGGGTCAAACCGTAATCCGGATTGAAAAGTTAAAACACGGTAAATGTCCGAAATTATTAGATTGGGTTAGGAAGGGGTTTTCCGAAGAGTTTCGGATTGTAAAAACGGTTGAAGTTGGACGATTCCCGGTAATTATTCAAAAAATATTTATTAAATCTGTAAATCATTATAAAATCATATAATGAACCAAAAATTACCAGAAAAATATCACAATTATCTATATTTTATTTTGGATATACTAAAATTAATATATTATCATCTTATCACATATAAACATCTATTTATCAGTATCAATCAACATATAATTCACCATAAATCACATAATAATCATATAATAATCTTTTATTAATAAATAATTACACGCGATATCCCGGATATTACACGAAGATAACCCACATATAAAGAAAACAGTCAGGCACAAGGCTTTTGATCCACGCACGCACATAGACATATTTAAATGATATGAAAACTCATTCATATCCAATAAATGGGTAGGAAATCTATCACAAATTTGACAGCATTTCCTCTATTTATTGGACTATCCACATGTTTCAATCTCAATCAATAATCCTATAGATAGTAAAAATCATCCTTGACTTGTTGTACACACATAAGAAAATCTGCCTTGACTTGAAGTAAGCACATAATTCACGTATCACATAATTCATATAATACATGACTCAATTCGTCAAGACATTTGACTCAGTATGTTTAAAACTGAAATCGGGTCAAAAATATGATTTATCGATCAATAATCGACTCAGAATGACTCGTAAAACAAGCGACATTTTGAAATAAAATAATTTGGGTCTCGAAAGTATTTTTAATAAAAGCGGAATATTTTTCTGAGACCAGACGCGTTCGTTTCGTATTAAACGGATGAACAGTCTATTTTCTATGAATAAAATATGAATAATTCAATTATTAATAGGATTAATTGAATATTCAATACTCTATAAATATTTTTAAAACCTCAAAATAATTTTTAGGAATTATTTGGTTTAAATATAAATAATTATATTGTATTTAACTATTTATAAATAAAATTAATTGATTAAATGAATTAATCAATCAATTAAATCCATAAATAGTTAACTAAAATAAATTATAAATAATTAAATCAAATTTGAATTTTTGAAAATAATAAAAAAAAACAATTTTTGAATTAAAATAACTTAGTTAATTATTAAAAATAATTAACCAAATTTAATTTGAAATTTAAAATGAATTTTAGAATTTAAAATAGAATTTTAATTTATTTAAAAAATAAATCACAGAAATGCTTTTTGAGTTAGGGTTGTCTTCAACCTTGGATCAAACACGAAATTTGGTGAGGAAGATGACCGGGATGGTGGAGAACGCCACTAGATTCCGGCGAACTCCCCAAAGCTCCGGCAACCTCCAAATCCGACTAAAACAACTCCGTTTTACACGGTTTTCGGTCCAAATCGACTAAACAACAACCCAAAAACTCTAAAATATAATCAACAACACCAAAACATCATCAAAACTGCTATTCCGATTATATCCACGAAGAACTTCGATGAACAACTCCGTCCAAAACTCAAAATCGGCCAAAACTCAACCAAATTTAACGTGATACATATTAAATCGAAGCTCTAAACATCTATAATCAATTACAATCAACAATACAATCAAACAATCAAGCATGAATCCGAAAAATTGAAAAATAAAAACAATAAAATCCAAAAACTCGCCTTATACATTCAAGCAACCAAACAATACAAATAAACACTTAAATCAACTCCATGAAACATGTTAAAGCTATTCCTAACATCATATTCATCCAATAATCCCCAGAAATCATGAACCCAATTCGTACTAAAATGATGAACTACATTTTTTGAGAATTACTCAACCTTAGTTGATGATTCTTGTATCAAAATAACGGGCTCGAAGAGAGTTTCGATTCGACTATTAGATCGTCAAAAACGGAGCAACGGATCTCCAAATTTCGCAAGATTAAGATCAAGAATGGATTGAAACCTCCAAGAACACTTTAGAGCATTTTTCTATTTTTTTGAAAAATTAAAAAAAATCTAATTTTTTTAGATAATTATGACAATTAAAATAGAAATTCGACTATTTATACTTATGGAATATTAATACCCGTTGGATCATCTACGATCCGAAAATAGATTACTTAGCCGTTAAGTAACTATAAAAACGATCCAATTTGGTAACAGTTTAGGATAAATATCAAAATTGGGCTTCTTAAAAAAACTCTACGAGAAGATAATGTAATAATTTAATCAAAATATCCTGTCTCTCTAGAATACGGGTTTTATTGACCTATCGAAACGACAATCATATCAAAAAATTTACGCCGAGACTTGTACGAGTCAAACCGTACTCCGGATCGAAAAAATTCAAAAAACGGAAAATGTTCAGAATAATCAGATTAGGTTAGGAAAGAGTTTTCTGAAGATTTCTGGGTTGTAAAAACGCAAAAACGGTTGAAGTTGGATGATTCCCGGTTATATAAAATAGTTTATAATTACTCGAAACATAATTTATTAAATCTATAAATCCTTTATAAAATCATCGAACATCATATAAATTACCAGAAAAATACCAAAATTATCTATACTTTATTTTGGACATATAAAAATTAAAATACTCAAATTTTATCACATATAAACATCCAAACATCAATTTCAATTACCAGATAATTCACCTAAATTCACATAGTAATCACATAATAATTATTTATTGATAAAAATAATTACACGATATATCCCAGATATTACAAAATAAACTCAATTTACCGATATCAATATGATCGGCTTTTAAATAACTTTTGAAAATAATACAATTAAGTAAATATTTTCAGAAATTAACAAGGATCGATACAACACTTAACAATTAGCACATAACCATTTAATAACACAAACTCGTCAAACAAGAATAAAATATCCACCATTTTCCTTCTAAATCATAAAAGCACATAAACATATTCAAATTATAATAATAATAATTCTGAAAAATACGGGATATCACAGAGAATATCCATGTACATAATAGAATTGAATAGCAAAAGCAATAATTGAGTAAATGTTCACAAACCATATGGATGAATTGAAGAAGGTATGGTATTTTACCTAAAATCTATTACTAGTGAATGACATTGTTTTGATTTGTTGATATTATATAGCTGTCAAAGAGATGATGCAATTGGCTGATGGAAAACCAACCTCACATTGGACTAGAAGTGCATTTAGGAACTTTTGTTTATCTGATATGTTCGTGAACAACCACTGTTAGGTTTTCAACAATAGTATTAGACCAGATAGAGATCTCCCCATAACTGGACTGCTACAAGGTTTGCACAAAAGTGCCATGGTCAGGATTCAAACAAGAAGGGATAAAATATTAAGGACTTACTCTCTAAATCCAAATTCCCAGGTGCAATGAGAAAAGTGAACAAGTAAGCCATTCTCTTATGTTTTTGGAGAGTGTTAGGTCCCGAATTATCGTAGAAGGGGGGGGGGGGTGAATACGATAATCACTAAATTAAAAATTCTTTCGAATCTCTAGCGGATATAGTTTTAGTGCTCGGTTAGTGGTTTCGTGTTCTTGAGAGGAATAATGTTTGGAACGATAAAAACAAGGAACACGAGATATTCGCGGAAATATATATTCATATATAAATCCTCGAGGGGTGTTGCTACACTCCGCTAAATAAATTAACCGGCTACAATCTAAGAACAACAAAGTTCCTAGCTACTACAAAAATTTACAAATCAAATCCTATACAATGATCTAGCTTTTGTTTGTACTAGGATTTAATTACCGGGTAACGATTATAATGCCCCTAAGAATATATAAAAATTAAATCGGGCATTATAACGTTACTCCAATAAGAAGTTAAACGGATATACAAAAAGTTTGAGCTTCTCTGTAAATCTTTGCTGCCATTTTTTTCACCTCTCTTGGGAGAGAAGATGAACAGAAAATAATCCAAAATTGAATGACTGCTTCTTCTGCTGTAAAGTGTAGACTTTATATCCAATAGAATTGTGTGGCTGAGGAGAGGCACTTTTGTGGCGACCAAGTATATTGTTTTGTGGCGAGCAGGAGGTACAGGGAGTAGTGATTGCTATGGCGACAGGGGGAAATATTTACTTAAATCTTATTTTGCATCCATGTGGCGACCAGGGGAGGGGCTTACTTCCTCTGGCGACTAACTGTTACAACTAGTACAAATGATTGTACTTAAACAAAACTTAACAAACATGCATGTTTCTTTATTTTTCTTTTTCCTTTTTGTTTTTCTTTTCTCTTTTTCTTTTTGAATTATCTTTTATTTTTCTTTTCTCTTTTTCTTTTTGTATTTTCTTTTTCTCTCTTTTTTGTTTTTGTTTTTCCCTTTTTTTTTTCTTTTCTTTATCTTTTTAAGTTTAAATTGCAACTAAAATTAATTTATAAAATGAACTTAAATATAACTTATAGAAATAAACTAATTTAGATTTATAAAATAAACTTATTTAAAGTTTATACGATAAATCAATTTAAGTTTATTAAATAAATTATATTAAAGTCCTTTAAATAAATTTATTTAATTTACCAATTAAACTTTGAGCTCCACCAGTCCCCTGAGTTGTTTAGCTGTATACCCTGCACACCTCTTCTCGTATTTTAACATATAAATATTCAATCCAAGTATGTTCCTCAACTTAACAATTCTTCTAAAAATAATACCCAGATTCCTTTCACGAGCTGTTGACAACTAATGCAACTGGTCTGGTTCACAGACGACTAACCCCGATCCAGGTCTTCGTATTATGGCCTTGATCAAATTGTTAAGCTTGCAATAACTTTATCGCTTCAAACACTGACTGTCAATAAACAACTGTACTTTCATTGGAATCCTTTATGATACTTTTAGAAAACATCTTCATTAACCTTTGTCTATACCCTGTCTTCAATTCTTCAGATTCCTATGCTTCAACACTGTCTATCTTCAATCAATCTGAAATCTTCCGGTAGCACTTGTAGACTGAATCTTTAACATTTCTGAAACCCTGTAAGTCTTTAACCTTTGTTCTTCACTGAGGCATGATCATATTAATGAACTTCTTTCAGTGACCTGTAGACAGACTTCAGGCCTTCTTCTAATCTTTCGATTCTTTGTATTTTCCTTGTCTTTATTCTTCCTGATTTCTTGTGTAGACGTAGTATTATTAACCTGTCATGTTCTAGTGTTGTTATCGTGTTGAGTTATCACGTAATTGTTCATACAGCTACGCAGTCTCACCAACAATCTCCCCCTATTTGATTGTTAAACCTAACAAACAAATTAAATAGAGAGGATAACTCAACTAACAACTAGAAAAAGTAAAGTACCAGGACTTGTAAATAATTCTACTGGTTTTCTGGATCAAATACTGCATTTCCAGATTTCTTGAGTAACTGAAATGAAAGATGCTTGTTCCTCTAGCACTGAACTGATCTTTAAGTAGTTTCATTCTTCATTTCATTGGTTCTTCAAATCTCTTCCAGATAATACTTCTCAGCCTTGAAGTAATCATCAGCAGCTTCTTTTGTACAACCACATTTTCTATTGAGAAGCGCATATCTCTCTTGTTTCTCCCCCTATGAGAATCAACTACTTAAAGGAGATCACCTTCATTTACCACCTCTCCCGTACAATAGGATCCGCAGATAAGAACTAATGGTACTCCCCTTTTGGAAAATAGCTTATCCCCTTATAAAGAATAGTGATGAACCCAACTCCTTATACCACCCAACTGTGAGATCACCAATTGTACCAATTGTTAGCTCCAACTTGTTAGGTCTCGAAGTATTCTAATCCAATATGCAAATGTTAGGTTCCTAAGAGTTAAGTTCCAATCATAAACAGAATCGAGACTCGAAGTATCAAGAACCATGTTTAGGGATAGGGAATGGGATATGGTGTTTCTCTTTCTTCCTCACTGTGAGTGTGTGATTCTGTTTTGTGTATCTCACATGTGGTTCACTCTTCTCTCCACTCGTGTTTACACTCATTCTCACAAGTATATCACTCCTCTCATAGCTCCAAAATCCAGTTGTACCTGCAAGAAAAATCACCTTAGCCATCCTTAAGGAGGTCACATGTGGTGCAATGGGAGTTCGCAAATCCCCATCCTTGTTAGACTCGTCAGATGAATCTGAGTCATAATCTATAAGTTGCTAGTTTCCCTTTTAGGGTTGCAGATTTGAACTCTGGGAAGGTAAACAATGATCCAAAGAATTTAGCATAAAGATCAAAGTTTCCTTCTAATGTCTGTGAAGACATTTCTTTGTGACTCATCAGGTAATATCTGAATCATTGTCAACAAGTTGTCGATCTGCACTTATGTCAGATCCACTATCTGCAGATGCATCCAGGGGATTTAAGCCTGGGGAGGTAGACACTGACCACTGACATATGGCTATTGGAACATTATCCTCTCCTAACACCTGTAAAGGTAATTGGTCCATTAAAGAACCTTGAACAATCGAATCTGACCTTAAAATGGTCGAAACTCTTGTTTACATCAAATCATCCTTTGTGTGTGTAACCTTTCCTTGTGCATCAATAATTATTTATGTTTGAGGTGGTGACACTACATCGGATACCCTGGCCGACAGACGAATTTTAATAGACGCACCCTGTTGAGAGGATAATCTAGTAACTGTTTTGTGCCTTTTCAGCCATTACATCTTTTTGAGAGGATGTATGGGAGCTAGCAGTTGTCTCAGTTTTGATATATCTCAACTTTTTAGGAGACAGAGCTGCTGGGTTGACTTCAAAACCTTCCTCATGTGGTGCACTAAGGTACTTTCTCCCTCACGCTCATTCATACTTTATTTTAGGGGTAAGAGAGTGTTGGTTGGTTCTGTTTCTGTGTTTGTCTTTACAGTCTGGGATAGAAGTTATGGGTTTTCAACCTCATGACTATCAAATGAAAGAATTTCATTGGAGGTTGAACCTGCATCACAGAGCTTATGGAAATATAGAGATGAAATACACTTAAGATCTATAATGAATGAAAATTATGTATTTAATCTTTTGAGAGAAATGATGTACAATAGCGATTTCATCAGGATTTTAATGAAATAAGAAATCACCAATGTAGAAAGAAGTTTGATTTTTCTCTTAAAAACAGTTCGAGTGCACAAATCTGATTTTATGCCTAAAAAGATAAATGATTTGATAAGACACGGACTGATGACCTAGCAGTATTAAGAAGAGAGAGAAAGATTTTGTCTTTTATTATGAATGAGTTTTTGTAAAAGTATTGATCACTTAGGATAAAGTCTAAGCAATTCTCATTCGTATCAAAAGCTCCATAATCTATCTTTATAAGATTATAATCAACAAAATTATTTATTGATAAATATCCTTAATAAGACTGACTATGCTGCTGATTTTAAATTGTAGTGAATCTTTCAGATATAGCAACTCATATGAATTTACTAGAACTTAAAATCTCACAATTATCTGTAACAAAATATTAACAATATATCATTGACTGATACTTGCCAAGTACTTTAGATACCAATAATTATGTTGCATCCTATTTTAAGTATTAAAATAAGATATCAATGAATTAAATACCAGTTATCTATCAAAAAGACATCACCATTCAATTTCATATATCTTACAATTGTTAACTCCTAACAACTGTAATATCTCAAACAATATTGGTTCGATAAATAAAGCAACATTAACCAACATTGTCTTGTTTGCAATCTTAGAAAAATATTCTAAGTTCCATATACTTTGATCCATTGAGTATTGCTTCTATTGTCAAAATGTTTAGGAATTTGCAAATAAGTATAAAAATTATTCCAATCTTGACAACATATGGTTACTTATAATAAAACATCAAAAATTGCAACCATAGTTGTAGTTTAAGAAAGATTTTTATACTTTTTATATTAGTATAAGTGACTGTGGATAATCATTGATTATTTACAGGAGTTCAAAGTAATGCCACAAATACTAATACTACACAATTAGTTCATACTTGAACTCTTAACTAGATATCATTAGCTAATACAGGTCAAAAATTAACATACAACTAATCATGCTACAATCATGATTCTGATCTCATTGAATTCTTGAGATGTAACATAGCTAAATTCACTAAAACCAAAATCTCATAATTAACTTATAACACATAAGTTATAATCAATATACTAGATATTAATTGTTGACAGATTTAGTTATAGTCAATCATGCTGCTTATTTATTTTAAGTTAGTTTGAATTATGGAGCAAATAAAATCATTAAATTGCTTCAATTTCCATAATCCAAACTACCCAAAATAAATACTAAATAAATAAATACTAAATATCTATGAGTTAGATACTAGCACTTAAATATTTATTATTATCCTTGAGTAAGTACCAATAGGATATATGACTTATATACATGGTAATCACTCTTTGGATAATTAGTAATTTTAGAAATACTTTCTAAGTATATAAAATATTGGGAGTTTTATACACATAACTTAGAAAATACTTCAACTTTCAATATTAGTGATTTTAGAAATAAGCATTGATTACTTAGAATAAAAATTCTAAATAATATCACTAATACCAAAAGTGCCACAATTACTCGTACATGATACAAATAACTATGCTGCATATTATTTTAATATAATTTAATTTATGAGACTGATATAGAATGGAATTGTCTACAGTCATAATTTAAATCAATTAAAATAGTATTCAAACTTAATGTTATAATACTTAACTACCACAAATGTATATGACATTGTAATCATGATAATCAAGATAGTAGCACTAAGTACGAGGTAATGGATTACTGATAAATTCACAAGTCCTTTAAATATTGAAGATTTAATACTTGTGAACTTATATTAAGAATTCCTTACATATGGGATTTCCACTAATATGCAATGAATGATATCCCACACTTACAAACCAGTCTTGAAAGATTAATTTTAACAAGTGATTTAATAAGTGTTTCTGTCAGTAACTCTTAGACTAAAAGTCATGCTCTCGAAATAAATGATACCTGGTGTGAAGGTGCCTTGTCATAGAGTGTTCCACAGAGTTGTTGGGTTTGAGGTTGTTTCTTATCAAAACAAGAAATCAATCTTCTTCCACGAAGTTGACAGCTTGCTAAGATACTTCTCCTGTCACTTAGGTTGACAGCTTCAGAGATTCTTTTCCTGTCTTTCTTACAACCTGCATAATCTGTATCTATATAGCCAAACATGTTAAGCATAATATCTTTAGGGTACTTTACTCCAAGAGTTGGTAGTCCCTTAAGATATCTAATAATCTTGTTAATAACAATAAGATAGGATTCTCTAGGATCTACTTGGAACCTTGCACATTGGCATCTTGAGAACATTACATGTTGTCTATTAGCATTTGAGTAAAAGAGTTAGCTCGTCATACCTCTATAGCTTGTCATTATACCCAAGTTGCATTGATCAAACTTTAGTGGTTTCTGTTGGTAAGTAGTCTTGGAATGTTCAGAATCTTCCAAATTTTGCATCTTTAAAAGATCCTTAACTTACTTGTATTGTCATCATTCTTTTGGTTTACTTGTGCTCCTAAAAGAATTGTTCTTTTGGCTTGATTGAGCTCCTAAAAGAATTATTCTAATGGCTTGCTTAAAGTAATCCCAAAAAGAATTGCAACCTTTCCAACACGCTCCTCCATACCTACTCTGCAATTACTTAACAAATAATCTTACACAAGTCTTTGTTAGTAGACCAACATATAACATTATCATTATATCACTGCATATATAAAACAATATGTTTGTGCCTAATGATAAAAGAGTTATTAATATGACGACTCTACTAGTTCATATTAAACTATAACTTCAGTTAGAGTGTCATACTATGTCCTTGACGATTGCTTGAGTAGTACACTAGTTCATACCAACCTGAAGTGAGATTGTGAAGAAGAGATATGCATAGTCTAATAGATCTGCAACTGCAAAGTCCATGAACTGTGGTGCATTGACTTCCTCTTTTAACTCACCAACCAAAAATGCACTTGTACATATCTACTAGAGTCCAATTCCAAGTGTAATGTGAATCAGGTGCCTGATATGTTGTAATATCCTCAAGTCTCATCACTGGTGCTATCTGTTAGATATTGCTTCCTGATAATAACCTAACATCCAGTTTGGCCTTGTCTCTCGTAACAATGCCACTGTTATCCAGTATTGACTTCTGGTTATCCTTATACCAATTACAAAGTTGTCATTTGGTTTGGATACCAGCTTCCCTACAATCTGCTTGCTGACTGATTGAGTTCATCTTGCTTTACAATCACCCAACCAATACGGATCTATCAGAGCTTCTGTAACTTTCTTAGTTTCTTCTTCAGATAAAAAACTAAGGAATTAATTATCCATACTCAGTAGCCCTGCTAATCATTACTCCACCATCTGGATCACTTAAGAACTAGACTCTGGGAATAATATTGACATCAAACCCTTTATCTCAGCAGATATGTTCTTTAGTGTCCTCTGATTTTCAATTTGGTGTTGTGTCTGACTAGTTGATCCTTCTATTGCCCCCCCTAAGCTGTTGCTGGGATTTTCTGAAAATCCTTACCCTTGCTAACTGGCTTCATTGAAATAATAAGTTATTTTAAACACAGCCAATCCACTGCTTGGATATGAATCATCAATACCATTAATTTCTCCTTTAACAGCTTAGAGCATGGAGTTGTTGAACCGTGCACTTAGACTTTCAATCACCTTCTGTTGATCAACCACAAATGCCCTGTAGGTTGTATACTCCACTGAGTAGCCATGGAAAATATCCTAACTAGTCTTAGCTGCAAATGTCAAGATCTTCAAACAATTAAAAACATTTCATTGTTTGCTTCTGTAGAATATTTTCTCCAAACACTTCCAGGTTAATCAGTGTTTGCTCATGTTCACCATTAACTCATTAGTGGTCTTCATGTATACATCTCGATCAAGGTTTGATCTTACTTGTTGTAAACTGTATTGACTGCTTCAGCCCTTTGGTATTTAGAAAGTCTTGATTAGCTTGATATTTCCCTTGTAGCTTTAATCAATTTCTGGTTCTTCCTTTGTACCACTCCATTATGACACGGAGCTCCCAGTACTGAATATGTCTCAGAATATTCCCGATGTTACAGATATTAATCAGAACTGCTTCTTGAATTCATTCCCATTATCTGACCACAAGATCAATTCTTTTACAGTTGCTTCCAGCTTGATCTTCTGATATGATCAATCACCATCTGTGATGTCCTGTCTTGAGAACGCACGAACAACAATTTTGTGTTAAGAGTGGAGATCTACCATCACTAAGGTATATCTTTACTTTGATGCGATGTTGTCTTTGACTTCTCTTTCTGACATGCCTCACATTTATCATCTTCTGAATTCGAGATGAGGCAGTCCTCTCACTAACCCCTTTTCAAAAAAAGAGTTCCTTGAGTTGATGTTCAAGGGTGAGAGCTTCCAATGCCATAGCTAAACTTTTGTCAGATGAAGCTTTACAGTAGAAACCATTTACTTCACCTTTCCTGAGATTTCGGTCTAGCCACGAGCATATCCTTTCCTTACTCTAAGAAGAGCAGACATCTCAACCTTCCTGCTTCAGATGAGACACTAATCCTTCATTGAATTGATATTTTGTCCTTTGATGCAGAACTGTCTAACAAGAGGATTTGTGTCTTGATTCTCCAGCAAGGAAGTTGCTTCAAATGTTATCAATGACTCCAATAATTAGTTGTTATCAGTGATAGCAATTGTTGAGTTCATGATGACATCTTTTTTTTGTATACCTTATCCCGTAATAAAACCTTTGTTGTCATCTTCAAAGATTACTGACGAAATAGCTTTTGTTGATCACATTTGATTGTGAGGTTCTTTCTTTGATCATATGCCTTGAGTATGAATTACCAAGAATACATAAGAATCAATTGAACTGTTATGTCCTGCACTCATAAATGGATTAACAGTTCTTGGTACCCAACTTATCAGTTTGGGTCCAGATGGGTTAGAGATATTATTATAAATATAGATAACAACAGCTGCAACCTTATCATGCTAATTCTTATCTTTGACTGACCATTTTCTCCGTTTTACTACCCTTGACAGATTTGTCTCTAGGCTAGGAGAAAAATGATTCCAACCTTACATAAGGAGGACTAGCAGTCTTTGCCCTATTGTAATCCTAACCATGCTTCTTCTATAATTAATGCAAGTACTAGGAGATGCATTCATGGTATTAAAATAAGCAAGAATTGTATTAAGAATACATGACATTCATTCAGAAATATTACACATAAGAATTAAGCAATATAGGCATGATATGGAACAAACAGAGTTAACAAGTATATCACTAATTCTATCTAGTCCAATCCTGTTGATAATTCTCATCTAGCTATCTCAATCCAATAATAAACTAATACATCTTAACAAACAATTCAGATCAAATGAATAAATGACAATGTAATAGGATACATGAGATAAGCATAAACAAAGGTCTTAAGTGCTGGAAAATATATATCTCACTAAAGCTATTAATCATGTTCAACAAATATTCAAATAATTATTTAAGATCATCTAATGTATGCACAAGTTAAACATCAATCCTAGTTACCAGAAAATAATCTAGTGAACTAGTTCAGCATTATCTATGTGTGATGCTATCATGCTTATGTGAGTGTTAAATATTTCAACACTATGATCTTATCATGCATTGAATATTGAGAGCAAAGTATTGCAGTGGTTCAAGAATTTGAAACCTGAGATATGTGAGTTGGATCATCTTCAGAGATTGCGATGAAAGCAAGATATTCATTATTCTCATCATCTGATCCATCCCAACTCTTTCCCGTGCACTATAAGTTTTGATTGGCTGCTTCCCTAAGAAAGCATTCCACCTTTGTCCCAAATCTTCAACTGAATCCCTACTCATCCTTGTTTGTTAAGCTTCTTGTTTTGTTGTAGCAAAACCCCTGATAGTTACTTGACACGTATGTCTTGTCATAATTGAAGCTATCAAATCTTATTTATGTTCCAATCTCAGTCTTGTAATCACCTCTTGAAATGAATCTGTAAGAATCTCTGCTTCAGAATAGATAGGCTTGATCCTTGGATATAGCTTATGTACTCCTTGTGAATCTGATGCGACTAAACTTCCCTGACTAGTGAAACACTGCCCTAACGTCCAGTCCCTCAAGTACTTCTACCTGAGCTTCTTCTGATTCAGCTATCAGTAACTCTTACATTCTGTCCTGAGGCTCCAACTTTACTACCTATGACTGAGATGTTTGTTTGTCCCCACTATTCTCTCTGACCTACACAATTCCTGCCTCTTTGAATTGATTCCCTGATAAATTGAACACAGCCAGGAGACGCGAAGTATTCCCGCGCGTGAGAACTCCTAAATTGGCAGCTAGAAAAATAACAAATCTGGGGGGAAAATAAATTTAAATTAGAAATATTTATTTACTAAAATTTAAGTAGTAAATTAAATTAGTTAAATTTATAAAATAAATTTATTTAAGTTAAGTTCATACAATAAACTTATTTAAATTAAATTTATAAAATAAATTTTCTAAATTAAATTTACAAAATATATTTATGTAAATCAAAAATTAATAAAATAAATTATTTTTAAGGATCCTGATTTGTGTATCAATCTGTAAGCTCCGATAGCAATTATTAGGTCCCGAATTATCGTAGAGGGGGGGGGGGTTGAATACGATAATCACTAAATTAATTTTTTTTTGAATCTTTAGCGGATATAGATTTAGTGCTCAGTTAGTGGTTTCGTGTTCTTGAGAGGAATAATGTTTGGAACGATAAAAACAAGGAACATAAGATATTCGGGGAAATATATATTCGTATATAAATCCTCGAGGGTTGTTGCTACACTTCGGTAAATAAATTAACTGACTACAATCTAACAACAACAAAGTTCCTAGCTACTACAAAGATTTACAAATCAAATCTTATACAATGATCTAGCTTTTGTTTGTACTAGGATTTAATTACCGGGTAACGATTATAATACCCCTAAGAATATATAAGAATTATATCGGGCATTATAACGTTACTCCAGTGAGAAGTTAAACGGATATACAAAAAGTTTGAGTTTCTCTGTAAATCTTTGCTGCCATTTTTTCACCTCTCTTGGGAGAGAAGATGAACAGAAAATAATCCAAAATTGAATGACTGCTTCTTCTGCCGAAAAGTGTAGACTTTATATCCAATAGAATTGTGTGGCTGAGGAGAGGCACTTCTGTGACGACCAAGTATATTGTTCTGTGGCGACAAGGAGGTACAGGGAGTAGTGATTGCTATGGCGACAGGGGGGTGAAATATTTACTTAAATCTTATTTTGCATGCATGTGGCGACCAGGGGGATGGGCTTACTTCCTCTGGCGACTAATTGTTACAACTAGTACAAATGATTGTACTTAAACAAAACTTAACAAACTTGCATGTTTCTTTATTTTTCTTTTTCCTTTGTCTTTATCTTTTTGAATTTTCTTTTGTTTTCTTTTGTTTTTCTTTTTTCCTTTCTCTTTTTCTTTTCTCTTTTTCTTTTTGTATTTTCTTTTTCTCTCTTTTTTTTGTTTTTGTTTTTGTTTTTCTTTTCTTTTTCTTTTTAAGTTTAAACTGCAATTAAATTAATTTATAAAATAAACTTAAATATAACTTATATAAATAAACTAATTTAGATTTATAAAATAAACTTATTTAAAGTTTATAAGATAAATCAATTTAAGTTTATTAAATAAATTATATTAAAGTCCTTTAAATAAATTTATTTAATTTACCAATTAAACTTTGAACTCCGCCAGTCCCCTGAGCTGTTTAGTTGTATACCCCGTGCACCTCTTCTCGTACTTTAACAGATAAATGTTCAATCCGAGTACGTTCCTCAAATTAACAATTCTTCCAAAAATAATACCCAGATTCCTTTCACGAGCTGTTGACGCCTAGTGCAACTGGTCTGGTTCACAGACGACTAACCCCGATTCAGGTCTTCGTATTATGGCCTTGATCAAATTGTTAAGCTTGCAACAACTTTATCCCTTTAGACACTGACTGTTAATAAACAACTGTAGTTTCACTGGAATCCTTTATGGTACTTTAGACAACGTCTTCATTAACCTCTGTCTATACCCTGTCTTCAATTCTTCAGATTCCTATGCTTCGAACACTGTCTATCTTCAATCAATGCCAATACACTGAAATCTTCCGGTAGCACTTGTATACTGAATCTTCAACATTTCTGAAACCCTGAAAGTCTTTAACCTTTGTTCTTCACTGAGGCATGATCATATTAATGTACTTCTTTCAGTGACCTGTAGACAGACTTTAGGCCTTCTTCTAATCTTCTGATTCTTTATATTTGCCTTGTCTTCATTCTTCCTAATTTCTTGTGTTAGTATTATTAACCTGTCCTGTTCTAGTGTTGTTATCGTGTTGAGTTATCACGTAACTGTTCATACAACTATGCAGTCTCACCAACAGAGAGTGTTAAAATAAGGTTTTTAATTTGTCGCTTTGTTCTGTGCTGTTGTGTTAGAGCAATGTCTTTTATAGGAGGATGCATGGTGCAATGGTCAGGTAACTCAACTTTTTTGGTGACTATGACTGAAGGAGGTCATGAAATGGTTGTAGACATGGAAAATCATACTTGTCCATTTAGGAAATATCAACTCACTGGTCTGCCTTGTTATCCTACTTGTACTTGTATTAGGTGAAAAAATCTAGATATATCTGAACACATCCACAATACTTACACTAAAGCTTTGTTTATGTCATGCTACAAATATACCATTGAACCTATAAACTCAGAGCAATACTGGGAAAATACTACACATGTTACTATTTTACCTCCAATAGTAAAGATTGCTCCTGGCAGACCTAAAAAAACGAGACACTAGAAATGATCCTAGATCAGATGTTGGTGCAACCAAGCTAGGGAGGAGGAATACCATAATTAAGTTCACCTATTGTGATCAATCAAAACACAATGCTAGGAGTTGCCCATCTAAGGTGAATTTGAACTTTTTTTAATATTTTATTGTTGTATTTTTTCTGTTTTTTTCAATATGCATTTCTGTCAGCTTTTTATCCAGGTTTTTTCTGGTTTATTTCCTAATATTTTATGATCATTTAAATAAATTTGAATGTCAGAAATTTGATAAGGCCAAAGAATGTGGTTCAACCATACCTATAATAATGAATGAAACACATAACAAAAAGCCAGAGGCTACACCTAAAAAAGGTACTAAAATTTCACAGAAAAATGGTACTAGGAAGGAGGTTGAAATTGGGAAAACACAAAAGTTGGAGTTATTTATGAAGGAGACAGTCAAGGTGGTATTTTTACATCATTCTCTCAACCTGTTGTGGCTTCACATTCACTACTTGGTATATATGGTACCATAAATGCCCAAACTGGCCAAGCAACTGCTCTAATGAGGAATATTCTAGCAGCTGCTCAAGTAAAGAAGGACAATTTGAACAAGAGGCCACCATGGAAGCTTAAGTGTGCTAATTAAGTAATTTATTTTTGATAGCCTATCCACCATTTTGGTTTATGTTACATCTGTAACAATTTAGTGAAATTTTAAAAATTATAACATACAATTATTATTTTTGTGATAAGCTTAATATTATGACCAATATAGTACCTTATATGTGACTGATATCAACAACATTTTTGTGAAGATGACTCACTTTAAATGTTTGACCAGTTTCTGATTTTAAGAAAGTGGGTGTTCAATTCATTGGTTGATGGTGGCCTTGGTAATATCTGCATTTACCACCATTTAATCACAGGTGCTATTTATACACCTACTTTATACATGCACATTCATCTAAGCCAAATACACTAAACACACACTTGTTAGCATCATGTCCACATGGAGCAAGCCAAATACAGGTTCTGCAAATGTGAATGTCAATGGGGGTTTTTCACAAGGCACACATGAGGTCTGCTATAGGATGTATTATGAGGGACTGTGATGGAGACTGGACTAGGGGATATAAAAGCATGATTGGTTTGGATGTACCAGTTACAACAGCTCTTTGGAGCATTTTTTATGCTCTCAAGATGGCATGGGAGAATGATGAGAAGTCTGTGGTTGTAAAGTGTGACTGTGAGGAGGCTGTGGCTTTGATCTCTAATGTTGATCCCACTTTTGACATGTTCAAGTTGGTATGCATGATCAGGAACCTCATGTTAGAGGAATTGGAGCTCTATGACCTTGTTCACATTGCATCATCTGTAAATATTGCAGCAACTGCTCTTGCTAACAGTGTCATCTTCGATGTTGGTGTCCTTGTGGAGATCAGTTTTCCACCATCCTACATGTTGTCACTCTTGGTTGTTGACAAGAGGGTTTGAAATCCTAGTTTGTACACTAGGTTATTCCGTGTTTTGCCCATGTAACATCTTATTAAAGACTACTGAATAAATGGCCAATTTTATATCTTGTGCAAGCTTTTTAATTAGCTAAGTTAAGACTAAAATGAAGAACAAGAACAATCAGTTACATCTTTTGCTAACAAGAAGAACAACATTCAATTACATTAAGACTCTAGCTGTTAAACATCATACATGATAACATTACAAAGTGCACTTAAAGATAACAACTTAGTACAACCCTAAATTTAGATTACATAATTCAAACCCTAAGATTAAGATTACAAGGAACTACTTGCTCTGTTATAAACCCAACAAAAAGGCAATAACAACATACAAGCAAGTCAAACGCCTTGAACAATCATGCTTCTTCACAATAACTTCTTCATTGCAACACCCTTTTGAAATTCTCTCAATTTCTCCTTCAAGACCACTAATTTTTCCAAGCAACCCACAGATCATGGCTCTGCCATGCTCACAAACAGGTTGTTCAATGCATCTAAAATATTTGCATCCAACTCGAACTTCAACACAGCTCACAAACCTCCTTCCAGCATTATTATTAGTCCATGCCATCCTTACAACCACCAATCGTCCACAATTGCAAAATTCGGACATTTTGATTCTACTGTCCATCTTTTTAGTTTGGTAAAGTTCCCAGCTGCAGTGTATGGGATGGGTGTGTTTTTATGCATTCATTTATAGTCGTTACTAAGGCTTTTTTCAGATAAGCCACTCAACTTTGCAGCCCTTTGCATCACTACTTAACGTTTCTAACGGTGCACATAACAGAAGCACACAATCTGCACCTTAGTTCAGGTACACATCTTGCTATTTCTAAAGTTGAGGTACATATATTGCACCATTCTTAAAGTTGAGGTACACAACCTGCATTTTACTCATGTATTTTGAGTACACGATATAGGTTACAAAATTGAGATATTGTGTCAATTTTGTGTTTATTTTTTGGGTACATGATACAACACGTGATACACGAAATATATATATTTATAATTGTTGTGCAAGACATGTCTGTACATAACAAGACTAAGTAATCTTGACAACGCTAAGGATAAGTTGGATGATAATCTAAATTTGTATTATGTAATTGTATTCCTTGAGTCTGTAAAAGTGTTAAGTAGATTAGAATGAAGAATTTTTCTGTGAACAATCTTCAAGCTAAGGAATAAACTCTGGAAGAAGATCAAATTCTGATCATGCCTCAGAGTGAAGTGTAGTTACTTGAATTTAAATAATACTGTTCTAGGAAAAATGTTCTAATTCAGATATCGATAAGTCACAGATCAAGGAATATCGAGAAGTCTATCGAGAAGTCCAAAATGACTTATAGAGAAGTCCCAAGAGATATCGAAAAGTCAATATGCATGTAGAGATCTCAGATATCGACAAGTCAAAAAGAACATGTCGAGAACTGGAGATATCGACAAGTCATTTCTTCATGTAGAGATATAGAGATATCGACAAGCCAAATCTTCATGTAGAGAACTAGAGATATCGACAAGTCAAAAGCCTATGTAGAGAACTGGAGATATCGACAAGTCATTCTACTTGTAGAGAACTTAAGACCTCGAAAAGTCAATAACACATGTAGAGAACTCAAAATATCCATAAGTCATTTAATTATCAATATGTGACGACAAACAACTCAGTAATTCAGAATGCAGACAAGTTAAAGATTCAATATTATCAGTCAACAAACAATTCTATCACTGAATTGGAAAGACTACAAAAGCAGTTTGAAGAATTCAAGATCAAGGGCCAAGATTCACTGGATAAAGAAGGGTCACAGACCTATTAGGTTCTGCAAGATTTGCTCAAACTGGAAATGAAAAATATACAAAGTAGCTTTAGAAACTGTGTTAGTCCATTTTAGTGCAAGTCTTGTAACCCGTGCATGTTGATATATAAAGCATTCACGGGTACTTTATTTTAAAAGTAACAAATAATTCTAAGAAAAATTTTGAATTCTCTCTCAAGAATTGTAGATGAGTTCTTATCTTTAAGAACACAGATTTGTAGAAAAACAAATTTGATTATTACAGTCAAGTGAGTTTTTGATAACTTGTTTGTGTGTTTACAGTTAAACATTTTATCATACAAGTTCATATCTGTTTTGTTCAAATATAAGTCAAACACCTTTACAAGTAATTAAAATCAAAGAAAACACATTCACCCCCCATCTGTGTTATATTTCACTGCACTTAATATCTAACAAGTGGTATTAGAGCAAAATCTAAAAGAAAATAGATAAAGATCTTGGAAGTATGAGTGTACAAAAAATAAGCAGTATCAAGATACTTGTCTTTGACAAAATAAACTAAACCTTATTGAAAAAGAAAATAATGTTATTCATAAGGATCGCCAATCCAATGTACATTGAGATTCTCAGGCATGGACCCTTTATTCCTATGAAAATAGTTCCTGAGTCAATATATAGAGACATGGTCATACTTGCACACTTTGCACATAAAATCCCTTTACCTACACAGAACTAGAGAAAGAGCCAAGTGGCTTACAACTCCTATTAATTGAGTCTCTTGATAATGTAATGTACAATAACATTATTAATTGTGAGTCGGCTAAACAAATCTGGGAGAAGATAGAGATCTTGTGTGAAGGAACAGAAGAGGTTAAATCAAATCAAAGAAGAATCTTGGTTTCACAGCATGAGGGTTTTATGAATAAACCAAAGGAAGGTATGAATGAAGTTTTTGAAAGGTTCAACAAACTGATTAATGATTTACAACTTCATGATAAGTACTATGAAGCTGAAGAAGTTAACCTCAAATTTTTGCTCACTCTTCCTGACCACTTGGAACAAAAGATCTCTACAATTAGAGAAGAAAGAGATTTAAGAAGAATAACCCTGAAAGTTTTGTATGGAATTCTCAAAACTTATGAACTAGATATGATGCAGAGAAAATCATTCAAAGCTAGTCAAGGGCATATTGTGGATGTGTCAAGTTCCTTGATAGCAAATGATAATAAACTGATTGAAGATGAAGCTTAATCTCAAACTCAGGTTATTCAAGCTGTTGAGCAGAAGAACAAGGAACCTCAAAAGCAAGTCATTTTAGAGCTGGAAAAGGATGAGTTTTACACTCTTGATGAACTGGATGAAATAAATCAGTCAATGGCTTATCTTGCAAGGAAATTTATAAACATCAGAGTCAAAAAGCCTAAGTACTGGAAGAGTAAAGGCCAAACATCCAACAACAGCAACTGGTGAGGAAAAACACAGTTTAATGCAACTGGAAAAGGTGGCTACAAGTCAGGATCTGTAGACAGATCAAAGATAAGGTGCTATAATTGTGATAAACTTGGCCACTTTGTTACATAGCGCATAAAGCCAAAGAAGGTGAAAAAAGACAAGAATTATTTGGAAATGGAAGAAAAATGTGAAGCAATTTTGAGAAAAGCAACAGGGAAAGGCTTATATTGGTGAGGGCAAAAGTTGGGATGATACAAATGATGAGAAAGATGGTGAAGAATATGGATATTATGCTCTCATGGCTTTGGAGCAAGGAGAATCATCTACATCTAAATCAGAGGTACCTATATTTACTAAAATTGATTTAAATGCCACACAATATAAAGAAGCTGTTGAGAAAATGAGTGTATAATGTTTTATATTCATACAAGCATGGTGACAGCTACTGAGGAAGTAAGTAGGCTATGAAAAACTTGAGATTGAGAAACAGGAGGTAGAACTGCAACTTGTTGGTCTTGAAATAGTTAAGAAAGAAAATGAATACCTCAAGAACAAGCTCAAGTGTGCCGGAGAAGTAGAGGCGGTGTTGAGAGAAAACTGAGGAAGCTCTACTTGATCCTGACTGGATAATTTCTATGCAAGAAAAGCTAAATCAATTTGAAAGAAATAAAATTTGGGAGTTGGTTCTTGCACCAAGAAGCAGAAGCATCATTGGAACTAAATGGGTGTATAGGAACAAGAAGGATGAAAATGAAATTGTGACAAAGAACAAAGCAAGACTTATTGCCAAAGGCTACTCACAAGATGAAGGAATTGACTATGATAAAACTTTTGCTCCAGTTGCAAGACTTAAAGGAATATGAATTTTCCTTGCATTTGCTGCACATTATAATTTCAAGGTGTATCAAATGGATGAAAAAGTGCATTTCTTAATGGTGAATTGGAAGAAGAAGTCTATGTGCAACAACCACCTGGCTTTGAAAATCAAGAATTTCCAAATTTTGTTTATAAACTGTTAACGGCTCTCTGTGAATTGAAGCAAACATCTAGAGCATGGTATGACACACTGTTAGAATTTTTACTCAAACATGGATGCACTAGTGGGACAATTGACAAAACCCTATTCTACAAGCAACATGGTGATGACATCATTCTAGTTCAAATATATGTGGGTGATATTATTTTTGGTTCTACTAATAAAAAGTTGTGTCAAAGATTCTCAAGACTCATGCAGAGTGAATATGAGATGAGTATGATGGGAGACCTATATTACTTTCTTGGACTTCAAGTTAGCCAAAAAAGTGACGGAATCTTTATCAGTCAAACCAAGTATGTCAAAGATTTATTGAAGAAATTTGGAATGGTGGACTTCCCACCTGCATCAACTCCTATGTCTACAGCTACCAAGTTAGATAAAGATAAGAAAGGAAAAAGTGTAGACATATCAAATTACAGAGGAATGATTAGATCTTTTCTGTACCCAACTGCTAGTATATTAGACATCATGTTTGTAATATGTCTGTGTGCTAGATTTCAAGAAAACCCTAAAAAGTCACACTTAATGGTTGTCAAGATGATTTTCAGATATCTGAAAGGAAAAACTAACTTAGGATTGTGGTATCATAAGGGAACTAGTTTTGAAGCTGTTGGATACATAGATGCAGATTTTGCTGAATGCAGGGTAGACAAAAAAGCACAAGTAGAAGCTGTCAAGTCCTAAGTCAGAGACTTGTATCATGAAATAGTAAGAAACAACAATATGTGTCAACTTCCACAGATGTGGCAGAATACATAGCTGCTGGAAGTTGTTGTGCTCAAGTGCTTTGGATTAGAAACCAGCTGATGGATTATGGCATAGTGTTATACAAGATTCCAATCATGTGTGACAATACTAGTGCAATATCTGTTATTGCTAATCTGGTTAATCATTTTATAACTAAGCACATTGATGTAATGTACCGTTTTATTAGAGAACATGTCGCAAATGGTACTATTGAGCTTATTTTTATTCCAACAGAAAAACAGTTAGCTAACATTTTCACTAAACCTTTGGATGAAGCAACTTTCACTAGACTTGTAAGTGAAATTGGTATGTTAAATTCTTCATCCTAAAGGAAGGAACTCATCTAACTAGTTGCAGCTAATTTAATTCCTGATAAATCAAAATTAATTTGATTTAATTAAAAATTAATTGAAATATGATCTATAAATATTTTAAAATTCTCTGAATATTTATTTTTCAAAAAAAAAACTTAACTTAGAATTTTTCTAATTATAAGAGCAACTACCTAAATATTAGTTCACATCATTAATATGTGAATACAAGACAAATATAAAACAGGTAAAAAGTATGTAAAGAACTGAGTTCTCGATAAGTCTAAATGATTTATCGATAAGTCATTTTGTGACTTCTCGATAGAGTTCTCGATAAGTCTCACTTATGACTTCTCGATTGACATCTTGATAAGTCGTTTTATGACTTCTCGACAATCATTGTAGAGATCTCGATATAATTATCGGTATAGAGTTCTCTACAAGTTCAAATTTTAGACTTATCAATAACTCAGAATTGGAACTATTTAATTCAATAAATTATTTCAGTTAAATACTTTTGACATAAAATCATTCTAATTTTATGTTGAATAATTTAGTCCAATAGTGACAAACTGGGTATTTGTACAACATCTCGATAAGTCACTATCCAGTTCTCGATAAGAGTCAAAAAAGTGACATCTCAACATGAGTTCTATATAGGTCATGTGACTTCTCTACAAGAAAATACCTACCGTTCATTCTTCACTTATCGACAAGTCACATTTCTACCCTATAAATACTCAGACATCTCGACATAACCCCTTTTTACGCTTTCAAGATCTCAATTGACCTAATTACTGCAAATGTTCACCATTCGCAACTGTTTCAAGCTTTTTCTCTCTTAAAACACTTACCCATTCAAAACTCAAACTCTTCATTGGCTGCTAACAACGTGAGAGCTGTCATACTCAAAGATGGAACCAACTACTTGGTGTTTGTTGATGCAAACCAAGCACCTAACAATTTTAAGTGCATTGTCAAGTTTATTTTTGAATCCTATCTCTCAGGGGCCTTGACTGGAAATCATGTGCTGTATCTGGATAAACTGAATGAGTTTGGGAACACATCAGTTATCAATATTATAGTTCATGACAATCAAGCAGTTTCTCTTATGGTTAACTGCATAATTCTAGATATAGTTGTTGAGTTCAATACAGATGACATCAACAAAGCACTGGGCATCCCTATAGACAAATTGGGTCGAAGCTCCTACTACTCAAGAGTTGGTTGAATTCATGGACTTCATCAACTATAGTGAGAAAATAGATTTGGCTAGGCTCAACAAGAAAAATCTGAGAAGGGAGTGGTCCTTGGTCTTTGACTCAATAATGAGGGCTTTCACATGCAGGAAGACTGGTTATAACAACATCTCCAATATGGTCCAAAAACTAGTTTACTCAATGGCCTACAACAAACACCTCAATGTTGGAAGCTTGATCCTGGAAGAACTAAGAACAAGGCTAACTATGCCTTTGGTACGTAGAGGTAAGAAGATATTCTTTCCTAAATTTATTATATCTACTTTAAATCATAGAGTTAATGACATACATATGTTAGATGGTATCGATAGAAATTAAATAGACATCTGCAAACAAGTGTCCAAAATTATATTTGGCTCACTAATTACAAATAATCAGGTAAATGTAAGTCTAAATATTACTGATTGCATGTTAGAGAAATTTAGAACTTACCCTTATCTTATGCCTGATACGAGGACACATTATAAATCTAGTACAACTATGGCCTATGCACCTGCAGAAGAACCCAAACAGGATAGCACACATGGGCCTTCCACAGATGAGACCTTTTCTTCAAGACCACTAGATGCTAGGAAACCAACTACTTCATCATCTCAAAAGGGTGGAGTTAGTAAAAAGAAGAGAAAGCAAACACCTCTAGTAGTAGTTAGTGAGAATGATGAGGATCAAACACAAACCTGAGTCACCCTTGGTCAAAAAGCCAAAGAAGCAAAGAAAGGTTGAGTTGACCACTCAAATGACCACATCTGCATCTTCTCAAAAAGATGCAGTTGTAACACAGGGGCATAAACAAACTCTAGTGGCACATTCTCAACAAGCTGTCACTATTAAAACAAGCATTCTCCCCAATGCACCTTGTACAGAGTCTGCACCCCCTTTTAGGCACTCCCAAGAGGGTGAAAAGGTCAAATGGTTGGCACACACACTAAGAGCACATCAATTAAAACTCCCTCATCCATTCAGGGGGAGTTACACTCATGCCTGAGCTTACACACCTAATTTCTCAAATTTCTTCATCTTTTAATGAGGGGCTTAAATATTCTTCTCAAGCCCTGTAAAAATAAAATGACACAGTTCAAGAAGCCGTGCTCACCACTCAGGCACGATCTCTAGATGGTGAGAGGCTATATGTTGAGGTAGACCTTTTTATGCAAGCCATGCCTGTACATAACAAGACTAAGTCATATCGACAGCCCTAAGGATAAGTTGTATGATAATCTATATTTGTATTTTGTAATTTTATTCCTTGAGTCTATAAAATTTTTTAGTAGATTACACTGGAGGATTTTTCTGTGAACAACCTTCAAGCTAAGGAATAAACTCTGAAAGAAGATCAAATCCTGACATGCCTCAGAGAGAAGTGCAGCTGCTTGGATTTGAATAATACTGTTCTAGGAAAAATATTATAAGTCAGATATCGAAAAGTCATAGATCAAGGGATATCGAGAAGTCTGTCGAGAAGTCCAAAATGATTTATAGAGAAGCCCCAAGAGATATCGATAAGTCAACTTACATGTAGAGATCTTAGATATCGACAAGTCAAAATGTATATGTAGAGAACTGGAGATATTGACAAGTCATTTCTTTAGGTAGAGGTCTAGAGATATCGACAAGTCCAAATCTTCATGTAGAGAACTCAAGATGTCGACAAGTCAAAAGCCCATATAGAGAACTGGAGATGTCAATAAGCCATTCTACATGTAGAGAACTAGAGACTTAGACAAGTCAAATATACATGTAGAGAACTTAAGATATCGATAAGTCATTTTACTTATCAATATGTCACTTCTCTATGGAACAAAAAGAGATCTCGGCAAACTATCTCAAATTCAGAATATAGACAAGTTCAAGATTTAAGATTATCAGTCAACAGACAATTCATTCACTAAATCGGAAAGACTACAAAAGCAGCTTGAAGAATAAAGATCAAGGGCCAAGATTCATTGGATAAAGGATGGTCACAGACCTACAAGATTCTGCACATATTTTCTAACACCGGAAAAGGAAATAGATAAGATAGATTTAAAAAATGTGTTTGTACATTTTAGTGCAAGTTTTGTAATCCCGTGTTGTTGGTCTATAAAGCATCCACAGGTCCTTAGTGTAGAAGTAACAAACAGATCTAGAAAAATCTTGTATTCTCTTCCAAGATTTGTAGTGTTGAGTGGCATTTATGACACTTTATAATGCTATATTAATCTTTGAATTGATGTATTTGTACTCAAGTCGTTGGTGTTTTAATGTGTTTTCTAGTGTTTTTGCATTTCAGGCATTATTCTAAGAATCATGTGAATTAGCATTATTTTGGTGCTAATATTGTGTTAGGATGGTGTCCAAAGAATAAAGCTCGGGAAGCCAACTTGATTGCAACATGAATTAAAGAAAATCAGAAGTTTTTCCAGAAGCATGGCGCGTGCGGCCGCGCCGAGTCGGGATCGCGGAATCCTAAATCTGGTTGATTTACAATGGGAGGACTTCTATCTTGCATGGGCTGCTATATATACTTAAATAAAGGACGTTTTCTAGAGATGGATATACCAGAGCACAAGGAGAGTCGTAAGAAAACCGTGTTAGCACGATTCGACGAAGACGAAGAAGATCTTGTTTTTACTTGTGAATCTTTGTTCTAAGTTATAACTTGGATGCTAGTTTTCTTATTCGTGAACCTTACTCTTATTTTGTACTTGGTTTTATTATTTATTCAGTATAAAGACTACATTTATTATACCATGCTTTCATTGGAACCCACGTTGATGATGAGTCCGATAATGGGCTAATCATTATCGTGGGGTTCTAGCGGATTTATTTATGGATTTCTTTAGTTAATTTGTTTCGATATCTTAGTGTGTGGTGATTGTATGATAACCTAGTATCAGTTGTGCTTATTCGTCTTATGAGCGTCGCGAACTTATAAGATAGCGTGTTAATCTTTAATGAAGCGACAGTGAATTAAAGGATTTAGAACTTGTCATGCTAGCATAGGTTCATGTGTTATTGTTATGCATGATTCGTAGGTAATTTTAACCATCTTACTTTCCCTATGTAATCACGATAGATAACTTGTGCTTAAACCTTTATGTTCTCAAATTCTATAGACATATAGGGTCTCAATATAATTGGTTTTTATTCAGCTTCTATCTCTTTTGTGGATGTCTGTTAATATGTTATTCGTGCAACGAAAGTTGGCATTTAGTAGTTTCGTGTTATCTGATTAATGCATCACCATTGCATGTTAAGATTAAGAACAATAAGACTATTGAATGAAGTATTTAATAAAGTTAGAATCCCATGTTTGTCTCATATAATATACAACTCTTCTTACTCTCTTAGTTATAATTGTTAGTTTAAATCATAGTTATAATCAACCCAATTTGTTATCGTCTTAGCATTGGATAATAACCATATCATTGGTGCATAAGTTCATAAATTACATAGGTAACCAAAGCCAGTCTCCGTGGGAACGAACTAGAAATAATTCTATATTACTTGCGAACGCGTATACTTGTGTGAATTATTAGTGTGTGTTTAGCGACTAACATGTAGCTGAGTTCTTATTTCTAAGAACACATATTTGTAGCAAAACAAATTTGATTAATATAATCAAATGAGTTTTTGATAAATTGACTGGTGTGTTTACTGTCTAACAATTTATCTCTACAAGTTTATATTTGCTTTGTCCAACTTAAGCCAAACACTTTCAAAAGAGAATTAAAATCTAAAAAACACATTCACCTCCCCCTCCGTGTTATATTTCATTGCACTCAATATCTAACAAGTGGTATCAGAGCAAAATCTGAAAGTAAACAGATAAAGATCTTGGAAGAATGAGTGCTTAAGCAGTATTAAGATACATGTCTTTGACATGATCAACTACACACTATGGAAGAAGAAAATGATACTATTCATAAGGATGGCCAGCCCTATGTGCATTCAGATTCTCAAGAATGGGCCCTTCATTCCTATGGAAAGGGTTCCTGAATCTACAGATGGAGACTTGGTCATACCTGCACATTTTGCACCGAAAGATCCCTCAACCTACACAGAGCCTGAAAAACAAAAGGTTTCACTTGATAGCATCTTACAACTCATATTGATTAAGTCTCTTGATAATGTGATGCACAATAATATTATTAATTATGAGTCTGCTAAACAGCATGAGGGTTTTATGGCTACACCTAAAAAAGGTATAACTGAAGTTTTTGAAAGGTTCAATAAGCTTATAAATGATTTGCAGCTTCATGACAAGTACTATGAAGCTGAAGAGGCCAACCTTAAATTCTTGCTCACACTTCCTGATTATTTGGAACAAAAGATATCCCCTATTAGAGAAGGATGAGATTTAAGCAGAATGACTCTAGAAGTCTTGTATGGTATTTTCAAGACCTATGAGCTAGAAATGTGACAGAGGAAGTCAATGAAAGCCCATCAAGAGCATGTTATTGATGGAACTAGTGCATTGGTAGCCAATGACAGCAAAACATCTGAAGATGAACTAGAAGCTCAAACACCAGTTGTTCAAGCTGTTGAGCACAAAAATAAGGAACCACAAAAGCAAGTCATATTGGAGCTAGAGGAAGATAAATTCTACATCCTTGATGAACTAGATGAGATGGACCAGGCAATGGCTTACCTTGCAAGGAAATTCTCTAACATAAGGGTTAAGCATCCAAAGTACTTCAAGAGCAAGGGTCAGACATCCAACAACAACAGCAATTGGAAAGGAAAAGCTCAGTTCAATTCAACTGGAAAAAGTGGCTACAAGTGAGGGCCTGTTGACAGATCAAAGATAAGGTGCTATACCTGTGATGAACTAGGTCACTTTTCCATTGAGTGTAGATAGCCAAAGAAAGTGAAGAAAGATAAAGCTTATTTGGAGTTGGAAGCAAAATATGAAGCACTCTTGAGAAAGCAACATGAAAAGGCTTATATTACTATAAGACAAAATCTGGGATGATACAAATGATGATGATGACTGTGAAGAATATAGAATTATGCTCTTATGGCTCTAGAGTAAGGTGAATCATCTGCAACCAATTCAGAGGTACCTATTCCAACCACAATTGAATTAAATGCCACTCAATATTAAGAAAATATTGAGAAAATGAGTGTAAAGATGTTTCATATTTACACAAGCATGATGGAAGCTACTGAGGAAGTGAGTAGGTTGTCAAAAATCAATGAAAAGCTTGAGATTGAAAAACAGGAGCTAGAACTGCAGCTTGTTGGTCTTGAAATAGTCAAACAAGAAAATGAGTACCTCAAGAACAAGCTGAAGTATGCTGGAGAAGTAGAGGGAATATTGAGAGAAAGAATGCATCTCAATTGTTTGGTCAGTATCATGAGAAAAAAACCATGTGCTAACATAACTATTGGTTTGGACTATGAGGCCTTGAACTCTCACAAGAAAACTGAAGCTGATAAAGGGAAAGAAATTGAGAACCAAGATGTTCCTGTAATGCTGAAAAGAGTAAATGGACCTTTATATTAAGCTTATAAAGGAAAATTTCAATAGAGTGGAGTTAGAAATCAAACAAGAAATTCCAGATGAAGACAAAGAGAAGAAAGATGCAAAATCCACTCCCATCATTGAATGTGAGAAGAATCATGTAGTGAATCAAGCTACTAAAACACCAACAAAGGAGATCAAGACTGAAAACACTGGGAAAAAGAAGAAAAACAGAAATGGAAAAATAGGTGTAAACAAGAGCAAAAATTATGTATATGTTGCAGATGCTCTAAGGAAGCAATGTCAAAAATTTGGCTCAAAAAATCATCTAACTCAACTTTGTAGAAAGACTGTTAGTGAACTAAAGTTTGGAGCATGCAAGTACAATGAGGCACTGGATGAAAATCCCTATTCCTTCTCTGATAAGTTTGATTGCATTCCTTGCAATATGAAGGTTATGACAAGTTATCATAAGTTGAGAAAAGATCTCAAGGAAGTCAATCTTGGATCCGTGATTAAAAGGAAAATAAGATCAAAATATAAATGTTGTTCTATTTGAATGTTCAAATTCTACTTCTGCAACTTTCGTGAAAAAGAAAAAAATGCCCAATACTTCTTGGGTAGCTAAGCATACTTAATCCTCACTATGTGCAAGGCAAGAAGAATAAAGTCATATGGATCATTGACAATGGATATTCCAGGCATATGACAGGTGATAAGGCCCATCTATCATAGTTTGAGGAGATGGCTGGCCCATTGGTGACTTTTGGAGACAACATCAAAGGATTCACAATGGGATATGGCAAGTTGACTGGAAATGTTGTCATTGATGATGTAGCACTATTTACTGGTCTTGAAGTAAATCTTTTCAGTGTCAGTCAGTTTACAGACAAAGGTTTCAAGGTAACATTTGACAAAGAAGATTGTTCAATCACTAGCAAGAAAAATTGTGAAGTTACTTTGAAAGAAGCAATGAAAGATAACCTGTTTGTTGCAGACTTGGATTCAGCAAACAAGGATGTAATATGTTGCTTCTACACCAAGGCATCCATTGAGCAAAGAAAACTGTGGCACAAGAAACTCTCTCCTGAATTACAAAGCAATCAATACCTTGGTGAAAAGGAATTAGTAAGAGACATGCCTACTCTGGAATTCGCTCAAGATGAAGTTTGTGAGGCTTGTCAAAAAGGCAAAATGAAGAGATCCAGTCACAAGAGCAAGACTGTAAATTTAATAAGTGCTCCACTGCAACTTATTCACATGGACTTGGTGAACCAGTTAATGTTTTATCTATATCCAGAAAGAAATATGCATTGGTGATGGTGGATGACTACTAAAGATACACTTGGGTGGAATTTATGCATTCAAAGAATGAAACTCCACACGTCATCATTAAACACATAAAGAAAGTTGAGAAACGGGATGAGGATTATAATTATGTGAAAAGATTGAGATGTGATAACTTGGAATTTTCTAATTCTAAGAAAATTCGTCAAATTTTTAATTTACATTTTTAATATATGAAATTAATATAAGACGGATATCAGTTAAAATCAAGAGTATATAAAGAACTGAGTTCTCGATAAGTCTAAATGACTTGTCGATAAGTCAATTTGTGACTTCTCGATGGAGTTCTCGATAAGTGTCTTTTATGACTTCTCGATGGACATCTCGATAAGCAATTTTATGACTTCTTGACAAGCATTGTAGAGATCTCGATATACCTATTTATATGAAGTTCTCTACAAGTACAAATTTTAGACTTATCAATAACTCAAAAATGGAATAATTTTATTCAATAAATTATTTCAGTAGAATAATTTTGACATGAAATTAATTCTAATTTTATGATTGATTTATTCAATATGAGTTGGAATAATTCAGTCCAATCAGGACAAACTAGGTATTTATTTTACATATCGATAAGTCACTATCTAGTTCTCGATAATAGTCGGGATAGTGACATCTCGACATGAGCTTTCTAATTTACGTGACTTCTCGATAAGCAAATATCAAATGTGTATTCCTTACGTCTCAAAAAGTCACATCTCTAACCTATAAATACCCAGACATCTCGACATAACCCCTCTTTACGCTTTTGAGATCAATTGACCTAATTTCTGTAAAGATTCACCGCTCTCACTCATTTCAAGCTTTTTCCCTCTCTAAACACTTACCCACTCAAACTCAAACACTTTCAATGGTTTCCAATAATGTTAGAGCTGTTATTCCAAAGGATGGAACCAACTACTTAGCATTTATGAATGCAAATCAAGCACATGATACTTTCAAGTGCTTTGCCAAATTCCTTTCTGAATCCTATCTTGCAGGAGCTTTGACTGCTAATCCTATGTTATATTTGGATGTATTTAATGAGTTTTGGAATTCAGGTGTTGTAAACACAGTTGTCCATGAGAATCAAGTAGTCTCCTTGGTGGTCAACTGCACAATTCAAGGTATACCTATCGAGTTCAATACTGATGATATTAACCAGGCCTTGGGCATACCCACAGACAGCATTGTGGAGGCTCCAACAACACATGAGTTGGCTGAGTTTATGGATTTTATAAACTATAGTGAGAAGATTGATATGGACAGGCTGGACAAGAAGAATCTAATGAGAGAATGGTCATTCATCTTTGACTCCATCATTAGAGCTTTCACATGCAGGAAGACTAGATATGACAACATCTCGAGTATGGTGCAGAAGCTGGTGCATTCCATAGCATACAATAGGCACCATAATGTTGGCATGTTGATCCTGAAAGAACTCGGCACAAGGCTGACTATGCCTTTGGTAAGTAGAAGTAAAGAAATTTTCTTCCCTAGGTTTATAATTTCTACTTTAAATCATAAAGTAGCTGACATTCATATGCTTGAAGGAACAAATAAAATCAAACTGGAAATTATAAACAGGTGTCCAAAATCTTATTAGGTTTACTAACTACAAAGAATCAGGTAAAGGTAGCTCTAAATGTCACTAACTTCATGTTGGAGAGATTTAGAACTTACCCTTACTCTATTCCTGACATGAGATCAAGTGCTATGACTAGTACAGATATGGCCTCTGCACCTGTAGAAGTACACAAACAGGATAGCACACAGGGGCCTTCCATAGCCGAGACCTTTCCTTCTCAGCCAGTACATTCTAGGAAGCCAACTACTTCATCCTCTCAAAAGTATGGAGTTAGTAAAAAGAAGAGAAAGCAAACACCTATGGTAACTGTTACTGAGAGTGGTGAGGACCAAAAACACATTGAGTCTCCCTTGGTCATAAAGCCAAAGAAGCAAAGGAAGGTTGAGTTGACCACCCAAATAGCCACCTCTGCATCTTCTAAAAAAAAAGTAGTTGTAACATAGGGGCAACAACAGACTCTAGTGGCACCTTCTTAACAATGTGTCACTATTGAAACTAGCATTCTCCCCAATGCATCTTGTCAAGAGTCTGCACCCTCTCTTGAGCAATCTCAATAGGGTGAATGACGTCATTTGATTGGCACACACAATGAGAGCACATCAATTGAAACTCCCTCATCCATTCAGGGGGAGTTGCCAAAAATCATTCCTGAAATCACTAATCTCATTTCTCAATTTCTTGCAAATTCATAATGACTTTACCAGCTGCTTCTAAACCTTTCAATTATGGTGGTGCCAAGTTTGTTACTAAAAATTACTCGGTTATACTGGACAACAACAGTGTCAATATTGATTTTCATATATTTCAGGACTACTTGAGATCTCGTGAGATTGGGTTTGCTCTCACAGCTCCACCCACAATATCAAGTGACCGGGTACTAGCTATCCGTAAAACTGGTGTTTATGATGATGTAGGTGCCGATGGGACTCCAAATATGGTGTTTGAGTTTAACAATAAGACAAAGATTGTAACTCCTCAAACTGTAAGGGATGCAATACAGTTGCATATTCATGACTCCTACTCTACTTTTGTGGGAGATGCTGAAATGATGAGGTTTTTCAATGAGATAGGCTATGACAAGGACTTGAAGAACCTTGGTCAACTAAAGAGAAATGGGCTTATGAAGGAATGGAATTTCTTTTTCGAGTGCATCATAGAGGCTTTCAACAACAAATCTTCCAACTTTGATGCTCTTCCTATCATGACACAACAAATAGGGTACTAACTAATTCATGGTGCAAATTATAATTTTGGTAGAGTGGTTTTATCTTTAATAGGTGATAGATTAACTGCTAATAAAAGTACCGTGTATTATGCTAGATTATATCAGTTGATTTTTAATATCTATTTCCATGATATCCATATCCCCACTAATCAAAATTTGTCCTTATTTAAGCTTATAAAAAAAGCTTTCTCTGATCTCATCTCACAAGATGAAAAGAAAGAGGATTTAGTTCCTTTGAGTTTGCCATTGGTTGCTAGGAACTTGCTCATTTCAAGGCTTTTTATGACTTATGGTTTTCCAACAAGCAGAGAGCTCAGCTGCAGGAAATCAACATTGGGAACCCCCTGCAGCTCACCCCAGCACAATAACCCAAACACAAACCACCTCGGGTGCCTCTCAAAAGACATCTATTATAAAAAGGAAGAAACTTAAGTTGGCTGCTAGGGTTAGAGGCTCCAGTTGAGAAACCCTAGGAGGGTAGGAGATCAGCTGCTACAAGCACTGATGTAGCCAAATCAAAATCTGATGCAACACAAGTTCCTCAATCTTCTAAACCTTTAGAATCTATAAGGAGGAAGCTTGTGCTTGCAGGATTAGAATCAGATGATGATGAGGAAAATGCTACCTTATCTTTAAAATTTCCAAGCTCAAATTTTGATTCTTCTCTAAGACCAGTTGTTCTACCAACTGATGAGGGCACACCTACTGATGCTGTTCAAAGTGCCAGAATACTGATGAAACTGGTACAAGGCCAAGGAAAAGGAAGCTGTTGAAAGCCTACTATGCTCAAAATCTGCTCAAGATTAAGGAAGAAATTATTGAGGAGACACAAAGTGCATCTACTCTAAATCCTGATTTACAGACAAATCCTGATTCTCCAGTAAAGCAGCCAAGGAAAAGAGTGAGGGAAATAACTCATGAGCAAGTAGAAGAGAGTATCAAGAGGCTGTAAAGGGAAGGTCTTTTCCCTGGATCAAGCACACAAGAACCTATATCTCAAAGGGATACAACAACTACTATAAATTCTGATCCTATCATACAAGAACCTGCGCTTCAAAGTAGTGCAACAGATATTGAAGAAATAGAGCCTCTTCCTGAAAAGTCCATTCAACAATGACATGATAAAGAATCTGCTAAGATCACAGCTGAAGTTGAAAATATTAAAGATTTTTGTCATTCTATTGAGAAGCATAGTTCTAAGCATAGAGTTGGTTTCAAACTTGGAGCAGCACATGAGTTAGAAACTGAATCTGAGGAGAGGAGTACACAAGAACATGAATGTTAAAGTCATCCAGCAACCCCTGAATCTCCAGCCCCACAAGAACCATTGCATCAAAGTTGTAATGAAGGATTAACTCCTCAAGCAGTGATATTGGTTGTAGATGCTGAAGGTAGGATTCATCCATCACCACCATCTACTGATATCCTATCAGTACCTTCATTGGATATCTTCAAAGAAGCTGAGTCTTAAGAATCACAAGGTATAAATACCGATTCCACCTTATCAATATTTATTTTAAATACTGATTTTATAGTATCAGCATTTATCTTTCATGTTATAAATCATGTTGGTATGATTATATCTAGACCTTTATTTAAGGACTACCTCTAGTTGTATGACCACATAAAACCTTTCTTTAGCCACCTCTTATTTATGTAGGACAAAATTATCTGAGCCTTTCATGTGAGAATGAGAGAAAAGATTTAGAAAAAAACAGAATTAAAGAGAGACGTGATCCTTCCTGGCAAAAGGAGAGGTAGATGAGAGTCAGGATTTAGTAATCCTTGTGAGGAAATTCTAACTATTAAAAGTTATGAGTTGTGTGGTGTGAGGAGTAGTGAGACTGCTTTAAAAGAATATAAAGATTAAGTGTTACTTGTTATATTTTACAGGTTCACAGAGTACAAAAGAAACACCTGATGAACAACAGTCTGTAGTCCCTCGGTTAAACTCTGATGTACCAAGTGCTGATAATCTCTCTGCAGATCTAAATACTGATACTTTCCTGCAGTCTACTCACTCTATCAGTCCATCACTTGTTATTTTCCCTGTTGTTGTTGAAGATGCAGATGCACAACAGTCCATTTATTAAGATCTATTCATAGCAGGGTCACCACAGCTCTCCACAGGTACTGAGGTCTTGGAGATAAATATTGAAGCTCCACCCCACCTGTCTACTATTCTTGAAGATGTGGAGTTAAAAGCTGATGACATGGAAGTTTCTGAAGCATCTGGATCATATACAACACCAATTTATGATTCTCTCTTTAATGCTGAAGTTGGAGATGAAGTTCAACAGATAGTTCAAAAACCACTTGTTGATGAAGAATCTGAACATGAGACAGTATCTAATGATGGTGAAGAGGTTGATACTTCAAATCTAAATGTCACTCTAGATTCTGAGGATGATCTAGATCAATTATTCTTCCCTGAAGATATTCCCACCCATGTGAGGCAACGGAGTTTGAAGGAGAGAGATGCCAAGAAAAAACAGGAGTTCTTTGATGATATCTGGAATGCAAAATGGAAGGATGTTGAATATCCTATATCCAAGAAATATGCTTTCAATCATTTGGAAACAGCTGAAAACACAATTCAGGATCCTGAGATGCTCAATCATCTAAAAGCATCTACTTTTTTAGTCAAATCTTTACATACCTCTCAAGAATCTACTACTTCTCAAATAAATCAAATAAAATATTCTTTTCTTGCTACAAAGCTGACTATTAATCAAGAAATTCATAAGAAGATCGCACCTATTGTTGACAGACAGACTCAAATTGAAGCTAATCAAGCTAGATTGGAGGAAAATTAGAAGCTAATGTGTGGGAAACTTACTGAGATACAAACTTCAATAGAGCTAATTCTTTCCCTTCTGCTTGGTGATGATGCCAAAAGGGGGGAGAAAATTGATAAATCTAAATACAAGCAGCTAACATTGAAAGGTGGTGATGATGAAAATCTTGATGGAGGTAATAAGGGAGGAAGAAAGGAGCTTGTGAAAAGGAGAGGTGAAGAGCTAGTTGGGACTAGTGCATCAAAAATAACTAGAACTCAATCTAAACAAGGTGGAGGAAGTAGGAGGAGTGAAAGGAGAGTACAATCTAAAGAACTGACTGCAACTACTATAACAACTCAACAAACTCTGAAAGTCACAAATGCTAATGATGACCAAGGCATTCTGGAGATAGAAGTCGGTGCAGAAGCAAGTCAGTATCTACAAACTCTGAAAGTAAAAGATAAGAAGACAACTATTTTTCACAAGGACCCAAATATTCAAGCATTTGATTCTGAGGTGAGTAGAAGAGTCTTTGAGAAAGAAAATCCTGAGTTCTGATATTAAGTTGTGACTTTCAGTAAGTCCTGATTTCAGTAAATCATGATTTGGCCTGTTGTTAAGTTCTGAAAACTAAACACAAATCATATTAGACATGACATCAGTTAATGACTCATCAGCTTTTGAGTCAAAGTGCTCATACTCTTGAGTGATTATAGTTCTCCTGTTCTTTTTGATTGCATCAGTTCCCTGGCATCTTGTCTCCAAAGCATCCCATATCTCCTTTGCACTTGCAATTAATTACCCTGTTTGACATGACATTATCAATGGCACTATGCAGCAAATGCCTTACCCTTGCATCATTGGCAATAGATGAGATGTCTTCAGCTGTGTAATCACCTTTCTCCTTTGGTATTGACTTTGCTGGTTGATCAACAACTGCAAAAGAGAGCTTGGTAGGCTTATATGGTCCTTCATTAATCCTATCAAGGTATTTTGGATCTGTAGCTTCCAGAAACATAGCCGTCTTCACTTTCCATATGGGATACTCAGAAGGTCTCAGTATGGGAACCCTAATAGTCTCATATCGACTGTGGATTTGGGTGTTTTAAGTTTCTTGTGTTTTGGTGGGCTTGGTTGGAGTTTGTGCTTCTTCAGACATGATTGTTTGGATCTTTACTGTATGCGTGTTAACAGATAGGATCCGATACCAATTGTAAGGTCACACAACACTGTAGAAGGGGGTTGAATACAGTATTTATACAATCAAATCGATTTCAACACAAGTATGTAACAAAGATCAAGAATATTTAATAAACTCTGTTACAATATGAACTGTTGTTCTCTCTTAGTGATGAATAAATATCACTAAGAGCTGCTAGGTTACAATGAATAACGTTTCTCGATAATGATAACACATATAGTGTAAACCCTAAGTCTGTGTTTATATAGTACACAGTTACAAGATAACTTCTAATTGATATGGAATATAATTCTGTCTCCTAAAATATATCAATCATATATCTTCCACAAGTTTTCCAGTGTTTTAACTCTTTCCATACATATCTTCTTTTGTTTTAGTCTCGATCTTCTCCTGTAAATCAGTTTCATTCCTTAACTGAAAGTCTTCCCGCACTTATGACCTTAAGTTCTGCTATTAAGTTCTGACTTCAGTAAGTCCTGATATGTCCTGTTGTTAAGTTCTGAAAACTAAACATAAATCATATTAGACATGACATCTCAAATATATCTAACACATTAGCTTCAAGCTTCTTCCCTGGGTCCCATTCCTCATGTTCATGGTTAGTTTCAACATCAGAGAAAGTGGGCTTCTTTGGATCAGTGCCATCATCCTCCTTCTCATCTTCAAAGTTTAGGTGAATGTGATTAACACCCTTCTTTCCTACAGGATTTTGCTTCCTCACCCGCTTGCTCAACCTTGCAGACTTCTTTTCCAACGACTCACTCATGCTGCTAATCTACTACAAGTGGTTCAGGATATCCTTGTTGGTAACTTCTCCATTGGGATCGCCATTATTGTCATTTTGACTCTTTTTCGGTGTTCGTTCCTCGTCCGAATTATCCGATATCTTTCTCTCTCAAAAAAGATATTAGAAGTGCCCTCCTTCTAGCGTCAAAAATATTATGAAAGAAAATTGATTATAACACCCCGCATTATTCGTGTTTGAATAACTAATTCACCCTTGATTTTCGGGTGAAATGTGGCTGCTGCAGCTGTTGAACAGAGGTGCAATTGCAGAAATAAAGCTGAAATTGTGTATGAAAAATGAACTGAATCAGCAAAGAACCAAGCAAAATGACTGAGAAATACCTTCTCAATTCCGTCCAAATATACTTGTAAAATAATTACAATGGTTACACGTGCCAATTTGTGTATAAAGTGAATATTCGGTCACCTTTGCCAATTGCCTACATACCCTATATATAGGGATCAAGTTCAATGTAATTCTCTAAGATTGAACTTCATTCCTTGACTAATAATCCACGTTTTTGATAAGCCAAACCAGTTCACACAGTTAATCCAATTACTTTTAAGTAAGGTTCTAGTGTCCAAGTGCGATTGGACACTAGAAACCTAATTTAATCCACAATCGAGACATGATTATCATTAATCCATGTATTTATTTTTTAATTATTAATGATTATCACGTTTATATTGATTGAATCCTGTTAAAAAACCATTCCATAAAGATAAGAACGAATTCCCTTTTTTCCAAGAGGTATCGTCCTAGTAGAAACTCCAATTCTGCCAACAGAGGTTCACTGATGCAAGACTCTTTATATAGCTTAGCTTTCCCGGCGCTTCTAGCACATCATCTGTCCATTATATACTATTCCCGGTAACAATACCTTCTATTACCAGATTTACCTATTACCTATATTACCTATTGTAAAGCTGAATCTTCCCGGTCAGTCCTAACTTCACCAGAAACCTCTTATCTTAGCACAAATACTTTCAAAACCAACTATCCTTGGACCAAATTCTTACCAAAACAGACCTTAATTTATACTAACAAAACTCAATCTCTTTCTGAACCTTAAATGGAGCCTATATAAAATTTTGGATACTTCGGTTTCTCTTTAAAAGTTTGTAATAAGTATGAAGTATCCGTGGTCGATGTTTATCCAAATGTCCAAACAGATAATATCCACCTACAAATCGCCTACTCATTGCCACTCCGATTCTGAAATAATTGAATTGTTTTTCTCTCGAGGACGAGGTTCCAACAAAGTGAGAATGTTCGGCTCTCAGTTTTATACAAGTTTTTAACTATAATATTTTTGTCGGGCCGTTGGCAGCTTTCACCAATTTACCTATAATATTTAAAGGTCTAAATTCTACACTCTAAAATATGTTAATCCATGAATTGCAAATATATCTGTTTAAGTAAGTTTTTTATTACTATTTCAAATTATAAAATCAACACCGCATTTAGATATGGTAGCTAAAAGTATCTGTAAGTCACGATGTCGATACAAAATTGAAAAGAAATTGAAGGACATCAAATCCTGAGAAATGGTTCAAATTTGTGAAGTTGTAAAAGTAGCTAAATTAGTGCATGTTCGGGTATTTATAATTTCATATTACCCCACTTAAACTTAAATGGATAATGATCTTCTTCCAAGTCATCCACACTGTTTGGTTAAATAAGAAAAAGACCATAAACACGGCATATCAGAATGTTAGATATCCTAATATTTAGTATTCCAGTTTTTATTTTCGGTCATTCATTCTATTCATTTTTCATCTTTCTAAATTTTAATAATTTAAAATTTGTGCAATATACGAAATATTTTTAATATTATATAATTTTTTAAATTTAAGTTAATAAAATTTATAAAATATGAAATTAGTTTATTTTAAAATTTTAAAATGATGTTTGTTATTTTTTATTTTAATTATGGTTGAACCCTTTATAAGTAATTTTGTTTTAAACCGAGTTCAATACACCGACTAAACTAAATCAATCTAATTATACTATTTTAGTTTTGTATTTTTAATACGGGTCAATATTATAATTTTATTTTCGTCGAAATGAATAGTTTTATCCCGAGGTTATTATCCTTGTTTTTAAATTTTCTCATTTAATTTTATATTCATATATTAAATTTTTTTAATTCATGTAATTTATAATTTACACTTTAATGTTATTTCAAAAAATATATAATAACTTTTAAGTTATAATTTACCAAATATATTATCAAGTTGTAAGTAACTTATACGTAAAATTATGTAACACCTTTATAACTTATAAGTTACGATATTAATATCACTCCTATAATATTTTTCAACTTTAAATTATAAGTTACGTTTTTTAAAAAATCACAAACGGGCTTACTCGGGGAGCATTCTTTTAAACATTCAAACTACCAAACTTTCCAAAATCAATCTGTCCTTTTAAACATTCTCTCGATGCCGATGACTACGAATTAATAATTGATAGTGTATCATATGCATTTACATAGATCTTGTCAATAACATTATTTCAAAATTTTAAGTTAGTAATTTCAAGTCATTTGACCAAATTTTAGTAGCTAGGGGCATACAGGAAAATTTTTTAACCTCGCAATCGAACCGTATTTTGCGAATAATCGATAAAAATAAATTAATTATGCATAGAAATTTCAATAATTACATATGTGTGATTTGGATGTAATTTTAAATTTTTTTAAAAATCGTCAAACCGGCCGCAAATCACGATATATATTAATAATAATATTTATTATATATAAACTAATAAGTTATTTTATTAAATATTATAAGATCAATAGATTAACATTACTTTTGTTATGATTTCAAGCCTAATTTATTACTTCGAGTATCAATATTCAAGTTCAATTAATAAATTATTAATCGGCCTATTATCCCGTTCACTTTATTAGCCACACATATGCCACTCAAGTCTAAGACGTACGCTCTCATCATGCTTCGCTGGTATTTTTTATTAGCAGTACTAGGAACAACGGGATAGTTGAGAACCGGAGTTCGAAAGTGTCCTGCAATTTATATAAGTTATAACTTATTAGTCGGAGACATTGCATTTTTTATTTCTAAATGTTAACCTATAAAATAACTCAAACCTAAATTTATTAATATTTTTTTATGATTTTAAATGTTTTATATCAAGTTGTTTAATCACAAGCCGAACCCTTCGCTAGTATTTTTTATTAATAGTACGAGGAACAAAGGGGTAGTTGAGTATCGGAGTTCGAAAGAGTCCTGCAATTTATATTAGTTATAACTTTAGTCGGAAACATTGCATTTTTTATTTCTAAATGTTAACTTATAAAATGACTAGAACCTAATTATTATTAATAATTTTTTTATGATTCTTAATATTTTATATCAAGTGGTTCAACCACAAGCCGAACTCTTCGCTAGTATTTTTTATTAGTAGTACTAAGAACAACGGGGTAGTTGAGAACCGAAACTCGAAAGAGTCCTATAATTTATATTAGTTATAATATTGGTCGAATACATTGTATTTTTTATATCTAAATGTTAACTTATAAAATAACACGAACCTAAGTTTATTAATATTTTTTTATGATTCTTAATATTTTATATCAAGTGGTTCAACCACAAGCTGAACTGCAATAATCAGAAATGATGCGGTTAATTGCAACCGTAAATGCGGCGGCTGCAAATGACAATTTTTTAAAATCATTTTTCATGATTTAATTCGATTTTTACGCTAAAATTAATTTTATTCGATCCAAATTACGTATATCCGTATCTGTAATCTACTTAATTATTATCTACGTTCAAAACTCTCGCAAGGGGCTAACAACTATATCAATCTCAACCACTATATCAACAGTTTGGATTTGATTTCCCGAATTGTTGCAAAACAGGGAGACATTAATTTCTTGTTCTAATTACGATCCCATTTACAGGTTATCGATAATTCATCTCTTGATAAAGATAAATGAGTAGCCAGATTTGTTAAAGATTAGATTGTCCTCTCATTTCCCCACTCCCTAGATCAAATAATGCATTATTACATCTAATTTAATTATATAATTAAAAAAAATCGTAGCCTCGTACGAATGTCACGATCTTTAACTTAAATTATGAATTATTAATAGGGTTATAAATTATCAGAGTTGTTCGTAAACAAAATTCGGGATCAGCTCGTTTAATTAAACTCGGCTCGGTTCGTTTTTTTAAATGAGATGGTCTTGAACATGAAAATAATTTCGGACAAATAAACGAGCCGAGCGAAACTTTTTGTTTGTTCGGCTCGAACTCGGCTCGTTTAGTTCGGACTCGGCTCGAATGAAGTTTATATATATTTTAAATAATAAATTATTACTAATCACTTCAATATTTGTATTCGTACATTTTCTCATTATTTATTAATAATTAATTATTTTAAAATTTTTGTTTATATTTTTAAATTTAACACTTAGTTTTTTCGTAACTAAATTATCAAATTGTTATCATGATACATTTATCTCCAATTATTCATATTTCTTAAACATTATTAAATAACTTGTAATTTACGTAAATCAAATTTAAATAAAATAACAAAACATAATTAAATTTGACATCGTCATTTTAAAAAGTAATGTATGATTTATAAAATTACGAATATCTCAATAATTAAAAATAAAATTGGATATATATTTTTAAAAATCATCTTGAAAAATAAAATGATATAGCTAGATTAAGAATTAAGTGTAAAATGTGAGTGTGCATATATAATTTTAAGGTAAAACTAGTAGTTTATCTCGATACAACTTGTAAAATTATAAATTATAATTTAAGGTTATTCGATTGAAAATTATATTCAAGATATTAGTGGATAACTCGACTCGACCCGAGTTCAGCTCAGCTCGGGTGTTTGTGAACAAACTCGTATTCGGCTCGAGTTCGACTCGTTTATAAATGAGTCGAGCTTGAATATCAATTTTCGCTCGGTTATTAAACTCGGCTCGGCTCGTTTTAAAAATAAATTAATTTCGATTGGGCTCATACAAAACTCACTCCATTCTATTGGTTTGCAGCTCTAGTCATAAGCACCAACAAAGGTTATATAAAGAAATAGAGCAACATAGTGATAAGCAGGGTGTAACGCATATCAATAGGTTAATGCTAGTCTCATATAATTGTTAAGTTCCAATCATTTGGATAAAGTTAACAGGCACAAATGGTTTTCATATCAATAGACAAAAGCCAACGTCACTTTTTTTATATATATTCTATTCTTGATATGATTTTACACGTCCAATTAGTGCACATATTCATGACAAATCTAATGGTGAAAAAGTAGAAATAATGAAGTCTGAATAGACATCCACTTTTGTAATTTTCGTCATCAAAAGAAGTTGACATTTCCACCAACCTCCATCATGAGAATTGATAACGTACCGCATGAATGATGCTTCGTGTATTTTAGTTATCATTTCTTACATTCTTTTATCCAACTTGATAGGCATCAATTTTTTTGATACGGCTTATATATATATATGTATATATATATATATATATTTCATTTTCTATATATCAGGGTGACACTGTGCATTTCCGTGAGGATGGATGGAAGATTCATTTTTAAAGGTGGAAATGATGAAACTTAATAATCTATTCACTGTGAATGTAGCCGTCTCGTAATATACTTCCTCCATTTCATAATAGTAGTCTCGTAATATATACTCCCTCCCTCCGTCTTTAGTATCCGGATTATAATTTGGAAACTTGCCTTGAGAGTTTAGCTCTCAATCTGATTGGATTTGGTTTCCCTTGTCCATCTTCTTTAGTATCGACATCTTTTGCTTCCGACTGAGACTGACAAGGATTTGGCGGGACATCTATTGCAGGTGAGCAGTTAAAGAACTGGTGTGGCTGCACCACCAGATAAGAATTCTCAAGAGGGCGTACAAATAAAAACACAACTTAAATGGTCAAGATTCAGATTTAGATTAGATTTTTCACTCGAGTGCGGGATATCTATTATTGATGTATGCAGAAAATGTGAATAGGATACTGCCAATATTGATCAAGACCGACGATCCATCATGATCAACGATTTCACAGTTTCGAAAATAACGAGACCCATTATACAATCATACTAGAACTTGCAAAGTTGCAATGAAACAATAGTGTGATTTCAACTAATAATAGTGTATGTTATAATAAAAAAAAAAAACTGATAGTAGTAGTGTAAAAATAGGTGCTTAGAAGTTAAAAGCAAACTGTCTGGTAAAAAAACACATGCTGGATGCTTGGAGACGGAACAGAAACAATTTTTTACTATTCTAAGGAATCCTGATACATACATGAAGCATGAAGCTAATGCGTTCTACTGGCACCACAGGCCAGTCTTCCAATCGAGGAACGTGTGTCATTCCAAATACATACCTAGATTAACAAATGCAAAGAGAATTAAGCATTGTCATGATGAAGAATTTCTTGTCTTCTTTTTCTGTTGCCAAACAAAATGTAGCCTATCAAGCTCAACATATGCATGGCGATTTCAGGTCTTAGTTCTATAAACGCATCAGAATACAGATATACGCTGTCCATCTGCAATTATATATTCTATTTCACAAAGTCTGCAAATCGTAAATTGTAATGATGCATCATATATTCTGTATAAGTGTCACGTAGCAGGATGGAATTTGAAGGAAGAAATAAAAAATTAAACTTGAGCTTGCAAATACTGATCTAGGGTGTGCATTGGCAAAGACCACTTCCAAAATGAAGGGTTGCTAAAGTTGCAATCCAATGGCAATCTCGCATTGCTTGCAATTCTGATTTAAGCACCGTTTCTTTGGTATAAAAAGCATTGTTGTGAACATTGTCCTTCCCGAATTCTTGGGCTATAACATCAACCTCGACAACTTACATGATACGTTATTTAAAATAGGATCAGAAAAGAAATTGTGGAAAGTTTCATGGCACGGGAGATAGAGCGCATTGTCAGTAAGGTTTGAAACAATACAGGTCAACAGTACAGAGCATATAAAATAAGTTAATGACACAGAATCAGGCTTAGATCAGGCTTTTAAAAATGAAGATGCCATGCCATATACTGGAACAGAAAAGTGTGCATATAGTGCAAGGGTGAACCAGTAACTAGGAAGTATGTGTGAAAACAATCTGCGATTAATACAAATAATCAAACAAGTGTGTGCGTGAGTAAACGAAATCAAACGGAGGAAGAAAAGATATAAACAGAAGAGAGATCCTCGAGTCCAGTTGAAACTGTCTCCTTAAAGCTATTTCGCCTCTCACCGTATGTGCGAGTCGATAGCCTCCCAGGATAAAACGAGGTAGCGGCGGCGTTACGGATAACGAGCACCTTCAGCGAGCTTGAACGGGCACGAAACTATCACCGAGAGAGAGAGATTTGTGTTTAGAGACGAATATGTTTTTGGTGTGTCTAACCCTAACGCCTTAGAGGTGTTTATATAGGTGTAGATAGACTTGTGCGCTACTCTTTTCCATAATTAAATATCATTAATTATGGAATCGGTGTAATACTTGCAAGCTACTCTATTCCATAAATAATCTGAAACAGAATCAGATTGAATATATCAAGACATACACCATATCAATTAATCTGAAACAAAATCAAATTAATTTATGCCATAATATTTGAGCCAAATTCTAATGGAAAATAATAATTTCCATTATTAAGAGAATATCATCATATCTCACACATCTTTTAGTCATAATGCTCAAAAATATGACTTACCAATATGGGACTTATACCCATATTTTCCAACAATCCCCCACATGGGTGAGATTGGTAATCTTAGTAGCACACACCAGACAGACAGACAGACAGACACGGAGTTTGACTTGGTGATAATTTCTTCGATCAGATATAGCATACGATAGGTAGAGAATGCTCCTTGAACCTTCGCTCGAGTAAGCATACCGACTTTACTGGTAGACAGTAGACGTGCTTGTCCTTGAACTGTTCGACCGTTTATGTAAACGATGATATACTTATCACTATATCGTTTCTGACTCGTTCAGCTCTCATGAGTATGTCCATTTTGGCCATGGAACATCGTCCTGGTTCTGCAGAAGTTTCTAAAGAATTGTGCCTCGCAATTCTCCTTTGAAGCGGCCCCACTTCTCTCCCACATAGGTGATCTTTATCTTATAGAGTAACCCGCGTTTACTCAACTGAATTCCATGCGTTCACTCCTGAGCTCCACGTATTCATCAAAGATCATTAAAGGCTCAAAGCTTAACCTCGTACCTTACGGGTCTCACTGTTTCCTCATCATAGGAACAGGCCAGGGGTTACCCCCACAGTGATTTGGTCATCATGATTTAGTTGTCCCATTGAACCAAGTTCTTGGGATCTCCAGTCAGCAATGGTTGGGTGTCCACCATGATGCCGTTAAGCAATAGGCTTAAGGCCCATCCCTCTCGATGATTTCTCAACCACTTCTCTTGATAACCCTTTGGTTAGTGGATCCGCGATATTATCCTTTGACGGTATATAGTCAATAGTGATAATTCCGGTTGAGATCAATTGTCTAATGGAACTGTGTCGTCGTCGTATATGACGAGACTTTCCATTATACATCGTGCTCTGTGCTCTGCCAATAGCGGATTGACTATCACAGTGAATCCCTATTGCAGTTACAGGCTTTGGCCATCTTGGAATATCCTCCAGAAACTGACGTAGATATTCAGCCTCTTCGGCGCATTTATCTAGTGCCACAAACTCAGCTTCCATCGTGGAATGAGTTATCACCGTTTGTTTTGAGGATTTCCATGATATTGCCGCTCCAGCTAATGTAAACACATAGCCACTCGTAGACTTAAGTGCTTTCTTGCTAGATATCCAATTTGCGTCAGTATATCCTTCTAATACTGCTGGGTATCTGCCATAGTGCAGTCCATAGTCTCGAGTTCCCCTCAAGTACCTTAGTACCCTTATAATCGCTTTCCAGTGATCAGCTCCCGGATTACTCGTAAACCTACTCAACTTGCTAATTGAGTATGCAATGTCTGGTCTTGTACAACTCATGAGGTACATCAGACTACCAATTATCCTCGAGTATTCCAATTGGGAAACAGCTACACCTTTGTTCTTGGATAGGTGCAAAGTCATATCTACAGGTGTCCTAGCTTTCTCAAAGTCATCCTTAAGAAACTTCTCAAGGATCTTGTCAACATAATGTGGTTGACTTAATGCGAGACCCTCTGATGTTCTAGAAATTTGAATTCCCAGAATTACATTTGCTAGTCCCATATCTTTCATGTCGAACCTTGATTTCAACATGTCCTTTGTAGATTTGATAACTTTATCATTGCTTCCAGCAATAAGTAGATCATCTACATATAGTGTCATCATGACATAGCCATTGTCATTCTCCTTGACATAGCTGTTCTCGTTATCCTTGTAATAGGCACAACTATCACATTCATTGATTTTAAAACCATTGGCCAGCACGACCTCATCAAATTTTTCATGCCATTTCATAGGCGCTTGTTTCAAACCATACAATGATTTCACCAATCTACACACTTTCCTTTCTTGTCCTGGGACAACAAACCCTTCAGGTTGTTCCATATAGATTTCTTCATCTATGTCTCCATTTAGGAAAGCTGTTTTCACATCCATTTGATGTACAGTTAGATTACGCATTGCAGCAATAGCAAACATCATCCTTATGGACGTTATTCTCGTTACAGGAGAATATGTATCAAAGTAATCAAGGCCTTTTTGTTGCTTGTATCCTTTAATTACAAGTCTGGCCTTATACTTATCAATAGTGCCATCAGTTTTCAACTTCTTCTTGAAAACCCACTTGCTACCTAATGGTTTGCAACCAGTTGGCAAGTCCACTAATTCCCAAGTATGATTTTGCATAATTGAATCAACTTCATTCTTGATGGCCTCTTTCCACATAGGTCCATCAGGTGAGGTAACCGCCTCCTTATAAGTTTTTGGGTCACCTTCTTCGAGCAAATAGGTCATAAAATCAGACCCATAGGATTTCTCCGTTCGTTGTCTTTTGCTCCTTCTCACTACCCCCACATTTTCGTCTTCACTTTCGTCACTCTCATTATCGTCATCTACAGACTCATGAGATCGTTTAGACGTCGTAGGTTGTTGGTTTCCTGGATTACAGGGAAACATCGTCTCAAAAAATGAGGCATTTCTTGATTCCATAATGGTATTCTTTTGAATATCAGGAATCTTGGATTCATGAACAAGAAACCGATATGCAGTGCTGTGTGGAGGATATCCGATGAAGACACAATTCACAGTCTTAGGACCTATCTTCACCTTCTTCGGTGTAGGGATCAGTACCTTTGCAAGGCACCCCCACACTTTCAGGTGTTGGTAACTTGGTTTCTTTTTCTTCCACATTTCATAAGGACTTACATCCTTATTCTTGCGCATCGTAATATTTAAAATATTATTTGCGCTTAAGATGGCTTCTCCCCACATCGATTGTGGGAGCCCAGAGCTTAACAACATCGCATTCATCATCTCTTTCAGAGTGCGATTCTTCCTTTCAGCCACACCATTTGACTGAGGGGAGTATGGTGCAGTGACCTCATGGATTATACCATGTTGTGAACAGAATTCCCCAAACGGTTCAACATATTCACCTCCACGATCACTTCGTATCGTTTTGATTTTCTCAGTTTGTTGTGTCTCAACTTCTTCCTTATAGATTTTAAATTTATCTATAGCTTCGTCTTTGCTTTTCAACAAATATACATAGCAGTATTTTGTACAATCATCAATGAATGTAATAAAATACTTGTTTCCTCCTCTTGTTGGAGCGAATTTTAAATCACATATGTCGCTATGTATTAGGTCTAGCACTTTGGTGTTCCTTTCCACACGTTTAAATGATGATCTCGTTAATTTTGCCTCAACACAAGTCTCACACTTATGTTTTGGATCGATAGTAAGTTTAGGTATGTATTCTTTTGCACTTAAACGTCGTAAAGTGTCATAATTTACATGTCCTAATCTAGCATGCCATAAATTAGGAGACTCAAGCAAGTAAGCAGAAGAATTCTTCATTTCATTATCGTCCTTAACGGACATTACATTGAGCTTAAAAAGCCCATCAGTTAAATAACCCTTGCCTACAAACATACCACTCTTAGACAAAATAACTTTATCTGACTCTATTACAATGCGAAAGCCATGCTTATTCAACAGAGAACCAGACACAAGGTTCTTGCGAATATCAGGCACATAAAGTACATTCTTCAAAGTCAGATTCTTCCCAGAGGTCATCTTCAGGATCACCATGCCTTCACCCTCAATGGTAGAAGTTGCTGAATTCCCCATGTAGAGTTTCTCACCAGCATCGGAAGCTTTGAGGCTAGAGAAAACCGCCTTGTCTGAGCAAACATGCCTAGTAGCACCAGTATCAATCCACCATTCACGTGGATTAGAACCGACCAGGTTCACTTCAGAGACCGTAGCACAGAGGTCTATGTCACCCATCTCCTTGGAGATATTCTCTACCATGTTTGCTTCTTTCTTCTTGTTGGGCTTCTTGGGCTTCTTGCAGTCAGAAGACCTATGACCAACTTTATCACAGTTGTAGCACTTCCCTTGAAATTTCGACTTCGAAATCCCTCCCTTGGGTGCCAGCTTTGCCCCTTTACCAGAATTAGCCTTCTTGGGCTTGGAGCTTTGAGCATGCTCCACCATGTTTGCCTTCTCAGTGGCAACGTTAACTTTCTTCTCGGACCCTCTGTTGTCTTCTTCAATACGAAGTCTAACAATAAGATCCTCCATAGACATCTCCTTTCGCTTGTGCTTAAGGTAGTTCTTGAAATCTTTCCATCCAAGTGGAAGCTTTTCAATAACAGCAGCAACTTGGAAAGACTCACTTATGACCATTCCCTCAGCATGAATGTCATGAATGATCACCTGCAGTTCCTGCACCTGACTGACCACCGTCTTAGAGTCTGCCATCTTATAATCAAGAAAGCGGCCAACAATCCACTTCTTTGCCCCAGCGTCCTCGGTTTTATACTTATGGTCAAGTGACTCCCATAAGACCTTAGCTGTTGGCTTTGCGCTGTATACGTTATACAACGAGTCAGACAAACAATTTAACACATAGTTCCGACAGATGTAGTCGGAGTGCTTCCAAGCATCAGCAGCATACACAGTCTGCATGTTACTCTCAGCAGTGAGCAACGGTGGTTCTTCCTTAAGGAAGCGATCCATATGCAACGTGGTCAGATAAAAGTGCATCTTTTGTTGCCAACGTTTGAAGTTCGTTCCGTTGAACTTCTCAGGTTTTTCAGCATGTGCAGCAGGCACAGTTGGCATAACAGGTGCAGCAGGCACCACGGGTGGAACAGATGGTACGTGCGTCTGTACTACAGGTGTATGCACACCAGTAGGCACCGCAGGTATGATCGGAGGAGTGAATCCTGCCGATATCTGTCCAAGAGGAACACTAAACTGTCCAATGACAGTGTGTCCCACAGGCACATGTCCCGAAGGCACATGTCCCGAAGGCACATGTCCAACAGGCGTTTGACCCCCATCAGATCGTACGATCCGTGCGTTAGGGTTAATCGGCTGCTGGTGAACCCCATCAGATCCAGTGATCTGTGCGTTGGGATCAGCCGTCATGTTCATCGAATCGTTCACAGTTTGGTTCTCCATCGATCTGTTACTCAACAAAACAAGCAGATACAGATGTATCAGTCACAGATGTATATAAAATAAATAGCTTTAAGATTGTGAAAACAATCTGCGATTAATACAAATAATCAAACAAGTGTGTGCGTGAGTAAACGAAATCAAACGGAGGAAGAAAAGATATAAACAGAAGAGAGATCCTCGAGTCCAGTTGAAACTGTCTCCTTAAAGCTATTTCGCCTCTCACCGTATGTGCGAGTCGATAGCCTCCCAGGATAAAACGAGGTAGCGGCGGCGTTACGGATAACGAGCACCTTCAGCGAGCTTGAACGGGCACGAAACTATCACCGAGAGAGAGAGATTTGTGTTTAGAGACGAATATGTTTTTGGTGTGTCTAACCCTAACGCCTTAGAGGTGTTTATATAGGTGTAGATAGACTTGTGCGCTACTCTTTTCCATAATTAAATATCATTAATTATGGAATCGGTGTAATACTTGCAAGCTACTCTATTCCATAAATAATCTGAAACAGAATCAGATTGAATATATCAAGACATACACCATATCAATTAATCTGAAACAAAATCAAATTAATTTATGCCATAATATTTGAGCCAAATTCTAATGGAAAATAATAATTTCCATTATTAAGAGAATATCATCATATCTCACACATCTTTTAGTCATAATGCTCAAAAATATGACTTACCAATATGGGACTTATACCCATATTTTCCAACAGTATGTGCCTGATTGAATACTTCTCCACAATCAACAGCCATATCCATACGAGCAACAAAAAAGTGCTAGTGAAATGGTGCATACTGTTATCAATCTTGTACGATAAAGACATTATTATATATATATTGAATATATAACTAATTCATAAGAACATTGCTAATTCTTAAATCACATAAGCATATAAGAATTAACAATTAAATTAGGAGAAGGGTTTGAGAAAACAAATAGAGATTGGATTTAATCTCGAGTCCAGAAAACTGTCTCCTTAAAGCAGTTTCGCCCCGCACCATCCGTGTTTAGCGACCTGCTTCCCAGGATAAAACGAGATACTAGTATAATCGATAGATCGAATATACTCTCAGCGAACTTGAACTGAGCCCGAGAACTATCACCGAAATATTGGAAAAATTTAAGACTAAAGAGACCAAGAATGAAAGAGATGACTCTTATTTCCTTGACTTAATAAAACTGGTGCCCTAAGACTCTATTTATAAAGAGAGGCTTGAAAGGACTTGTTTTTCTTTTCGATGTGGTACATGGTATTTATAAGAAAAACTAAGGAATAGGTTTGTGCTACTCTCGATGTGGTACAAAACCACTTTTCATATTAAAAGGTAAAATTTTGGAATATCAGTTCTCATTCACCTTTTACTCATTTTGAGCGTGTTAATATGCGTTGGAATCCCCTCGAAGAGAAGAATACGTTCCAATAAATACACACCACTAACACATAATGTGTCTCACTCATATAGAGTCTCAAAATGATTCACAACTTAGTCTAAAATACTAAGTTTGTCCAACAATCCCCCACAAATGAGATTGATGGTCCAGTAGCACGCACCACATAGACACCACATAGACAGACAGACGCGGAGCTTGACTTGGTGATAGTTCTGGCGGTCAGATATAGCATACGATAGGTAGAGAATGCTCCTTGAACCTTCGCTCGAATAAGTATATCGACTTTACTGGTAGACAGTATGACGCGATGTCCTTGAACTGTTCGACCGTTTGTGTAAACGATGACATACTCATCACTATATCTTTCCTGACTCATTCAGTTCTCATGATTATGTCCATTTTGGCCCTGGAACATCGTCCTGGTTCTGCAAGAGTTTCTAAAGAATTGTGCCTCGCAATTCTCCTTTGAAGCGGCCATACTTCTCTCTTACATAGGTGATCTTTATCTTATAGAGTAACCCGCGTTTACTCAACCGAATATTATGTATTCAAACTTGAAATCCTTGTATTCGTCAAAGATCATTAAAAGCATAAAGCTTAACCTCGTACCTTACGGGTCTCACTGTTTCATCATCATAGAAATAGGCCAGGGGTTACCCCCACAGTGATTTAGTCATCATGATTTAGTTGTCCCATTGAACCAAGTTCTTGGGATCTCCAGTCAGCAAGGTTGGGTGTCCACCATGACGCCGTTAAGCAATAGGCAATGCTCATTCCTCTCGATGATTTGACAACTATCTCTCGGTCTAACTAGATTCCCTTGTCTTAAACAGATTCACTCAGTTTAACCATCTGGTCAGTGGATCCAAACATTATCATTTGACTTTACATAGTCAATCATGATAATTCTCGTTGAGAATAGTTGTTTAATGGTATTATGTCCTCATCATAGATGTGAGACATACCATTTCATACACAATAATGTGATCTCCCAATTTGCATATTGATTACACGATATATGCATATTGAAGACACATTTTCCTTGTCATTTAGGAATATCCTTACAAAGTGGCTACTCAGCCTTTTAACTGCATTTATTTTATGCACCAGACCCGTATTCCATCATGAATCGAGCTAAGTTTAGGATTTCCATGACACGACTGCTAAGTGTGAAATGTATTCTCGAATGACTTTTAAGTTCTTAAAGTCAAATATCTAATTTACATACTATATTCACATAGTACAATTAGATATCTTTCGTATTGCAGTCCAAGCTCACGAGCACATATCATACACCTTAAATCTCATTGCAATCACTTCCAAGTGACCAATTTCCATTGTACTCGTGCATCTACCCAGTTTACCAACTGTATAGCCTATGTCTAATTTTGTACAATTTTAAAAAGTACAACAGACTTGCAATCCTTCTTGAGAGATCCTTGTTCATCTACGCTTGGATAAATATAAATCCATTCCAGCTATGACAACTTTAGCTTCGTTGATCTCTTCAAAATTCACATCACCAACATGTGACATGTATCATCTAAAACTTTTAAAGTCACGAAGATTGTAATCTTCAAATAAAACTTTTCAATCTCATCAAGATTTTCAGAGATGATCCTCTTGTCATTACTTCTCGTAATGATCAGATCACTCACATGCAATCAATTATGACTTGCATATCATGTGTAAATAACACATGCACGCTTGTCAATTCTCTGATTTTGAATCAGTTTGACATCTCATATTGACATATTTCACATTTATGAAATAACTTTACTAGTTATTACTTAAGGCTTCACTTGTTATTGATATTACCAGCTTTTAGCGTCCCAAAAAACCAGCAATTTCAGTTTGCATCATTACCGAGTTTAAGCGTCCTTAAACTGGCAATCCTTATTCACATAGCAACCAATTTTGTGCGTCCTCAAAATGGCAACCATGTCATTTATTTGAAGCCATTGCTTATCATAGCAATATCAAATTTAATATGCCATTATTTCGTGTCAATATTGTTTCACTCAACATGATCACCGAAAATACAGATTTTCTACTCTTGCTTTATCTAGAGCAACTCTCGGGTTCACGTAAATAGATATTTCTCCAAATATCTATTTAGAAAGACCATCTCAATGTTCATTGATGCACTTTTAAATTTCACAATACGATAATTTTAGTATCATCTTAATGAACATTATTCTCAAAACTCGAGAATATTTCATAAATTATATAAGGTCATCACTTTCGACTGTAATATTTTTGTATCAGTCTGACCTTATACTTCCTTCAGACCCAGATATATTTTTCCAATTTAAAAATTCATTTGGGTCCTAATGCTTCTATCTCGTAAGAAGATCTATATATTTTTTAAACAAGATTCTGTCAAACAGAACCACTCTCTCTATTTCTTAACATCCTTTCCCCCACCCATAGAGAGAACATGCACAATCCATTTTCTAGTACACGTGCTAGAAAATCTTGATTTATTGACTCTTAGTAATAGTCAAATTTTCTCTTGATATATTCACTTATCAAGAAATTATACGAGAAGCGCATTGCTTCTATTAAATTTACGAGTTCACCTTCAAGCAAATTATCAAGACAATCGGGACTAGCAATTATCCAAGTCTTTTGCTCTCTGCAGGTTCATCATCACATTCATCCAATAACTCGTAAGTTCATTTAGATGACTTTTAATTACAGATCTACTAGGATCTACTAGCTTATCGCATAAGCATTCCTAAACTCTGTAATAGTATTCTTACGAATCTCAAAAATTAGATTCATATATCGGATATTATTAGACTCAACCATTGTCTATGTATCCATCCAAAATATCTCAATTGATTTTGGATCTCATGCTACCAACAGAGGTATTGGTATCAAGTTTCGAGATACCCCCACATTTCAATTATTTTCAAGAATGTTTAATTACATTCCACTATTCATAGAAAATTCAATAATTTTCTATTTTAGATACCCCCACAATTTTAATATTTTACAGAATGTCAGAAAATATTCCAAAACTAATAGGAAATTTAATTATTTCCTTCTGTGGTATCATGTTTAAGGAACGATTAGCCCTTCGTAACTAATATCCTCAAATTCAGTAATAGTCTGAGCTGATCACAATCGTTTTGCATCTCTCTCAGAGCGCAACTCAAGCCTGCATCAACTCCATTTATTTAATGCGAGTAAGGTGCAACGACCTCATGAATATTCACGTTGCAAACAGAATTTGCCCGGTGATTATTCATCATCAAATTTATTCACTACCATCTTAATTATCTGTATTAAGTTGGATTTGCCCTTGAGTTTATAGAGCACACATCTCTCTATTTAGCTTCAATATTGACTCGACTACGAGTACGAGTGATAAATGTTTTACTATCAAACCAGACAGTAAACACGTATCGTGTCACTACCTCTCATCTGAGCAGGTTTTACGTCATTCATTAAAACCTATAAGATTTTAATATCATGTTTAAAGAACTTCCCGTGGTTCTTATCATTAAAAATTCAATTACCGAATTTCTCTAAAATATTTACATGGTTCACACGAACCTACATTTCTGGCTCACCTACTGGTATAACCATAAAAGGCCCAAGGAAGAATATAAATCTTCAATAACCCCACATTCAGTGATCCTTGATCAACTGATGCGTTAGGGTTAACAACTTTTCGGATTCTCTCCAAAGTTCAGCGTAACTACTGAGATCAATATTCGCCGTATTAAGTATCATATGGATCACTATAATAGGCTCGTGTGTCACTGCCGCAGCAGACCGACACCAACACGTGAAATTACTATTTAACTGGAGGAAAAATCCAACCAGAAAAATATAATTTATGTGCCGACCCATAACCTGTACTCCAGGCCCATTAGGTTTTTTTAATGTGGAGAATCCTGAGCAATTGTAAATCTGGTTCACTTCAGCTGCCCACCTCGTCACATTATTTAACAACAAACATGTTACTGCATTCTATCCAGTATTACAAATTTGTGATATAACTCCATTATTAAAGATTAAACAATAATAATTGATGCTTTATCATCACTCAACAATGATTAAAAAATTAATCACCAAATAATCAAGTTCCATCATGAAGGGTCACATTTATGTAGCCATATCATTTAATTGCATAGCAATATCATGTTATGAACTTGCAAACACGCATGTAAACTATAGCATATACGATTCTTGTATCAGTGTACTAATAATTCCAAAATCAATTCAGAATTAAGAAATCAATCACCATGTTAACAAAACATAATAAGCTATCCATTAATAGCGAAAACATGGACGAATTATAAATTTGGGTTTAATCTACCAATTTATAATGATCAACCCGAGAGAGATGTCACCAAATATGTCCACTTGAATATAAGTTGATCATAAATCAATAACCATTAAAGCATCAATAGCCTTATAAGAAACCAATTATCCAACAACTTTGTGCTTACTTTTGCCTCGTACCTGTTATGCTTAAACAAAGCACCACTTAAAATCAAATTTATATTAATTTCAAGCACATGACAACAAGTGATCAAAGAAATTAACGCACTAAATTTAATTTAATTAATGAGGCAAATAATGGCCACTCATATACCCATAAATAAATCCAATTTAAACAATAAAATTGACCTTTGCGTCTACTCACAAGAAAGTATGAAAATTGAAGAAAACTGCTTTAAGATTGTTATCAATCTTGTACGATAAAGACATTATTATATATATATTGAATATATAACTAATTCATAAGAACATTGCTAATTCTTAAATCACATAAGCATATAAGAATTAACAATTAAATTAGGAGAAGGGTTTGAGAAAACAAACAGAGATTGGATTTAATCTCAAGTCCAGAAAACTGTCTCCTTAAAGCAGTTTCGCCCCGCACCATCCGTGTTTAGCGACCTGCTTCCCAGGATAAAACGAGATACTAGTATAATCGATAGATCGAATATACTCTCAGCGAACTTGAAATGAGCCCGAGAACTATCACCGAAATATTGGAAAAATTTAAGACTAAAGAGACCAAGAATGAAAGAGATGACTCTTATTTCCTTGACTTAATAAAACTGGTGCCCTAAGACTCTATTTATAAAGAGAGGCTTGAAAGGACTTATTTTTCTTTTCGATGTGGTACATGGTATTTATAAGAAAAACTAAGGAATAGGTTTGTGCTACTCTCGATGTGGTACAAAACCACTTTTCATATTAAAAGGTAAAATTTTGGAATATCAATTCTCATTCACCTTTTACTCATTTTGAGCGTGTTAATATGCGTTGGAATCCCCTCGAAGAGAAGAATACGTTCCAATAAATACACACCACTAACACATAATGTGTCTCACTCATATAGAGTCTCAAAATGATTCACAACTTAGTCTAAAATACTAAGTTTGTCCAACACATACAGTCTAAGAGCAATTAATGTACCGTACTTTCGAAACTCCCCTGGCTGCAATGCACCCAAGTTAAGGATTCCAGTAAGTTAAGTGAGTGAGCATTTTTTCCAAAGCCATCTTCCCCTGCATAAAATGCATTTTTCCTGTAATGTGGATCATTTGGATCGCCATAGGGTACAACTATCTCCACAAAACTCAACCTATGGGCTATGGGCCTTCGCCCCCTACTTCCATCAACGTATGCAATGGAATGTAAAACCAAACCTTCCCTGGGGGTGAAACCAATTCGAAAACTTCACTGCCAACAAGCAAATTACATACAGTATTAAGTTTATAATTCTCCCTACTAGTACAACATTTCCGATACTGTTAACAGAAGAAAGAAACGAACCTTCTGCCACTTAACAAAATATCCACTAACATGAAAGCTTGGACCCTTGGGCTAAACAATTTGCAAAGTCTTCACATCACTTCGATCAATTCCTCCTCTTGTCTCGCCAGGAGTGTAATTCCTTAAAGGATCTGCTGGAGGTAAGGGCACAAGTTTGCGGTCTTCAAACTCAATCACAACCATGTTTTGCATATCAACCAGCAAATAAATGCCTTCCAGCGGACGTGCATAGCCATTTTCCACTTTCTGTTCGGCAAAATATAAGTAGTTTGGCCAGTCTGCGGCTAGGAGCATCAGCATTGCTATAATAAGCAACACCCCTGTTTAACATTAATTAAGCAGATTATTATCATTTTCTTTTATCGCTTCTTTTATCACCCATAGTGATGCAGAAATCTTTTAACTAACCAAGCATCAACCATGACAAGATCCATATCCTCAATACCCCTTTTCTTCATAGCTTTCCCGAAAGGAGAATACTCTTTCACAACTCCTTCGCATTCAGCATACTCCACAACATCCTATAGTAGAAACTGAATAGCATGACCGTTGGAGAGAAATATATGATTATGCAGCAGGTAGACTGTATGGTCAACTTTCCCAAGTGCCATAAGTAAGACAAACATATATCTGAAGCCAGAAAACATAACATTTCAGAATGGCTTAAAGTTTTCAGTATCATACTATCATGAATCGACAGCTTACATATCTTTAAGCATTAAACTTACGATGCACCAGTTCTAGATTGTGAAGTTATAAGAACAGTGAACAGTGATTATTTACTAAAAGTTATCCTAAATTCATTAAGTGCACAGTCATAATTTTCAAAAACAAATTTCTTCTCTTTAAACTCTATTAGAGTAAAAGGGCAGTCTAGTTTTTTCCTATAGGGCAACCGGACATATTAGTCTTTGTACATCTCAATTCTGTTACTAGTTAGTTACAGATATATAGTGCTGAAATGAAGCAAAGAGAAATTTTGAGAATGTATGCTGTATTCTAGAGAAATGAATAAATGTTTCTTTCTGTTCAAGATCTGATCACTTCATCTCTTTCTTTATGGTATCAGAGCTGTGAATCTTAATTCTTGAATTCGATTGAAACAATTCATCCTTGCAGATAGAATACGAAGTGATACAATCAGAGCAGTTGCATTTAGAGTTTGATTTCTGAAATTGAAGCTTTGTTCAACAGTGTTGAGTGTTGATTGAGGATAAAAGCTTGATTAAAAGAAATTGAGGCTTGTTAATGACGACTGGAAGTAGATTTTCGTTTGCGGATATGCAAAATCCGTTGTTTTTGCATCCAAGCGATGGACCGATGTCAGTTAATGTGTCGAAACTGCAAGGTGCTGAAGATTATCGTGGTTGGAGACGTTCGATGGAGATTCAATTGGCATCGAAACGAAAGCTAGGGTTTGTGAATGGATCTGAGCGACGAAGCACAACTGATACAACTGAAGCGGTGCAGTGGGACACCTGCAATAGTATGGTAATATCCTGGATTCATAACAATATCTCTGATTCGATTAAGAAATCGATTTTGTTTGTTAATTCTGCTGCTGATGTATGGAAGTTGTTAGAACAACGATTTCAGTTAACGAATGGTTCGCGAAAGTATAAACTTAGTAAAGATTTGTTTAGTGTTAAACAAAATGGATCAACTTTAGTAGAGTATTATACATCGTTGAGTTCAATTTGGGAAGAAATTGATGTGATGACTGTGTTACTAGTGATTAGTGTTGTTAGTGATGAAATTAGGTCATTCTTTAAGGCAATAGATGTTCAAAAACAAGAATCTCGATTGTTTCAATTTCTCAATGGATTAGATGATTGTTATGCTGCACAACGAAGTCAGATCTTGATGTTTGATCCACTTCCAACTGTGGAAATAGCGTGCTCTGTGATTCAACAAGAAGAATCACAGAGAACTGCTCTTAATAATGTTGGATATGAAGTGACTGCTATGTACAGCAAAACACATACTAATGCTGGCACATTCAATGTATGTCCTGAATGTGGAAGAAAAGGTCATGGTCGTGATGATTGTTGGAGGCTGATTGGATATCCAAAGTGGCATAATAAGCATAAGAGAACTGGATCTGTTAGTCATAATGGAAATAGTTCAAGACCACCAGAAAAATGGAACCAAATTAAAGGTGGACGAATGGTGAATGTAGCACAGAGTGATGAAACTGGTAGTTTGGGAGAATCTGGTAGCAACAATGTTGGTAATGTTTTGTTGACATCAAAACAGTTTGAACAGATCTTAAAATTGCTACCTGGAAGTCGGCATATACATAAAGGGATGGAGGATATGGATGCTCCTTTTTCTCTATTAGCAGTTGCTGCAATACAAAATTGGTTTGCTGTTCAAATGGACGTTATAAACGCTTTTTTACATGGTGATTTGGAGGAGGAGGTGTACATGTCACTGCCACAAGGGTACACTGGTCTGGGCAGTCGCATTGGAGGAGACTTGCAAGTTGTGCATCCTGGCATTTCTGGTGGTAGATTGGTTTGCAAACTAATCAAGAGTTTGTATGGTTTACGGCAGGCTCCACGATGTTGGTTTAGTAAACTGACGAGTACACTAAAAAAGGATGGTTACAAACAGTCCAAGGCTGATTATAGTTTGTTCACAAAAGTGGAAGGTGGTTTTATTACTCTTATCCTCGTTTATGTTGACGATTTATTGATTGTTGGTGACTCTGAACAAAAAATTGATGTGCTCAAGCATATGTTAGCTAGCAATTTTCACATGAAAGACCTTGGGGCTGTTAATTACTTTCTTGGTTTAGAGGTCCACCGCTCAGCTAATGGTTTCTTCATCTCGCAAAAAAAGTATCTGATGGACCTGCTCAAGGAATACCACATGGTTGGAGCTAAACCCAGTAAACTTCCAATGCAGACCAAGCTTAAGTGGGGACCAGACAAAGGTGTTGTATTGGCTGATCAGCAGCCTTATCAGCGCCTATTGGGTAAACTTATCTATCTCACAGTCACACGGCCAGATATAGTTTACCCTGTTCATATTTTGACACAGTATTTGCAGTCTCCTACATCTGAACATTTAAAAGCTGCAAAGAAGTTGCTTCGTTACTTAGCTGGTAACCCAGGCCAAGGCATCCTTCTTGCTAGCTCCTCTGCAGCTCGTTTGAGAGCTTACTGTGATTTCGACTGGGCCTCATGTGCATTCTCTCGTAAGTCGACATCAGGCTACTGTATTCTCCTTGGTTCTTCACCTATATTCTGGAAAACAAAAAAGCAGTCAGTAGTAGCTAGGTCAAGTGCAGAGGCCGAATATCGTGCCATGGCTGTTGCTAGTTGTGAAGTAACTTGGCTGCATTCCTTACTTCATGACATGGGTCTTAATAACTTGCCTCCTACTGTTTTAAAGGTGACAATAAGGCTGCTTTGGCGATAGCAGCTAATCCTGTTTTGCATGAGCGTACTAAACATGTAGAGATTGACTGCCATTTTGTTCGTGACAAAGTGGCTGCTGGTGATATTGTTACTCAACATGTTCCCTCATATGCTTAAGTTGCTGACATATTCACAAAACAACTCACTGCCTCTCAACACTTATCCCTTATGCGCAAACTTGGTGTGATTTCTGATGTTTCTCTGCTTGTTCCTGACTATTCTGCTTCTTCACCCCATCAAGTTTGAGGGGGAGTATTAGAGTAAAAGGGCAGTCTAGTCTTTTCCTATAGGGCAACCGGACATATTAGTCTTTGTACATCTCAATTCTGTTACTAGTTAGTTACAAATATATAGTGCTGAAATGAAACAAAGAGAAATTTTGAGAATGTATGCTGTATTCTAGAGAAATGAATAAATGTTTCTTTCTGTTCAAGATCTGATCACTTCATCTCTTTCTTTAAACTCAACATTGTGTTCCAGCATTCAGTTGTAACTAATTTCGACATCCTGTATGCCAGCTTTGAACTTGGCACACGCCTTCATAATAGTGAATTTAGTTAATTTATTCCTATCAGCAGAGTAAGCAAGCAATTTGTATTTAACAAATTGACGGCTATGAAAATATTACTTAAGATAACAAAATAGTGGAAATACCATTGACGGCTGGACGTCTTTAACAACTTGAGAGGCTATAAGTTTTCCCCTATGATGTCCACCTCTAGTTGCAGTATGTACTTGAGAGAGCTCCACAGCCCAAATACTCGTCTCATTTGACTTTTTGTTGTATACCAGCAGTCTAGCTTTCCTAGCAGGAAGCTTACTAGGAATAACCGCTACTCCCTTTGTTCTTGGAAATAACGACTGTTGAAATGGTAGGAAGAAGTATGCATCTGCCAGTGCAACAATATTTTTCGGAGTTAAGCTTACTAGTAACGAAAAACTACTCAAGTACCTTTATTAGAGGAAATAGAGGCGGAATCGGGTGGGATAAGGGAAGCAATGGGGACACGAGTTAAGGGCTGTTTGTCATAGAAAGGAATGGGAGCTGAAGCACAAGCAGAGGATGATGATGTATTATGCAAGTAGTGGTTGTCTTTTTCGCAGTTGAGGCCATTTTCTGGAATTTACAAGCTCGTAAAATCCACAACAGATGAGTGTATAGGCGGGAGAAAAACAGGTAGCCTAAAGTATTACTATTAGTACTTGTAAAATTATTTGTAACTACCATTTTCTATCAAGTCTAGCTAATTAAGAACTCATTGCATGGCCGGAGGGCAAGTCATCGCTTAAGGCATCTATCATTCAGGGATAATTTTTTTCCCAAAAAAAAATCTTTCAGAGTTTTTGAAATTGATTAGGTTGTATCTCTTTTCTAGTATTATCACAAGAATTGTTGAATATGTCGGTTATATGATATATCGAGAAAGAAATGCCAACAAACTCTTGTTTTATAGCATTAATTAAAGATTTTTTACTAAAAATGTAAGGAAAGTAATTTTTAAGTTGTGAGTTAACATTTGTTTATTAACGAGAGCTTTTTGATCTTATTGATTTGTTTTTTTGTATTCTATTATAAATAACAACATATTTTTCTTATCAAAAAAATCATTGCTCAAACTCTTTTACAACATGAAAAAACATTAGTTATGCACTTATGCTATTTCTGGTTCAATAATAACTCAATTTTGATACTAGTACATCTTTGAGTGGATTCTGTTTTCACCTTATAAGCTTCAATTTTATCGAAATTTTCTCACAACCATTTTTGTATTTGAAAAATATTTCGGAAAGAAAAGTAATCTATCGGAACAATATTGAATCCCACATAAAATTTTGAATTTCGAGAGATACCCACTTAGGGACAATTTGGTCATACTTTGGCCAATTATCCTATAATGAGACTTCCGAGAGTCAGAAGCGTAAACAGATCAAAATACTATAATCTTAGCATGCATCCTTCACCCCTCGCATGATTTCGAATAAATTAATTTATTCGAAAAATATCTTGTGTTCAAAAACCTAAAATAAATATTTTGAATTTATTTAAGAAAATAATGAGGCAAATTTTTCTGACATAGCATAGGACATCTCAAAATTCAGGACTACTCTTCTTTAGGTTTTAAGTTCCGCGTCCTGCTTCCGTTAAGAACATGAAAAGTGAGTAACCATTTTACACATGTTATTTAGTGCACGTGTACTGGTAATCTTTGATCTTTCCATCTTTTGGGGTGATGAACTGATGATGTCTCAAAAATGTAGTATGTTTTATTATCCACCTACTTCAAGCTTGTATCTTTAAAAATATGAAAAGCAACGGCAAGCAACCAGAGCCGGCTCCAGCATACTGGAGCCTTGAGGCAAAACAAAACATTGAGGTTCCTAAATAATTCTTCTTGCCTTTTGATGTATAAAAGATTTAATAAAATTTTTGTAGTTTAGTTCAGCTGCCATTTTCTTCTCTATACATAACATAGCCAAACCATTTAACCTCTCCTGTGACATAGTTGATCGAAGATAATTTTTTATCAACTTCAATTTGGAGAAATTTCTCTCAGTAATAGCTACTGGAACAGATATTGTCAATATTATTCTATAAGCAATTCAAGTGTTAGGAAAAGCAAAATAGCTTCCCTGGAGATGGTACTGCAAGCAACCATTTTACACATGTTACTTAGTTCACTTGTTCAGGTAGTCTTTCATGTTTGAGGGTTATGAGACCATCTTTAGTGCAAAAGCCCATGTCCAACTCCTTTGGGACCCTTTTACATGCCACATAAGTCAAAACAAATTTTATAAAAAAATCGTCCAACTTCCTCCAATGCAGCACAGCCCAAGTCCACTTCTCAATGGTCCCACTTATTTACTTTTTATCTACTTTGTACATCATTTTAAATAGCTATTAATGATCCAATTAGTTTTCTTTATTATAATAATTTGTATGAAATGATAAATAATCATTTATAAAAAGAAAGATAAATTTAAAAATATTTAAATTAAATTACATAATTAAAAACACACATTACAAGAATAAAAAGCACGCATTACAAAAACTAGAAAAAGTTGATTAAAGAGTTGTAATCGACGTTCTTCCATTGAGTTGTCTACTAAAAACTCTTCAATGATTTCTTCAGCCTCTGCACAATCGCGATCCATATTGTATATAAACTTTAATGACGATAATGAAATATGAAATGAGTTATCAAGTGCTACTGAAATGAATTTGTTATATAGGGGATAAAGGAATACATTCCAACGGCTACTACAACGATAATATTATAAAAAGAAAAGGACAGATACAAGCTTACAACAACTACATTACAAGAGGAAAAGTACAAATACAAGATTACAACGGTTACATTACAAGAAGAAAAAGACAAACACAACGGCTACATCATCCTTGATTTCACTTCAGCAAACATCTTATCGTAAATCTCCCGTTGAGCATCAGTCATTATAGTTGTATCGGCCATTAAGAGACGTGAATCAATATCCTTTTGTTGGACATGATTAAATTTGTCTATTAGATTTAATTTTCTAATATTATCGGCCTTCAACTCTTCATATTCATCTTCCATATCTTTTCTTGATTTTGCCTTCCCTTTTCCTTTCTTAGCTGTTTTTGTACCTTTAAGACGAACAGGAGATTCCACTATATTTTCATTGGTCTCATCATTTCCCGATGTTGAATAAGCTCCAGAATCACTCAATTTAGTTCGCTTTCCACTTCCACAACTTGGCGTTGGAGCTCTCCACTTAGGTTGTCTCCGAATCTCGTTCCAATGTAATTCAAAATTTGACTTCTTTTTGTATTTAGCTTTGTGGAGATCATGAGCTGCTTCGACTATGTTGTCCAAGTTCGAACCACTTCCCACTCTCCGCTCGGCTTGTTCATAGCAAGATCCATATTTTTGAGCTCCTTCATTTATTCGTTGCCATCTTTTTTTTATAGCAATAACACATCTTTTGGTAAGCCCGGGATTACTTTCTTCACAATAGTGGCGAATACGATCCCAAAATGCTTCACCTTTTTTATCTGCACCGATTATAGGATCAGTAGATACATTCAACCATGCGCTAATTAGAAGTTTTTCTTCACTCCATTTCCACTGAGTTATAGAATCTCGCATGTTTTCAACTTCGATAACATCATCATTAAGATCGATAATGTTAGTAGTATCGAAAGCAGAAACTTGTGAGTGTGGAGAATTTTCATTGCTAACAGGGATTTGTTGGATTCTGGTTTGTGGATGCATATTTTGAAAATTTTGAGCAAAAGGAAATTGAGAATTAGGAGGATACGAAAAATACGGATTGGGAAACGGAAATTGAGAATTTGGATTTTGAGAATTAAAATTTGGATTTTGTGGACTTGAAAATTGAGAATTATCGATATTTGGATTTTGGTTGTACGGAAAATAAGGATTCGAGAATGGATATGGATATTAAGTATTCGGGAATTGAGAATTTTGGAGGTTTGAGTTTTGTGAGTTTGAAGGAGAATAATTATTTGGGTTCATTTTTTATGGTAAAAAATATAAGCTTATTTGAGAAGGAGAAAGAAGTGAATGTGAGTTTTAGAAATTTACTAAGCTTACTATTTATAGAGTAAAATTTTGGAACGTTAAAATTTTAAATATTGCAACGGCTATTTAAACGTTAATTTTTTGTAACTTTATTTTGATCAGAAGAGTTTGCAGCTTTTCCATTTCATGCAACATAAAATTAAAATACAGAATAATACAAGGCAATCATGTACATTAAAATAATTGCATGGGGGCACATGTTTGCAGATAAAGTAAAGAGTTGGTCAGCCCAACTACTCGGGTCTGACCAACTCACTCAACATGCTTCAGTGCTGTAAAAGGAAAAGAGATCTGTGACACACTCTCCAACGCAACACTTGGGCTTGCGTTGGAGTTGATGTGATGCCTAAAAATGTGTGTTTTATTATTCACCTAATTTAAGGCCCTACCGTTTAAATAATGAAAAGTGAGCAACCCTTTTACACATGCTACTCTCTCCCGTTAAATGTTTCTTCTTTTGACTTTTGATATTGTTCACGGTAAGCGATTGACTACTAATTTACGTCTAATCTATAATATCAAACATGGTAATGAGTGATCTCGTTGGATTCGATATAGTATATATCAGTACTTTAATATAGTGAAATTTTTATATTTAATACTAATACGAAATTAAAGATATTAACAATTAAAAGTGTGCATTGACAAACGTGTTCAACATAAATAAGAAACGTTTTTTGGGACGGAAGGAGCAGTATTTAGTGCACTTGAGGCAAAACAAAACATTGAGATTCCTAAATAATTCTTCTTGCCTTTTGATATATAAAAAATTCAATCAATTTTTTGTAGTTTAGTTCAGGTGCCATTTTCTTCTCTATAGATAACATAGCCAAACCATTTAACCTCTCCTGTGACATAGTTGATCGAAAATAATTTTTTATCAACTTCAATTTGGAGAAACTTCTCTCAGCAATAACTACTGAAACAGGTATTGTCAATATTATTCTATAAGCAATTCAAGTGTTAGGAAAAGCAAAATAGCTTCCCCGGAGATGGTACTGCAAGCAACCATTTTACACATGTTACTTAGTTCACTTGTTCAGGTAGTCTTTCATGTTTGAGGGTTATGATGCCTAAAAATGTGTGTTTTATTATCCACCTAATTTAAGACCGTACCGTTTAAATAATGAAAAGTGAGCGACCCTTTTACACATGCTAGTATTTAGTGCACTTGTACGGAGTACTAATGTTTTGAAGTAATAGGATGATGATGCCTCGAAAATGTAATATAACCGACCCGCGTATCTAGACTAATCATATAGACGTAGACGGCTAGCATAACATACCATGTCCTATATATTGGTGTTTCGTTTTCATGTCGTGATTTGTGTAAAACTTAATAGAAATGAATAAAAAAGTATTCTGATTATAATACTTGCATGAAGGTTATGCAATCTATGTATATTTAGGTAGAAAACATCCTCGCATAAATTCATTACCGACTTCTTGGAGGAGCCTAAGTATCTCCTTTCCCCCTGCACAGCTTGAGGTGAAGCTGGTTCGCATGCAAATAATAAGTATTCACGTTCGAATTCTGAAAGCTGAAGTAGATATAAAATTAAAATTAATTGGAGGTTGTACTTCCGTTCCGGCTATCAGTCACAACACCAAAACGGTATTTAACAAAATATCCCGCGTTTAAGGAGTTCTCAAATCTTTACACTTATACTACTTGTTTGCGCGAGCAATAAGTGATGATTGTTTGCAAGAGGAATCAAGCATCACTGCATCACCCCACCACCACAATAAAAAAAAACATAAAAATACTTGTTACATTCGACAGGGCAGAAAATAGTCGAGGGAAAACAACTACTCGTGTGCAAGTAATTATTTTAATTATACTATTATACTGTACAGGTATGCTGTAACTAGAGATGCACAAAAAGTCCGGCCCGATTAAAAACTCGAAAAAACCCAGTTATAATCTAATTATTCTAATATATTTTCTTATATATTTATAAATTCACATTTACTATAAATATAAATAATATTTTAAATACATATATATTTACATATTTTTGATTAATAATATTATTTATATACTTTGTTACATAAATAATAAAAGAAGATATAATAAGTACACTATATATATTTGAATATCATTGTTATTAATATTTGGATATCATTGTTATCATAACAATGATAAAACATATTATTCTATAAACATGTTTATTTTTTGCCGAACTTAAATATTTTCAACGAAATAATGTTTTCATAAAATATTTCATGTAAACTAATACATTTTTACGATGATCTAGTTGCTAACACATGTATTTTTCGCAATCTCTAATAATACTCGATCCGATTTAAATTAGAAAAAAGCCCGGCCTGATCTGGCCCGAAAAAAAGCCCGATTAGGCCCGTCTCGAGGGCCCAAACGGGCTCTGACATTTCCGGAAAACCCGGACCGTCCCGATCAAAGTCAAAACCCGGCCCGTTAGGCCTTTTGTGCATCTCTAGCTGCTGGAGTGAGGACTGATATGAATTCTGAAAAGGCCGGCTAATTTTGTAAAAAAAAAAAAAAAAAAATTTGTCACATTAAAAATTGCAGTACTGTTAGAAAAAGTGCTGTTGTAAAAATCAGATGACTGTTTAATAATTTTTTTGATACGTATATATGTTGATGCAAAAAATTAAAAATAATGATGTTTTTGATAAGATTTGATGGTGAAACTTCCCGCAATAGCTGAAAAGCAGTTTTTTCTAAAAGCATGGGGGGACTTGTTTTCTCTAATAGCGGCTTTTAGGCCAAAAACACTTTTCCGAAAAACAACTTTTAAATTTTACCAAACAGTTTTTTAGCTGCTTTTCAGCTTTTGTTTCTGTCTGCAACAGCAATACCAAACACCCTATATTTGTGAACAGTTTGGGATCTTTTATATTTTTCACAAGCTAATTACAAGTAACATACTTGGCAATCCAACGGCTATCTATATCTAATTGTAAGTTTTTTTTTTTTGAAAACCTTACCTCTCTGTAAATGAAGCTCTGAACCCCATTAAAATGTATATCAACGTCTATACATATTTAGTTCAGATCATCAACAAGGAAATTGAGAAAACTAACAATAATTGGCAAAACAGTTGTAAAAGGCTGCTGACAAAAACCTTATCAGAAGATGGCTAATTTTAACTTCACAACAATTCAAAGAAAAAACACAGCACAAGGGGGAGGAGCCAAGAAATAGTACAATAGGTCCTATCTTTAAGCTGATTACTTTTTTAAATGCCAAAAAGGCACATGCAACACAAACATATCGTAATACAGCTCTAATATCATACACGAACAATTGCAGGTTAATGAAAACTATAACATTAGCAGGTTATTGACTCTACATTAACTAGCTTTAAATTGTATAGCAAGTTACAATTCCAAGTTCCAACAACTTGTTCACAATTACATACACTATTTTCAGGCAAGTTTCCCCCAATCAGTTTCCCTGGATAAGGGGGTTATTTTATCCATAAAACCCCCTCTATTTTCAGGCAAGTTTCCCCCAATCAGTTTCTCAATTACATACACTAACATTATTACATATATGGACATTTACATATCTACACACTCAGGAAGCATGCCAGATGTGCAAGCTCTGAGAAATTGATTTCAATAACGTTTTAAACACAGAAAAAACAAGTGCAGCAAACAAATTGCAATACAACTAAAATACTATACATTAACTACTCCAAGCGGAGAGAACTCCAAAGATTTTGATTTTATTAGCTTCCAATGAAGCACACCGGATTTACTTTATAAATAAACTCTAAAATTAGCAGCTTATAGAATCTACATCAACTAGCTTTATTGTAAAGCAGGTTGATGTTGTGCCGACGACTGCACAAAGTTCACATTTCACAAGCCCCCCCTTATCCACAATAAAATTAACAAGTTCATACAATTCTGACATTAAACTTCTTGGACTATACATGGATAAAATTGGTAACATTAACTAGCTTTGAATTGCGTTTACTAACACTAACTAACTTCAAAATTGTGACAAACCGTTGTATCATCTATGTAGACACAAACATGCAGATGGTGGCAAAGCATTAATACAAGGGGATTCTAGAAAAGTTTTTAACGTGCCCAAGGTGGCACAAAATGACTGCTGACATCAGTTGATCCTGTTTTAATCTTAATATCAGTTATTAGGTAGAAACAACCTCAGACAGATAGCCCAAGTAAATTCTCTCCCCCCTGCACAGCCATGAGGTGAATGGTAGCATGCAAAGAACAGGTATATACACATCCAAATACTAAACTCTGAATTAGATATTAAATGAATCAATATAATATGGCTAGCCACCTATCCCTGTAAAGGAGATTGCTACACTTGTTCCTAATAGGAACTAAGCACAGCAAAAAGAAAAGAAACATTCTAGCAAACAGACTATGGTAATGGTAAAGCAACAGAACCAAGTAAAGCTAGCAAATGCTTACTAAGGACAACTGCAGTTCTTAATTTTTGAGTTCTCCGCACAATTTGACGTGAAACAGACATGATCAAAGTAATCGCAAGATATGTCTGCACACTGCCACTCAGTTGAACACTGAGTTGAAAAAGAATCCTCAACTTGAGCCTCAGCAAATTCAACTCAAGGTGTAAAACTCCTTTCCAACTCAATGCTCAGATCAACAGAGTTAATACCATATTAACAGAAGCAATCACTGACGCCTTGACTAGAAACCCACACCAATGCAACATGAATAAAACCGCAAGGAGTAAAGGTAAAGGTAAAAGCACCACGACAAATTTAAAAACACTTAATCCCTAAAAAAACATAACTAGTAATCACTTAACATCAACCACAGCATAATAAAACCAAGCAAGATACTATAAAAATCCAAAATAAAAAAACTACCATTATCCATAGCAACATTTTAAAACAAAATTACGCAATCAAAAGATCCAAAACCATCATTACAAGCAATAAAATCCATTAATCTGCTTAATCAATGAAAAACACAAATCAAACCTAAGCAGTGAGCACAACAGCACCACCAGCCTCCTTAATCTTCTTTTCAGCAATCTTAGAAACAAGTTTGGCCTTAACGACAATGGGTTGCGACACAGACCCCTTACCAAGGACCTTAAAGTACCCCAACTGAGTAACATCAAGCACAGGAGCCTTATCACCAGCAACAGCACTCTCCTTAACATCTTGTGGGACCATTGACCAGAGCTTATCAATGTTGACTATTGGGCAGTAGAATTTGTTACGGAGCTTGTGAAAGTAACGCATACCGACTTTACCGAAATAACCGGGATGGTACTTGTCGAAGAGGATGCGGTGGTGGTGCATGCCTCCGGCGTTTCCACGACCGCCGGGATGCTTGCGGTGCTTTCCTATACGACCGTGGCCGGCGCTGACGTGACCGCGCTTCTTGCGGTTCTTCTTCAAGCGGGTTGTCATTTTGGGGATTAGGGTTTGGTTGAGCGGCGCTGAGGAGAAATGGATGGATTGTTTGGTTAGGGTTTGGTTTTTGGGGATTTATAAATGAGAGGAGAGTGCGTGTGTGATGTTTGTTCGAGTTGTTTTACTGTTTTGCCCTTCTTGAATTTTTTGGTGAAACTGAAAACTGGAGGGCAGGATGGTAAATTGGGAATTATATTTTTTGGTTCATCTCGGGGAAACGGAATGGAAACGGAATGGAATCGAGAAAGGGAAATGAGGAGAAATGAAAGGAAAGACCCAGAATTGTTTTACGTGTTTGTTTCAGATCCGAAAACGGAATGAAAATTTACATGATTACATTTATTTTTGATTTTTTAATATTAAGCAATCTCAATATAGTTGATAGGGATAAATAAATCATGATTGTATAATTAAATATTGCAAGGTGTGGGCTGCTAGGCCCAATAAGAAGATGTATGACATTCAGACCAAGAAGGTCAACACATTGATCAGGCCTGATGGACCAGATCAGGCCTGATGGAACAAAGAAGGCCCAAAAGCCCTGATTATTTATTAATTTCGTAATTAATAAATAAAGGAGGAAAACAGCTATTAAGATAAGTCCTAGTGGGGATATAAATCCTTGTAGATTGGCCTCAAGGGGACCTAAAAGGATAAGAAATCAGTTTCCTACTATCTACGACTCCAAAGTCCATTCTAATTATGAGACTTGCCCACCAAGTCTCCTATACCAAGTCCAATTCAAGGACTCTCAACATCTATATAAGGGGTCTCTCCCCAAAAATCAGAACTACGTTTTTTGGCTTGATTCTCTAATTCACAGAGATACGTATGCATCTCGTAAAGGCAGAATTAAGCTACGAAACACGAGAGCAGCCATTAAAGGCCTTGAGCTCCCGAATCTTAGTAATAAATACAGCAAATAATAACCTTAGTTTTTTATCCATAACATTTGGCGCCGTTTATGGGAAGAACAACAACCATGGCGAGAACACGGAGAACAACTAGCGCTCTGGAGGAGGGAACACCATCAGGGACAACTCAGGTGATTTCGTCAACCGTGGAGATTCCTCCCCACTCAACTTATGCATCTACTCAAGCGGAAACCCAGATAGGGGCAACTCAACCTCATCCACAAGGGACGACTCCCCCGACTATTCAAGGTACGAATCCTCAAGTTCAACAAGTACATATACCTGTGAATTCTCGACCCGTCGGGTATGAATATTCAACTGTTGTTACTACTAACCCCCCTTATGGGATGCCCCTTTACCCCGAGGTTGGAGGAAGTAGATATGCTGGGCGAAGTGAAGCACGAGGGCAATCGCCCCCTTATATACGAGGTTTGGCTCCTATCCCCGAGGATCGGGAATTTTCTGGTCCTTACACTGAGAGAGATTCCGAATCTTCGGATGATGAAGTGGCCCCAAGAAGGAGACGTCTAGGCAAGGAGCCGATGGCCGATGGAAGGCAACGCCCTCGAAGCACCCCAGGGGCGAATCCCCAGGAAGTGCAGGAAAGGATAAGGGCTCATGAGGCTGAGATCCAAAGGCTGAGGCGTGACTTGGAAGCTCACCAGGCCACCAGACCCCAGATACCTCCTAGGGGGAGAAATCCTCCTCCTGTCATAGACCTGGATGGTCCGGTACGAAGAAGGGTTGTCTTCCCAAGAACTGATCCAAGCAATCTCCTTCCCCTTGGAGATCCTGATGATCCAACTCCACCCTTCACAGAAGAAATAATGAATGCCCATATCTCAAGGAAATTAAAGATGCCCACTATCAAAGCCTATGATGGCACCGGAGACCCCGCTAACCATGTCAGGACATTCTCTAATGCACTGCTGCTGCAACCCGTGAATGACGCTATTAAGTGTCGGGCCTTCCCTCAAACCCTGTCAGGTATGGCTCAAAGATGGTACAGTCGCTTACCCCCAAACTCTATTGGATCGTTCAGAGAGTTAAGTCAGGCTTTTATTAAGCAATTCATCAGCGGGAGAGTCCATGAGAAAAGTTCAGCATCTCTTATAAGTATTGTGCAGGGAGCTAAGGAATCCTTGAGAGATTACCTGAATCGTTTCACAAAAGAGGCTTTAAAAGTCCCGGACCTTGATGATAAGGTAGCCATGATAGCACTACAACAAGGAACTAGGGACGAGTTTTTTAAGATGTCCTTGGCCAAACGTCCCCCTGAAAGCATGTTGCAGCTCCAAGAGAGGGCAGGGAAGTATATCAAGGTTGAAGAAAGTATGAGGAAGACCGTAATAAGTAATGAGCCCACTGGAGGCAAGAAGCGGAAAACTGATCTAGAATATATTGCAAAGGACAAATATCCTAGAACCGAACAAAACCCTGATTCAACCCCCAAGAAGGGAGGACCTGGGCAAAAGTTCACTGAATACGCTAAGCTGAATGCTCCTAGAAGTCAAATTTTGATGGAGATTGAGAAAGATAGAGATATTCGTTGGCCTAAGCCCTTGAAGGCTGATCCCGCCAAGCTAGATAAGAGCAAGTATTGCAGGTTTCACAGGGATGTTGGCCATGACACCGATGAGTGTAGGCAATTGAAAGATGAAATTGAGTTTTTGATTCGAAAAGGAAGATTGAACAAGTATACTGGAGATGGAGGGGACAGAAATAATAGTGGAAGGAAGAATTTTGAAGATTGTAGGAGGGACCAAGACGATCAGGGGCGGAATCCCCAACCTAGAGGGCCGGTTATAAATGCAATTTTTGGAGGACCACGACGCCATCGAGGACTTGTGATAAACACGATCTTTGGAGGTCCGACTGCTGCTGGATTGTCCAAAAATTCAAGAAAGGCATATACTAGAGAGGTTATGCATATTGTTGGAGAAGCCCCGAAGAGGGCCAGGACATAAGTAACATTGGCTTTTGATGATTCTGACCTAGAGGGCGTAAAGTTTCCTCATGACGACCCGTTGGTCATAACACCAATAATAGGAAATAGCCCGGTTAAGAGGGTTCTTGTGGATAATGGTGCTTCTGTGGATATATTGCTCCATGACACCTTTCTAAGGATGGGGTATAACGATTCCCAGTTGACACCAACCAACATGCCGATATATGGATTTGCTGGAGTAGAATGTCCTGTGGAAGAAATAATCAAACTGCCAACCACCAGAGGTACGGAACCAAGACAAGCAACGCAGATGTTGGATTTCGTGGTAGTAAAGGCTAGTTCAACTTATAATGCTTTCATGGGGAGAATATGGATAAATGCCTTTAAGGCAGTCCCCTCTTCCTACCATTCAGTTATGAAGTTTCCCACCCGAAACGGGATTGGAGAAGAGAAAGGAGATCAAAAAATGGCTAGAAGCTGTTATGTGGCCTTTTTGAGGGCAGATGGAGTCGGGGGGCAGGTTCTTCCTATTGAAGATATGGATGTCCGAGAAAATGACGAGAAGAGAGGAAAGCCAACAGAAGACTTGGTTTCGGTTCCTTTAGACCCCGAGAATCCTGAGTGGATGACTTTCATTGGAGCCACAGTAGAGGAGCCCCTTAGAGGGAAGTTGGTGAAATTTTTGCAAGAAAATAGTGATGTATTTGCATGGTCAGCAGCTGATATGCCAGGCATAGACCCGGAGTTGATTACTCACAAGCTAAATGTGGATCCAAGCCGGAAGACAGTGAAATAAAAGAAAAGAAATTTTGCCCCGGAAAGACAAGAGGCTATAAAACAGGAAGTGGAGAAGCTCCTAGAGGCTGGTTTCATTGAGGAGATTCAATTTCCGGAGTGGTTAGCAAACCCTGTAATGGTGAAGAAGGCTAATGAAAAGTGGAGGATGTGTATAGACTTCACTGATCTGAATGATGCATGCCCTAAAGACTGTTTTCCATTGCCAAAGATTGATACTTTGATTGATGCCACTGCTGGGCATGAGATGCTGAGTTTCATGGATGGATTTAGCGGATATAATCAGATTAAGATGCATAAGGATGACATTCCAAAGGTATCATTTATCACTGACTTTGGTGTTTATTGTTATCTTGTTATGGCGTTTGGTCTTAAGAATGCGGGAGCCACCTATCAAAGGTTGGTAAATAAAATTTTTAAAGATCTTATTGGTAAGACTATGGAAGTCTATGTTGATGACATGTTAGTCAAGAGTCTAGTAAAGACTGATCATATAACCCATTTGAGGGAAGCTTTTGAGATCCTGAGGTACCACAAGATGATGTTGAATCCTACGAAGTGCGCTTTCGGAGTAGGATCTGGAAAATTCTTGGGATTAATGGTCTCAAAGAGAGGAATTGAGGCTAACCCCGATAAAATAAAGGCAATCGTGGACATGGAATGACCAAAAACTGTCAAGGATGTTCAGGAGCTCACAGGAAGGGTCGCGGCGCTAGGACGATTCATCTCCAAGTCAGGAGACAAGTGCTTGTCATTCTTCAAGTCACTAAAGAATATCAAAGACTTTGTATGGAATGAGGAAAGCCAGAAGGCATTCGAAGAGTTAAAGAAGTATATGGCTCAGGCCCCGTTGTTGGCCAAACCATCTTTGAATGAAGTTTTATTCTTATACTTGGCCGTTTCAGAGAGCGCCTTGAGCGCGGTGTTGGTTAAGGAGAAGCTAAAAGTCCAGAAACCCATATATTATGTCAGCAAAATTCTGCATGGTGCTGAATTGAATTATTCAACTATTGAGAAATTTGCTCTAGCCTTGGTAATGGCTTCGAGAAAACTGCGTCCTTACTTTCAGGCTCATCAGATTGAGGTGCTAACGAATCAACCACTGAGAAATATCATTCACAGTCCCAAGGCAAGTGGGAGGTTGATTAAGTGGGCAATAGAGTTGGGAGAGTTCGATCTCAAGTATAAACCACGTACGGCCATAAAAGCCCAGGCACTAGCTGACTTCGTGGTGGAATGTACCATACCCAACCAAGAAGTCGGGGGGCAGGAAGATACCATACCTCAAGACAAGGGAGTCGATTATGGGGACAAAGATAAGGATGATAAGGAGAAAGAATATTGGGTTCTCTATTTTGATGGAACATCAAAAACAAATTCCAGTGGAGCAGGGTTGGTTTTGCAAAGCTCTGATGGATTCTTAATTGAGTATGCTATGAAGCTAGACTTCCCAACCACAAATAATGAGGCAGAGTATGAAGCCCTGATTGCTGGCCTTGGTCTAGCTGGGACACTTAGAGTCAAAAACTTAAAGGTTCGTGGAGACTCGAAGCTGATCATATCCCAGGTAAAGGGAGAATTTGAGGCAAGGGATGATACGATGGCTAAGTATGTCCGCCTAGTAAGGGCTGTGATGACCCAATTTAATGAATGCCATGTTGAACACATTCCAAGGGAAGAAAATGCTAAGGCAGATGCGCTATCAAAGTTTGTTTCATCTGAGATAGAAGAAAGTTCGGGAAGTGTGTACTTCCGTGTTTTGAAGACACGAAGCATAGATGTTAAGCTTGTGGCTCCCATAGGCCTGAGGACGCATGGATTGATCCTATCAAGGCTCACATTCAAACCGGTTGGTTGCCAAGTGATGCAACTGAAGCACGGAAGTTAACTGTTCGAGCACTAAGGTACTCTTTGATAGATGGGATTCTTTACAAAAGATCTTTCGTGGTTCCCTACTTGAGGTGTCTCAGGCCCGATGAGGCACGCTTGGCTCTTGAAGAAGTGCATGAAGGTATTTGTGGACAACACTTGGGGGGCAGGGCCTTGGCTCATAAGATAACTCATCTAGGCTTTTATTGGCCGGAAATGATGGCTGATGCCAAAGAATATGTGAAGAAGTGCGATCGCTGTCAGAAGCATGCACCTGTTGTTAGACAACCTCCCGAGATGTTGACATCTATCAACTCGCCTATTCTCTTTGCTATGTGGGGGATAGATATTCTAGGGCCTTTCCCTATGGCCACGGCATAAAGGAAGTTCCTGATTGTAGCCATTGATTATTTCACTAAGTGGATTGAAGCCAAACCCTTGGCCAAAATCACAACTAAACAAGTTGCACAATTCCTGTGGGAAAACATTATGTGCCGATATGGAATTCCCTGTGTCCTAGTCACCGACAATGAAACGCAGATTAACAACGAGGAATTCAAGAAGTATTGTGAAGAAAATGAAATTGAGTTACGGTTCACCTCCGTGGCTCACCCACAAGCCAATGGGCAAGCAGAAGTAGCAAATCGAATAATCCTGGATGGACTAAAGAAGAGGATCGAGAAGTCAAGAAATAATTGGGTGGATGAGATACTTCCCATATTGTGGGCCTATAGGACTACTTGTAGAGTCACGACAGGACCAACTCCCTTCATGTTGGCGTATGGGGCAGAAGCAGTAGTTCCAGTGGAGATATCACATTCCTCTCCAAGGATTCAGGCTTTCAATGCTGAGGAAAATGAGGAAGGACAAAGGTTGGCTCTAGACTTAATCGATGAAGTGTGAGATGAAGTACATGCAAAGATAGTGGAGTATCAGAAGAAGGCTTCATTCTACTACAACTTAAGGGTTAAAGAAAGGTTCTTTAAACAAGGTGACCTAGTCTTGAGGAAGATAGAAGCTTCTGGGGTAGGACAGAAAGGGAAACTTGCCCCAAATTGGGAAGGGTCGTACAAAGTCAAGAGCGTTCAGGGTAGAGGAACCTACAAGCTGGAGACTATGGATGGTTTTGAAGTCCTGAGAACCTGACACGCACAAAACCTGAAGGTGTCAGTGTGACAAGTAGGTTTAAAAGCACCTTGAAGCTTTGTTTGCGTAGGATTTTTATTTTCTAGCTATTATTGATCAGGGTCGAACCCATATTATGTAAGGTTTTCAAAAACCAGACTTGAAATTGAAGAGTTCGAAATTATTTCAACCTATGGATGTTTGAGTTGTGATAATACTTGTGTGGCCCATTAGGCCAAGTTTGAATATTAAAGTATCTGAAAAATAAAGGAGAGAGATGCGAATAAGGAAAGTAGCATATAAAAACCCCGGAGGGTAATAAGTTTTAATACAAACAAAAGTCCAGACATAAGTTAAGGATAAAATTACAGAATAGAAAAACTACTCCTCTATACGGGAGCCTTCATTCTCTTGCTCCTTATCAGCGCCTTTAGCATCCTTCGCAGGAGAAGCGGGAGGAGAAGCAGTGTTAGGATCCAAGATGCGATCATCTGGCTGAGGGGAGTTGAAGAGGGCATCTATGCTGTCCTCCGACTCAGCCTGCTCGGGACTTATAAAGTCCTTAGGGTCGACTAAGCCCGGGTGCTTCTCAGAAACCGCCTTTACGGCTGCATCCCATCCCTGAGTAAACTGTAGGGAATAAAGACCCTCATCATGAATCTCCATGAGATTCTTAAACTTATCAGAATCCATGTAGTCATCAATGAGCTTATCCTTATCGCTCCTAAGTTTGACCAGCTCGGAATGAGCCTTAGCCAGCTCCTCTTTCTTCGTGTCCAGCTTCTTCTCCAGGACCTTGGCTCTCTCCTCCCATTTCTTCATCTCCTTCTCAAACCCATCTGAGTTACCCTTCCAGGACCTAGCCTGGTGGAGGGCCTCCTGTAAGTAGGTATTACTCTGCAAAAAAATATGTATGAGTTCGTTGAAATACGAGAAAGTTGGGATTCAAAGAAAAAGAAAAAAAAGAAAGTTACCGCAGCTTGGGCTTGAGAACCCAGAAGCTCAATAGTCTCGATATCGCTCCCCGTAACAATGTCAGTAAAGTCATGGAGAGTGATGGAATGGTACGACCAATCCTTAACATGTTTGGTGGATCCAACCACCGTATCGCTCCTCCTGAAGCCCCGGTTAGGCCTGAAGGAATGTGCCTTAAGTGGAGGATCCACATCGTCCCCCAACTCGACCACCGGGACGTGGGGCTTAAGAAAAGAAGGACCGTCAGGTTTGCTCCTGGGGTCCTTGTTTAGCTTGGCCCTCTTCTGGCGGCCTGACTCCCCTTCCTTGGGCCTGTTGACATTATTGATGGCCTCGCAAGATGAAAAAGAAAGATAGAAAGAATATTAAATTGCAGGAGAGATAAAACGTTACAATTAAAGGGAAGGAAAAATGGTTATCCAGTTATAAATTTACCCTTATCACTGGCCTGAGAGAGACCGACTTTCTTCAAGGAAAACTCCTCTAAGAGGGTCCAGGTGTCTGTTTTCCCATCATCTGAAATTAAGGCTTGGTAGGCCACCTCCTCCTCATCAGATAATCTGATGCTACCTGGACTCCCATCTGACACTTTGCAAAAGGGCCTACGAAAGAGTGTGGCCCAATCACCCCCAGCCCAGGTCAGCCTCACAAACTCGTCCCTCCATTTGGGGTTGTTCTCAACTATGGAATTACTATCAAAGATATGAGGGATTTTGGGCCGTTGACGAATTAAAACCCAACCTGGTTGACTCATGGCGCTATTATAGAATTGGAAAACTTTCCTAAAGACAGCTACGGAAAGAGGAAAATTGTTTCTAAGACAAAGGACCATAAAACAGATAATATTCCTCCAAGCGTTAGGAGGGAGTTGACAGGGGTTAATTTGTACATCGGCAAGCAAGCGAGGAATAAATTCATGGAATGGGAACCTAAGACCCGCGGTCAGGGCTCCTCGATATATAAACAAAGTATCCCCCTCCCAATTATAAGTCCTATCCGCAGGGGCGGCTGGAGTGATCCTAAGGTGGGGTGGAAGTCTGTACAGGGTGTTCATAGACTCTATCCTACCATCTAACTCATGAAAGGTGTTACCATGGTTATACGAATCTAACTCAGATAGAGAGGGATATTCATCACCTCTCGAGTTAATCATATCAAGTAGGGAAGTATATGGAGATTGAATTTGAATATTTGTACCTCTCTTAGAGACATTCATCTTCTGCAAACGAGCCAAGTCACGATCCGCCATTGATATGCTTCGATTGAAGGCTTGAAACCCAGAAAAATCTGAGAAAGGTGGAGCTGCGGTGGCTGAGGACGCCGGAAATCGCCTTCTCAAAGGGAGAACTCTAGAGAGATTTATGAGAGAAAATGAGAAATGTGAAGTGAAGTGAGGATTCTCACTTTACACTACACTTATATAGGAGAAAAGCTCGGAATACAAGGCATTTCTAGGCCCATTTAGCCAGGCCCAACCTAAAAGCCCATCTACCAGAAATATCAGGAATAATCTAGAAGCTACTGTGGAAAATGAAGGGACGAAAATTGACCAGAATTTTAAAATGGTTCGATCAGAGTCCTAATCGATAAAGAAAAAAAATCCTAATCGATACTTCAATCGATCAAGAGGGAAGAAACCTATTAAGTTCGATCATAGTCCTGATCGACGCCAAACAGGATCCTGATCGATACTTTATTCGAACAGAAGGAAAGAAATCCCCTAAGTTCGATCAGAGTCCTGATCGACTCCGAAAAGGATCCTGATCGATATCTCATTCGAGCAAGAAGGAAGAAAAACATTAAGATTGATCAGAGTCCTGATCGACACAAAAGAGAATCCAGATCGATGTTTCATTCGATCAGAACGGTAGAAAGCCACCTATTTCGATCAGAATCCTGATCGATTTCGATCAGGAATTCTGGTCGATTAAGCCCATGTTTCAGTTGACTAGAGTGTCACTTTGAAGGCCAGTTCGATCAGAGTTCTGATCGAAATCGATCAGGAATCCTGATCGATTCCGCATAGATCCTGATCGAAGATCACGTCGACCAGAATGTTAGTTCCTGAGCTAGTTCGATCAGGATCCTGATCGAAATCGGTCAGGAATCCTGATCGATATTTTATACATCCTGATCGATTTTAAGGCAGAAAATTAGGGAAAATCCAGAAATTAAGGATAAATCCCAGAAAATTAGGGAAAAATCCAGAAATTAAGGATAAATCCCAGAAAATTAGGGAAAAATTCAGAAATTAAGGATAAATCCCAGAAAATTAGGGGAAAATCCAGAAATTAAGGATAAATCCCAGAAAATTAGGGAAAATCCATAAATTAAGGATAAATCTCAGAAAATTAGGGAAAATCCAGAAATTAAGGATAAATCCCAGAAAATTAGGAAAAAATCCAGAAATTAAGGATAAATCCCCGAAAATTAGGGAAAACCCAGAAATTAAGGGAAAAATCCAGAAAATTAGGGAAAAATTCCTGGAAATTAAGATAATTCCTGAATTAAAGGAAAAGTCGTTGTAAATGTGTAGGTCGCTCCACACTTTACGCAAAAACGAAACCCTGTAAGGGAATGAATAGACTTAACTTCTGCGAAACCTAATCAATGTTTCCCAAAAGTTGGGGGGCAAATGATAGGGATAAATAAATCCTGATTGTATAATTAAATATTGCAAGGTGTGGGCTGCTAGGCCCAATAAGAAGATGTATGACATTCAGACCAAGAAGGTCAACACATTGATCAGGCCTGATGGACCAGATCAGGCCTGATGGAACAAAGAAGGCCCAAAAGCCCTGATTATTTATTAATTTCGTAATTAATAAATAAAGGAGGAAAACAGCTATTAAGATAAGTCCTAGTGGGGATATAAATCCTTGTAGATTGGCCTCAAGGGGACCTAAAAGGATAAGGAATCAGTTTCCTACTATCTAGGACTCCAAAGTCCATTCTAATTATGAGACTTGCCCACCAAGTCTCCTATACCAAGTCCAATTCAAGGACTCTCAACATCTATATAAGGGGTCTCGCCCCACAAATCAGAACTACGTTTTTTGGCTTGATTCTCTAATTCACAGAGATACGTAGGCATCTCGTAAAGGCATAATTAAGCTACGAAACACGAGAGCAGCCATTAAAGGTCTTGAGCTCCCGAATCTTAGTAATAAATACAGCAAATAATAACCTTAGTTTTTTATCCATAACAATAGTCAAATATATTTATATTATAACAGTATAATATATTAATATTATAATAAATAAACAAATTTAATAGCACCATTAACTTTTTTAATAAATTAACATATAAATTTATATCAAAATTATTTTTAATTTATAAAAACTAAATTATAAATCATTTTTAATTTTTAAAATTAATTTTGCTTTTTTGGTCCAAGATTTAAATTACAATTGAAATAAGAAAATAAATAAAAGTGGAAAAGGGTGTTCAAATACCTAGTGGGAGGTGGGGAATTGAGTGTGAGGAATAAGGGGTAAACCAACAACTAAAAAAGGGAAAGAGAATGATTGTTTTTACTAAACAAACATCAACAAAGGGAATGAGTCTAATTTTTTATCTTTCCCTTTGTTGAATAGCTTGTACCAAACGCCCCCTAATTAATCACCTTGTGTGCTTTTTTATATTTGTCATTTAACTTTTTATACTTTAATAATTAATTTTAATTTGTTTTGTAAATTTTTGTTTTGTAAATTTTAGCGTAAATTATATATTTTGAGAAAAATGTTTCCATGTACGTATTTAGGGGAGGACGGTAGGTATATGAGTATATAGTGTATTTTAATAGTAAAGTTATAATTTTTTAATTAAGTGCTGCAATTACAAAAGTACACATCGTGTATTTACATTAAAGTGCTTTGTACTTGCATAAATTAGGTGGTTATGTACTTAAGAGTGTTAAGCCCATTTTGAGAAAAATACATACTTGGGAACATAAAAGTCAAATATTCAATATAAAAAGTTTGAGGAAACAATGAAAATTAATAAGAATCATAATTTATTATGAATAGAAAGGCAAAATTTTCATGAATCTAGTTTTAAAATCTTAAAATTTTAGAGCGATTTGTTCTCAAACAGATCACCCGCAACCTTAAGTATAAGCTATAATACTATGATCAAGGATAATAAGTATCAAAATATAACTGTAATAATGCTATCTTAAAACCCGTGCGATGCACGGATCACACATATTTTTTTTACTATTATATATATTTTTAAAAAAAAAATTAAATTCAATTCTTAATTTTGTTCATTTAAAACTTTAAATGATATGACTACATGATAATTACATTAGTAGATGTATATGTTCGTAACTTTTTAAAACATTTTAACTTGTATAAGGTGATAGCATTGGTAAGGGAGAAATAATATTGTAACGAAATTATTAAAAAATATATTATTTTAGCATGGTGATTACTTTGTTAGGTCACACAACACTATAGAAGGGAGTTGAATATAGTGTTTATTCAATCAAATCGATTTAGAACACAAGTATGTAACAATAATCAAGTTTATTCAATATAATAAGCTCTGTTACAAAGTAGGTTAAACTACTCTCTCAGTGATGAACAATATCACTAAGAGCTGCCAGGTTACAATGTATAATGTTCTCATGAATGATAACACTTATAGTGTAAACCCTAAGTTTTGTTTATATAGTACACAGTTACAAGATATCTTCTAATTGATATGGAATATAATTCTGTCTCCTAAAATATATTAATCAGATATTATCTTCTACAAGTCTTCTAACTGTCAAACTCTTCATGCATATCTTCTATTGTTTTAGTCCAGATCCTCTCCTGTAAATCAGCTACATTCCTTATCTGAAGTACCCGCACTTAAGTCCTGATATAACTCCTAACGGCCTTAAGTTTTGATATAAGTTCTAACTTCAGTAAGTTCTGATTTCCAGTAAGTCCTGATATTAAGTTCTGAAACTAAACACAATAGATTAGACATGACATCACAAATATATCTAACAATCTCCCCCAACTTATAAATTATGAAAAATATACAAGTTAATAGATTTGATGATGTCAAAAACATTTAAGTACAAATGCAATGAGAGTATATTTAGACAATTAACTACAACTTACAGTCCTTGTAGGTTTTACCAATCTTACTGAGTCAATCTGAATCCAAAGTGATTCTTGACAAAGTTTGATATCAGCTTCTCTTCTGCATTCCTCAGGACTCGAGCTAATGTAGCCTTGACTTGCTTCATTTCTTCACCTTGACTTCCAATCTGGTAGATTGCAGTCCTAAGCGCTGAGATGTGATTTCTTTCCAATCCATCACCAAGTCTGATTACTCTTGGATAAGATGAGTCTTCATAATAGCACATACATTTCTCTTTCGGAATAACTTCAAGTTTAGCCGAATCCTTCTTCATTGAAATTTCACTTCCATCATCTTCAACTATATTTGGAACAAATTCTGTAACCCTTGATCTAGAGATTCTGGTTTTATCCCTTATGGTCTTCATTATGAAATTTGACCATCTTCTGGTAATCTCAGACTTTATCTCCAAAAGATAATGAAAGAATCATAGTTCTTTCAGAGATTTGTTCAGCACATCTGATTCTGAAATTCTGTATGTTCTCCCATCTTCAAGAAATAGAATCAGTTTTTCTTTGACATTGCTCTTATCATGAGCATCCAATACCACCTGAACAGATATAACCTTGTCAAGGTGTTTCTGTGTAACTTTCTCAAGTGGTTTGTCAGTTAATAAGAATGGATCTCTAGTAAGTACTTCAACTCCTGTCTTGATCTTGGCTTCTTCAGAACCTAATCCAGCTCTGTCTCTTACTTCTCTGACTTTCAATCCAACAGTCATGATATCAGATAGCAGTTGACTTTTCTTAGCATCTGATGGATTAACATTTTTCCATAGGGTTTTTCTCTTATCAGTAACTGTCATTTTGTTCAAATCAACTTGAGTTTTGTCAGAGGTTGATGTCTTGATGACTTGATCAGGATTTGTTATTTCTTCTATAGCTTGTTGTTCTTCACTCTGAACAACTTGAGCTATGTTAGAGGTTGTCTTAGATTCTTCTGTTATCTTCCTTCTTTTCAGAGTTTCAACAGTTTTATCTTCAGCATCTATATCATCAAAAACTTGAACCATTTTGCACACTGGTTTCATCATGATTTGAGGAATCTTCATCTCATGTGTTTTTGTTGGTTCATCAATCTTTCCTTTCCCTTTTGTCTTGGGATCAATTTCAACTTGTGATCTTGTCTTGGGCTTTGAAGCCTCAGAGCTTTCCTTGATCACAATGCCTTTTGCCTTAGGCCTTGGAGGTTTCTTTGTATTAGAAGCTTTAGACTTAAGATTTGTCTTCCCAGCTGCAAATCCAGCTTCTTCCTCCTTGAGAGTCTCTAAATTCATTCCAGGATTATGCTTGAGAAATAATCTTCTAGCAATTTCTTCATCAAGTGTCTGAATCTTGGGATCTTTATAGTTACAGTAGTCTCCCTTCCCTTAAGTTTCAGAGTTTGTAAAAACTTCTGAGAGTCTTGACTTCCTCCTTGAATGAGAATATCAGAACTTGATATCAGACTTTGATCATCAGAACTTGCATTCAGAACTTGAGCATTCACAGCTTCAAAACTTGTATTCTTCTGTTTAGAAGATTTGCTAGAATCAGAAATTAGTTTCTTTGAAGAAACTTTGCTGCTTTGCCCTTGATCTTGACCCTTGCCCTTGCTAGGGTTTCCCTGGTCATCTTCTTTATCATCCTTCTTCTTCTTCTTCTTCAGTACTTGACTAGTTGAGCATTTGGACTTCACTACCTTCTCCCCCTTTTGGCATATTTGATAGGAGTAGAGATAGAAGAAGTTCTACTGAAGATTGGATTTCATTCAGTTGAGTCTGTTGAGAGGCTTGATTCTGCAGGACCTTAGTCAGTTGGGCCTGTTGCTTTTCTTGAACTTTCTCAATAGCCTCTACTTTCTCATGAATAGGTCTAATAAACCTGTTCTTGTCTAGCTTGAGCATCAGGTCCAGCTTATCAGAATTTTCCTGTAGTTTATCAACCTTGGCATGAGTAATGGAGTGTTGACCTTGAAGACTTTTAGTACTGAGAGCTGTGACTTTAAGTTGAGCTTTAAAATCAGAATTTGTCAACAACTCATCAGCTTTTGCAATATGATCTGATAGAACTTTTGAGCTGGGAATAAAGTCAGATTCATTCCACTTCTTGGTCCATTCAACTCCTCTGTGAGTTTCTTCCCATGGAACAGGAGCTTCTTTTTCAACATATTTCAACAGTTCCTCATTTCCAAGAATTGAAGCTGGAGTGTTTACTGGAGATGACTCTCTAAAACTTGCTAGAAACTCATCATCTTCTGACAACACAAGTGTGTGTGTGGCTGAAGGAGATTCTGGTACAACTTCATCTATTTTCACATCCAGAATTGGAGTAGTTGGAACTGCAGCATTTAATGGAGAAACAGGTGGAGTTGTCACTTGTCCTTGTGGTGCTTCCAGAAACAGGACAGATGGAATGTGCAGCCTATGAATGTCAATTTCAGGACTTAATCCTGAATCTTCAACTGTAACATTTTCTTTGATAGGAGAGACATGAGGTGTGATCACTGTGTCATGAACAATGTTTCCAGGTGCTGCAAGGGCTTCAATTACCATAGGTTCTGATGAGATCAGAGATTCCTGATCCCCTTCCTCAGCTTCCTTAGCATCCTCAAAGTGAGGTTGTGCCATATGCCTTCCTGCTCTCATCTTTTTTGATCTTCTGGATGGTGGAGGAGTTGCTTGAGCAGCATCAGAACTTGAAGTTCTTTTCCTCTTTAAAATACCAGAACCCTCAGCTTCAGTTTCCTTCTGAGGAGTTACCTTTTCAGCTGCTATCTCCTTCTGAAAAATTATATTTTCAGCTTCTAGTTCTACAGGTTCTGATGTGGGAACCTGTGCCTGCTCATCTTCATCTGATTCATCTCTAAGAATCATCCTTCTTCTCCTTGGTGGAGATTTAAGAACAGATTTAGTCCTTTTAGGCCTAGAGGTTTTGTCAGATTTTACAGCTGTCACTTTTTGGAAAGTACTAGAGGTTGGTTGAGAGGATTGTGTTGGTTGGAAATAGGTTCTGATGGTAGGTTGTGGTTGTGGTTGAGAGGATTGAGCTGGTTGAGTATTGGTTGTAGGTGTTGATGAAGGTTGAGAGGGTGCAACTTCAGGAAATTTGGGTGTGTATGTGTTAGGGTCAGAGTTTACTAAGAACTGTTTTACAGAATCAGGAATTTGAAGGGGTCTTAGTATCCCTTTCTTATTATCAGTAGATAACAAGTATGTGAAGGCCCTTTTAGCAAGTTTAAAAGGTTGAATTGTCTCATTATAGTTTTGAGGCTTATCAGGATAACAAAAACTGTAAATTAATTGATAAAATCTAGCAAAGTACATAGTATTTGGGTCCTCATTCATCCTATCCCCAATAAAACCAAGAATAGCAGTAGCATAATCAAAGTGAGTTTGATTTAGAAGTGCATACCCTATTTGCTGACTGAGAATGGGAATGCCATCAAAGTTGGAGCATTTGTTGGCAAAAGCTCTGGTGATGCAGTCAAAGAAGTAGCTCCACTCCTTTCTGATGTATGGCCTCTTCAGCTATCCCAGCTTGGACAAACTTTTCTTATAGCCAAGATTGGCCATCATACCCTGTAGAAGTGGTTCTTCAATCTGAGAATTGAAAGTGCAATTTTCTGGCAGATGTAGAGCTTGTCTAACAGTAGACAATTTAACCAGATACTCATCTTCCCCTGTTGTGAAGATAATACTTGGGGACTCAGCTTCACCACCATCATCATAAACACCAGTCCTCCAAAACTCCAGTATCTGTGTTCCTGAGAGTAATTGTGGTTGGGTCAAAGCATACCCAATCTCACTTTGAGCCAGAAAGTCTTGAATAAAATGAAGATCAGAAGGAGCATCATCCTTACTAAGAATAGCCATATAGTTGTTGGGGACGAACTTGACTCCATTAAAGATGATGTCATTGGGTGCCATTTATGTAAGAAATTAAGTGAAAGTTGTGTGTACGAAAGGTGTTTGATAAAATGCCTGTAAGAAATAACTTCAGAGAATATTAGAGAGTGGGAGAGAATAAGAGAGATTAGAAAATAAGAATAGTAGGTAAAAGATTGTAAAATTTTTTAACTCTCTTATTTATACACCCCACGTGACAACGGCTATTTTTTGTGAAGCATAACAGACCTTTTACACCTGGCAGCATGGAAACAGTCAAAAAAATAATGAGTGGGCACGGTAAATGTGCAGTAATTATTGCTCACATGTTGTTACCAAAACAAACACGCAACCCATTAACCAAATGATTATCACTGTTTTTATCTTAATTATTTTCTGACAAAATATAACCGTTACAATAAATACTAAAAATAAGTCAAGTAATTAAATAATGCCACGTAAGCATCAAGGTTTTCATCAGGATTTGCATCAGAACTTGACTATTATCAGAATTTAACGGTCATCAGAATATTGCCTCTGTACTCAAAAAGTGAATGACCGTATCTGTGATTCTTCACATAAATACTGACTGGTTTCTTCAAAGTTTAATCATCAGAACTTTCATCAGAACTTGTCCTCAGAATTTATGCAAATAATACTTAACTGTTTGTCAGAAATAACTTAATCACCACAGTACTTTTCATCATTCATATGGAGTGAGAGTGTGTGCATTTGCAAATGATCAGATAAAGATTAAAGTCTGATAGACTTCAGATATCTTAGAAATAAGGCATATAAAAGAAAAATGCTAAATATCTGTCTTTAAGTCTACTATAAAATAAATTTATGCAAGAGTCCACCTCAACTATTTGTGCTCATTTTATGCATCTTTTGACATTCTTTTTACAGTGGCTTCTCAGTGTAAATGAGTCACAACTGCTATCAGAATTTATGTTATTATCAGAGTATTTCTCCAGTAATCAGAGAATATGAAAAGTCACCAAGAAAAAATTATTTGCTTTTTTAATGCATATAACTTAATACCAGCAATGCACTTGGGTCTTACCTTTCACATATTTACTCTAGATCTCAAAGGAGTACTTGACTTTAATTTTTCTTTTCTTTTGTTTTCATCAGATAAGTGAGGCTTATCAAGCATGTAGTTCATCCTTAAGATTATTGACATCAAAATTTGACAGATAAGAAACAATAATCTAGTTTGTGACTTAGTAATAAGTTATACAAAGTAAATTTGACTAAGATTAAAATCAGAGTTTGCTTGTGTTATGGATTTCCACATAAACAACTAATTCAAACATGGGATACACAATTTGTTAAAGACTACTAAGTCAGCATCTAACATATAATCCTCATTGCAGTGAATAGTCACAGAACATTCAAAACACTATCAGAGTATATAGAATCACATTAGATAATAATCAATGTTTTATATATTATAATTTAAGCACAGATTACATTAAGATTATATAATCTGTAAACACTGATCATAAAGTCTGATGCATGAGAACAAAAACTAAACAGATTTTGAGAAAGAACCTGAAACCATTCCAAGTTTATTTACCAGTCTTGTAAAAGTAGCTTTACATAGTGGTTTTGTGAAGATATCTGCTAGTTGTTAATCTGTTGGAGTAAAATGCAATTTCACTGTAGCTTCCATCACATGATCCCTTATGAAATGGTACCTAATGCTGATGTGCTTTGTTATTGAGTGTTGAACTCGATTACTTGTCATAGCAATAGCACTTTGATTATCACAGTAAATGGGTATTTTAGAAAATTTTAACCCATAGTCCATTAGATGATTCTTCATCCAAAGAATCTGTGCACAACAGCTTCCTGCAACAATATATTCTGCTTCTGTAGTTGATGTGTATTAGGTATGAATACAACACAGAGGGGGGGTGAATGTGTTTTGGCTTAAATATTTTATTTTCGATCGACTTAGGCTTTAATAGTTGGTTGTTGTTAATGATTTAGTAGAATGGATGTTAAACATAAATAGCTGTGCAAAAATGTAAAACAAAGATCTTCAAAACTCACTTAATTTTATATTAAAAATCAAGCAGTGTTTTGCTACAAAATCTCTAAGTTCTTGTTTTAGAACTTAGCTTCTTTCTTGAGAGAGAACACACAATTTTTCTAATCTGATTGTTCTTCTTAACTTAACTAGAGGACCAGTATTAACTTTATAACTCAGTTAACTGCTGGTTTACACAGTGGATAATAAACATGCTATTAGCTTTTCTAAACTGTCACTTGTCATTTCTATTTATAGAAAAGCAAATCTTCCATTTCTGGCTTAACATATCTTTAGCATCCCGTGATTACTTTAATCTTCCCTGTCAGTTAATCTTTGTCGTTGATCTTGCACATCTCTCAAACTGCTTTTTGTAGACTTGTCAATCCAGCTGTGTGAATTGTTTGTTGATTTGCAACCTTGGATATTGAACTGTTCTGCAATTCTGTACTTAGAGAAATTTCTTCACTTCGAGATCTCCAATTAAGCTGTAGAGAACTCGACATCTCGATAGGCATGTTGGCTTGTCGATATCTCTGAGACTTCATTATTGCCTAGACTTATCGACAACTCTGAGTTCTCTAGTGAATTTTGGTTTATCGATAACTCAGAGTTCTCTAATGGACTTTGGCTTATCGATAACTCAGAGTTCTCTAATGAATGTATACTTGTCGATAACTCTGAGTTCTCGACAGATAATTCCCGAGTTCTCTACACCCGGTGGATGTTGCTTATCCATCGAGTAGTGATGGTTTATCCGTCGAGTAGACATTCCTCATCCGTCGAGTAGATATTGCTCATCCGTCGGGTAGATGTTACTCATCCGTCGGTACTCTCTGGAGTTTAAATGACTTCTCGATAAGTCATTCTGGAGTTCTCGAATGATTTCTCTATAACACTAATTCTGTGACTTGTAGAGATCTTAATTTAGAATGTTTTACACCAAATAGATTTATTCAACTCCAAGCTTCTTCATAATTCTTCTGAGGCATGATCTTCTTGATCTTCTTCCAGATAGAATTCTTAGGCTTGACATTGTTTAGAGAAAAATGCTTCAGTCTGCTCCATTTATATTTTACAGGTATTAAGTGTTACAAGTATGAATTACAGATTAAGGTTACAATACAACTAATCTTAGGGTTGTCAGTATGACTTAGTCTTGTTATGATACAGGCATGTCTTGCACAACAATCTCGCCCAATTTGTGAGAAGATTGCTTATCACAAATTCATGCCTGTTAACAAGACTAACCGCAAGTTAAAGAATGAAAATAAAATGATACAAAAGCTGATACAACACTTGTACATTGGACATTTTACAATAATTAAGTAAAGACTGAGCTGTCTGATTCTTTCTCAATTATGTTCTTAATTTGCACAAGTATTTCCAATTCTTCTAGGATGGGGGTGTCAGCTAGAGCCTCTATTAGTTTCAGTAAATCTGGCTTAGGATATCTAGCTAACATCCCTATCCTGTAACTTGACAAAGAACCAGCTTTTATATTCAGAAATCTTCCATCCTTTGATATTCTGCTCTTGGCTGATGTTGATGATATTATTACCTCCAGTAATCTTTGACATTCTTCTGAGGCATAATTCTTTGACATTCTTCTGAGGCATAATTCTTTGACATCATCTGTTATATATTACAATCTCCCCCAACTTGTTCATTATGAAATTATGCACAAGTTCTGATTGATGATGTCAAAACTTTAACTAAATACAGAAACCAAAACCAGTCTTCCCATCAGGTCTTCTTTTGTTGAGTTGCATTTAGATTTATTCAACATCCATTTAGATTTATTCAACATCCATTAGCTATTTTGGTATTTAGATATATTCTCCCCCTTTTTGACATTATCTCCAGGAAGTAAAATCCATCTAAATGCACATTGTTCAAGCTGTTGTTATTGTCCATTTGGAACACTGTCTGCAGCTTCAAGCTTCATTAAGATTCATGGTGATAAGTTTTAAATAATAGAAGTTTCACTTAATTCTGCAGAAAAATCTGTTAGTGATAAAAGTCCTAAGCTCTCTGTTCTTTTGAATAAGTGGTCTCATCAAATCTCACTGCACTAGACTCATGACTTTTGAGAGTCAGAGTTCCCTCACAAGGATTACTAAATCCATACATTCATCTACCTCTCCTTTTGCCAGGAAGGATCCTGCCTCTCTTATTCTTTATTTTTCATTCAATCTTTTCTCTTATTCTCACATGAAAGGCTCAAATGTTGTTTGACCTACAAAAATAAGAGGTGGCTGAGAGGAGGTAATCTGTGATCATATGATTAGAGGAAAACCATATAGGGCTAACCATACTCATTTCATCAGAAAAATGAGTGCATAAGCATCTATGACCGGGGTCACAGTTTGACTCACAGATTGCTCTGTGGTTGTGACAGTGTGTTGTCCTCCACTTGTAGTGAGAACCTCCACTGGAATTGGAGAGGATTTGACTGGGTTACTGTCATGTACACCAGCCTCAAACCTTTGTGCACCTTGCAGAGCACTGTCACATAAATGTGATAGGATTGCCCTTTTTATGACATTGTCATAGGCAATTGTTCTTCTAGCTTTGACTGCTGAGATATCTTCTGCTAGAGTTATGAGGGGAGTTGTTCCTTCTTAAGGAACCTCCAATTGAATTGGAGAGGATTTAGATAGCTCCCCCTCAGGAGTACTACCCTCAAACCTATCAGTTTGTTAAGACTGTTTTGCACATGAAGGTGCATGAGAAACATTCATGAAATATTCTGTAAACTGATAAACTTTCATGTTTGGTGGATTCTTTTCTCAAACAACTGAATCAATCTGAAGGTCATCAAGACATTGTTGTCCTTTTATAAAACATGTGGCTTTTGAGAGTCACCTGAGTGGGATTGTGTTTGAGTTTGTGTTTGTGTTGCTGTTCCATATTTAATGAAAGTTCTGATTCTTGTATGAAACTTCTAGTTTGTGTTTGTGTTGCTGTGTCTGGGTAAACCGCAGTTTGGTTTTGAAATGTTTTAGCTGCAGTTTAACACAAATACCTGTTGCTTGAAACTTGAATCTCCTGTTATTGTCTGAGTGGATTGTGTTGAACCTGTAATACATTGAACATATTTATCTGTATTGATTAGGCATAACCATTGAGACATGCAGTTGCAAGCATTATGACATGTGTTAGGAATATGTGTATTAGTTTGATGATAAGTTAAACAAAACACTTAAGTAGAAATCTAGTGTTTGTAGCCTCAACGGATAAGACCATCTTGGCTATCCGTTGAAGGTGTAGCTTTACTTAGCAATAAGTTTAGTATTATAGCACATTTCATTCTCTGGATTCAAGTTGTAATTCTTAGATGTTGTAGGAAATTATCAGTCATGTTGACTACTAATGGATATGCAAATAGGAGGGCTAATTGTAAATATTTCATGCCTTGTAATTTTGTATAAGTGAAGAAGTATCAACGGATATTGAAGACCTTCAACGGATAAGAAACAAAGCTTCAACGGATATCTCTAATGCTTCAACGGATAATATCCATCAACGGATAAGTGCTTCAACGGATAAAGACTTCAACTGATAATGCATCAACGGATAAAGCTTCAACGGATAAAGCCTCAACGGATAAGGCATCAACGGATGAAAGCTTCAACGGATGCTTAGTTCATTAGCAGTTGATAGTGACAATTCACAAGCTGACAGAGGCACATGGGTTGACAGAGACAAACTGGAATGTGGAAGCCTTTAGGAGGAATCAAGAAAATGCAGCATTTCCATTCTGATGCAAACAAGGAAGTATTCAAAGATTCACAGATTATCCCAGATTGCATTGGATAGAGAAATGAAGAAGAAACATGTGAAGAATCTTTTTAATTGTATTTTACAGTCTTGTCTTCACTTGTAAACTTGGTGATATATAAACCAAGTAGCAGCTAGTAATTAGATAAGAATTTTCCTGAGCTGTTTAGAAATATCCAGAGAGAAAATCATCTAGTTTGTACTAGGAAGCAGCTGTGATTTAATTCTTTGAATCACAGATTTTCTGAAATAACACATCTCTGGTGGAATAACAAATCCACCAGAAAAGTTTTTAAGTTCTTTGTGTTCTTTACATTTGTGTTTGAATATATATCTGTCTGTATTAGCTTCAAGCAATTCACACACTTGTTCTCAAAAATACTTAGCCTTAGAAACTGCTCAAAACTTGAAAAAGTTTTGAGATTTACATTTAACCCCCTTCTGTAAATCTCATTGTTAGTCCACTGGGAATAACAATTGGTATCAGAGCAAGCTCTTAACATTCAAAGAGTTTAAAGATCTATTCTGCTAACATCATGAGTAAGAAGGATATTGGTGTAAAGATTCCAATCCTGGAAAGAGATAACTATCATAACTGGAAAATGAAGATGCATTTACATCTTCTCTCTCAAGATGAAAGCTACATCAACTGCATTGAAAATGGTCCTCACATCCCACACAAGGTGGCCACAGCTGCTACTGCTACAGTTGCTGTTGGACAGTCTATTCCCAAGCCAAAGGCAGAATGGACTGTTGAAGATATTGAAGAGGTTCACAAGGACAAGAAAGCCATGAACATTCTGTTTAATGGCCTGGATCAAGATATGTTTGACAATGTCATCAACAACCAAACTGCTAAGGAAATTTGGGATACTGTGCAGCTTATCTGTGAAGGCACTGAGCAAGTTAGAGAAAACAAAATGCAGCTTCTCATTCAACAGTATGAATATTTTCACTTTGAAGAAGGAGAATCATTGAATGATACCTTCAACAGATTTCAGAAACTATTGAATGGATTAAAGCTGTATGGGAGAGTGTACCAAGTCAAGGACTCCAATTTAAAATTTCTAAGGTCTCTACCAAAGGAATGGAAGCCTATGACTGTTTCTCTAAGAAATTCTCAAGATTATAAGGACTTCACACTTGAAAGATTATATGGAATTTTGAAGACTTATGAACTTGAGATGGAGCAAGATGAGCTGTTGGAAAAGGGAAAGAGAAAAGGAGGATCAGTTGCACTTGTAGCTGACAGTGAAAAAGTTGAAGCCAGGAATGAGGAAAAGACAATGCCAAGTCTCAAAATTGGCACAAGCAAATCAGAATCAAGCAAGGGTAAAGAGCAAGTTGCCGAGGATGAAGACAATTCCAGTCAGGATGAATCTGATGATATTGATGAACATCTGGCCTTTATGTCCAGGAGGTTTGCAAAGATGAAGTTCAGGAAAAATACAAAATTCACTAAGCCAGACAAAAATATGGTGGACAAATCAAAGTTCAAATATTACAACTGTGGCATTAGTGGACACTTTGCAAGTGAGTGTAGGAAGCCAACTTCTGATAAAAAGAAATTTGAGCAAGTTGATTACAAAAAGAAGTATTTTGATCTGCTCAAACAAAAGGAAAGAGCTTTTTTCACTCAAGATGATTGGGCAGCAGATGGGGTCAATGAAGATGATGATGTGGAATATGTCAACCTAGCCCTGATGGCTAATTCTGATGAAAATGAAACTAGTTCATCAAGCAACCAAGTAATTACTACTGATCTCTCTCAGCTTTCTAAACATGAATGCAATGAAGCCATAAATGATATGTCCAATGAATTATATCATTTGCGTGTTTCCCTTAAATCACTAGCTAAAGAAAACACTAGGATCAAAGAGAATAATGTGTTTTTAAGTGATAGGAATGCTGTGTTAGAGAATCAGGTAATTGAGCTTGAAAAGATTAAACTTAAATGCTTGACTATTGAGAGTGAACTAGAAGAAGCTGTTAAGAAAGTAGAAATTCTTTCTAAACAGTTAGAAAGTGAGCAAGAGGTAATCAAGGCCCGGAAAACATCTAGGGATGTGGGTGTTCAAATTGCCAAGGTTCAGGGAATTGAATCATTCTGTGAGGATGCCTGGAAGAAAAACAAAAAGGAGTTAGAATTAATGGATGGATTGTCAACGGATGTGGAATCAACGGATGATGAAAGTTATCCGTTGAAGGAAGAAAAGGAGCATCCGTTGAAGGCTCATCAATTAAAACAGGCAAGTAATTTTAAAAATCAAAACCTTAATAAGAAGAATGATTCTACTCTCAAGAACTTTGTCAAAGAAGGAGCTGGCACATCCAAAGATGCCAGTAAGGTGAATATAGGACACATGACTTTGGATCAGCTGAAAAATAGGCTTAAGTTGGTTGAGGATAAGAAGGAAATTAAAAGAAAATCTAAAAGAAATGGGAATGTAGGGATTAACAAACATAACAATTACACACCTGATAGGTATGCTCCTAGAAAAAGCTGTGTGCATTGTAAAAGTGTTAATCACCTATCTGATAATTGCAAATCTGTTAAAAATGCTCCCATGCCTTCAAATCCCTCCATACCTAACATGTCTATGTCACCTCTGCATGCTATGCCTGTTATGTCTCATCAGAATCCTCATGCACATTTTGCAAACATGCCATATATTAATAATCCTTATTTTACTGCATTTAGTATGCCTCACATGCCATACAATATGCCTATGTGGAATAACATGTTTGCACAATCTATGCCTTATCAATCAAATGTGCTAAATGATTCTGTGACTAACCCTACACTTCAACCAACCACATCTGAGATCAAGGTTGACCCAAAGTTACCTAAGTCAAAAGATGCAGGAGGAATGAAGTCTAGGAAAAAGACTAACAAGGCTGGACCCAAGGAAACTTGGGTACCAAAATCAACTTGATTGATTTTGTTGTGTGCAGGGACAAAGAAGGAATCTAAGGTACTTGGACAGTGGTTGTTCAAGACACATGATAGGAGATTTCACCCTACTCTCAGAGTTTAAGAAGAGAGCTGGCCCTAGCATAACCTTTGGAGATGACAGCAAAGGATTCACTATGGGATATGGCTTGATTTCAAAAGGAAATGTCATCATTGATGAAGTTGCATTGGTTGATGGTCTCAAACACAACTTATTGAGCATCAGTCAACTATGTGACAGAGGGAATACTGTTTCGTTCAATTATGAAGCCTGTATTGTCACAAGTAAAAAGGACAATAAAGTGGTTCTAACTGGAGTTAGAAAAGGGAATGTGTACTTAGCTGACTTCAACTCTACAGATGCAGAATCCATTACTTGTCTTTTCAGCAAGGCAAGTGCAGTTGAAAGTTGGCTATGGCAAGAAGCTGTCCCATTTGAATTTCAAGACAATGAATGATCTAGTCAAAAAGGACTTGGTTAGAGGAATGCCTCTAGTGGAATTCACAAGGGATGGACTGTGTGATGCTTGTCAGAAAGGAAAGCAAAAGAAAGTATCATTCAGTAAGAAGCTTGAATCTGCAATTGATGAACCACTGCAACTGCTACACATGGATCTTTTTGGACCAGTCAATGTATTGTCAATTTCAAGGAAAAGATATTGCCTAGTGATTGTTGATGATTTCTCTAAGTTTTCATGGGTCTATTTTCTTGGATCAAAGGATGAAGCTAGTGAAATCATTATCAATCATATCAAGTCAACAATCATCCTGATTTCAAAGTAAGGAATATTAGGAGTGACAATGGAACTGAGTTCAAGAATTCAACCATGAAGTTGTTCTGTGAAGAAAATGGGATCATGCATGAGTTCTCAGCTCCAAGGACTCCACAACAAAATGGTGTGGTGGAAAGGAAGAACAGATCAATAATTGAGGCTGCAAGGACAATGCTTGAAGAGTCAAAACTCCCAACTTACTTTTGGGCTGAGGCTGTTAACTGTGCATGTTACACTCAGAATATTTCTCTAATCAATCAGGCAAAAGACATGACTCCCTATCAATTATTCAAGAGAAGAAAACCAACTTTAAACTTTCTGCATGTCTTTGGTTGCAAATGTTACATCTTAAGGAATCAATCTGATCACAAAGGGAAGTTTGATGCAAAGGCTGATGAAGGAATATTTGTTGGTTATTCTGCTGGAAAATCTTATAGGGCCTACAATCTAAGAACCAACATTGTCATGGAATCTGTGCATGTTGTGTTTGATGATAAGAAGATTGATGGACTAACAGATGAGGGATATCATGAAGGACTCAAATTTGACAACATTGAGATATATTGTGATGATAGTGAAGATGAGAATGATGAAGAAGGCATCTCAAAAAGAATTCAGAATCTGCCTTTGGATAATGTACAGAATGCTGCATCCGTTGGAAGTCATAATTCAGCTTCCGTTGAAAGAAGCAATGCAACATCCGTTTAAAGACAAAGTGCATCATCCATTGAAGTTCATAATGAAGCATCCATTGATCACAGTCTATCAACGGATAATCAATTCACTTCATCAGTTGATAGAGCTCCCAATTCCTTTCAAAGGATCAGCAACTCAGGGGGAGTTTCAACCAATCAACATTCTATCTCACATCATGACAATACTGAGGCAACCTCATCTAGAGCTAATCTACCACCTCAAAGAAAATGGACCAAGAATCACCCTTTTGAATTGATCATTGGTGATGCTACATCTAAGGTGCAAACTAGAAGGGCTACTCAAGATGAATGTCTGTATAGTAGCTTTTTATCACAGGAGGAACCTAAGAGAGTGGAAGAAGCTCTATTGGATCCAGATTGGATTTTAGCAATGCAAGAGGAGCTAAACCAATTTGAAAGGAACAAAGTATGGAAGCTGGTACCCAAGCCAAAGAACAAGAGTTCTATTAACACAAAATGGGTATTCAGAAACAAGATGGATGAAAATGGCATTGTCATAAGGAATAAAGCCAGATTGGTTGCTAAAGGCTATTCTCAACAAGAAGGAATAGATTTTGATGAAACATTTGCTCCAGTTGCCAGACTTGAGGCCATCCGAATCTTTCTAGCCTATGCAGCTCATGCCAATTTCAAAGTCTATCAAATGGATGTCAAGAGTGCATTTCTAAATGGGGAATTGGAGGAGGAAGTTTATGTAAGCCAACCTCCAGGATTTGAAGATCCAAACTTTCCAGACTATGTGTATTATCTGTTGAAAGCACTCTATGGACTAAAGCAAGCACCTAGAGCCTGGTATGAGACTTTGTCAAAATTCCTTCTAGATAATCATTTCATAAGAGGTACTGTTGACAAAACTCTCTTCTTTAGAAATGTTAATGGCTCTAAAATACTTGTTCAAATTTATGTAGATGATATTATATTTGGATCTACAGATGATAAGCTTTGTAAAAAGTTTGCTAAGTTAATGCAAAATAAATATGAAATGAGCATGATGGGAGAGCTAACTTATTTTCTTGGTTTACAAGTTAAACAAGTTAGTGATGGAATTTTCATTAGTCAAACTAAATATATTTATGATCTTTTAAAGAAGTTTGACTTAATGGACTGTTCATCTGCAAAAACTCCCATGGCCACTGCCACCAAGCTTGAATTAAACAAGGCTGAAAAGTCTGTGGATATTTCAAGTTATAGAGGCATGGTTGGCTCACTTTTATATTTAACTGCTAGTAGGCCTGATATAATGTTTTCTAGATGTCTCTGTGCTAGATTTCAAGCTAACCCTAAAGAATCTCACTTAGTGGCTATTAAAAGAATCTTCAGATATCTCAAAGGGACTCCAAATCTAGGAATTTGGTACCCTAGAGAGTCTGGTTTTGATCTAATTGGCTACTCAGATGCAGATTATGCAGGCTGTAAAATAGACAGGAAAAGCACAACTGGCACCTGTCAATTTCTAGGGAACAAGCTTGTGTCATGGTTCAGCAAGAAGCAAAATTCTGTTTCTACATCAACAGCTGAAGCTGAGTACATTGATGTTGGTAGTTGCTGTGCACAGATACTATGGATGAGGAATCAACTATTTGACTATGGTTTGACTGTTGACAAAATTCCAATATTCTGTGACAATACAAGTGCCATTACTGAAAATCCAGTGCAGCACTCAAGAACCAAGCACATTGACATCAAGTACCATTTCATTAGGGAACATGTGATGAAAGGTACAGTGGAACTTCATTTTGTTCCAAGTGAAAAGCAGATTGCAGACATTTACCAAGCCACTTGATGAATCAACATTCACAAGATTAGTAAGTGAGCTAGGTATGCTTAATTATTCATAATTTATGTTCTCTATATAATTTATCTTGAAGCCTGAAATGAATTTACTGCAAGAACAAAGTTGGCTTTAAGTAAGACTTGTCCTATCAATGGATATTCCCTATCCGTTGAAAGCCAAAATTGTTCTATCAACGGATGTTCATTATCCGTTGAAAGACAAATACATTTCTGGTAATTTTATCCTTCAACGGATAAAATGGTGTTGATCATCAACGGATAACTATTTACCTTATTCGTTGAAGTGTCACATCAGTTACTATAAGTGAGTCACAACCGTTGATTCTTTTACTCAACCGTTGATACAGATATACACTGTTGTATGTATTTGTGTTAAAGGCAGTTTTCAGAAGTTCTACAGTTTTCTTTCCTCTTAAACGGCTGTAATTTATTTAAAAGTATCATTTAATTATTTTATTTTTCGTTTTAATTCAAGAAAGTATAAAAGCCCAATTGAACTCTTATTTTCACTTTACGCTTTCTTGCAATTCTTATTCTCCTTCTCTCCCAAAATTCTCAAGTTTTTCTCTACAACCTCTACTCACAACAATGGCACTAGTAGTCAAAATTATGTCTCAAACATGATTTGTTTATGAAAAGAATAATCTCGTAGCCTTGGTTGAAAAGAATGAAGCCCATTCTGATTATCACAAGATGATGGACTTCATCAAAAACTGCAAACTGAGCTATGCAATGCTGGAAGCCCCAACCATCTACTGTGAAGTGATTGAGGAGATTTGGACAACTGCAGAGTTCAACTCCACATATATGACTATTGCCTTCTCTCTCAAAGGTAATGATTATTGCATTAACTGTGATGATATACAGTCTTGCTTTAAGTTGCCTGAGAATAATGCCATGACACCACACACTGATAAAGATATATCTACTATGTTAGATTCCATAGGCTATGCTTTTGATTCTGCTAGTTTAGGTAGTATTAGAAGGAAAGGCCTTAGGAAAGAATGGAGTTTTCTTGGAGATGCCTTTATCAAGGTTTTCTCTGGGAAGATTAGAAATTTTGATGCCATAACTTCATCTCTTGTTAATATGCTCTACATGCTAGTTTCTGATAGGTACTTTAACTTTAGCAACTGTGTCATGCTAGAATTAGGTTCCAGATTAGGTAACAAAGCTAATAGACCACATAACATCTACTATGCTAGATTCTTTATGTTATTGGCTAACCATGTTGCTGAAGGATTGGTCATATCAAATGAGAATAATAAACTCAAATGCTGGGCACAAGAGAAAAGGGTCCTTGCAGACCTTTTGAGAATGAACCTCAATAGCCAGGTGCCATTGGTATATTTGCCAATCATGAATGCACCACAGGTTAGTGAGGTAAACACTTCTATAACTCCTATTATCTCCAACCCCATTGTTTCTTTGCCTTCAAGTGTGGCAATGGGATCTGTGTCTTTGCCCAAACAGGTTCCTACCAAAGCCACCAAAACTAAAGTTTCAAAACTCAAGTCAAAGAAAACTACCTCTGTTATTTCTCAAAAGACAACAGTTGCAACAACTACCATAAACCCTGAAGGGAGTGAACAGGGTGTGAGTGGTGAGGGGAGGGATGAACATCAAGAAACCCCCCAGTATAAGGTGGGAGAGGTGAGTGGTACCCAAGCCAGCCAAGCCACAGTTTCTCAAAAGACTGTGGTGGTTCAAAAGGAGTCTAACACATCCCTAGTTGCATCCTCCCAAAAGGGTGCAACTATTGAAAATAGTCCCCAACCAGGGACACAGACCAAAAGAGGGAGGGACACTGAAGCCACACATTCACCAATTAAAGCCTTTTCCAGGAAGAAGAAGGCCAAGACCCTAGTTTCCACACAAGGGGCATACACAGCACATATACATCCACCTGTATCTGTGCCTTCACAAATTCAGGTTGATGTGATTCCAGCAAATGTGGAGTCACAGCCCCATTCTCTCATAATAGAAACACACCAATCATCAAACTCTCCATCACCCTCTCTGGATGTGGATATGATATTCACATCAATTCCTGATTCTCCCTCATTAAAACTCAGGGAGGAGCCCCACTCAAAACCTGATGATCATCATCTTTTAGATGATTTGTTGGATCATCAGCCAATTCTTTCAGATATAGTTGAAGAATATGTGTTACCTCACTTAAAATCAATTCACACAGATTCAACAATTATGTCACTTTCTATATCTACATCTTTTCCTTCTTCAACGGATATCTCTCATCCGTTGACAAGTGGTTGTTCTTCAACGGATAAGCTTAACAGCAGTTATCCGTTGATACCATCAGTTTCCACTTCAACGGATACTCCCTATCCGTTGATGGTCTCTACACACATAACAGAAACAATTCCAACTGTAGAGGACATGGCTACTGTACAATCACTTTTAGGTTTGAGGGAAGGGAGTGATCTTTTGAGTGAGAGGCTGGGTTGCTCCCAGGCAAAAGGAGAGGTTGAGAGTCACCATATGCATGCTATTTCTTCCAGCATGGCAAAAATGAGTGAGGGGAGTGCCACCTTAGAAGGTGAGGGTGAGGGTGTGTGTGAGCGAGGGGGAGCCCCTGATACAAGAAAATAGAGAAAAAGAGAGAAAGACAGGTACAGAAGCTATAAGGATGGATCCAGCCATTGCTAGTGAGTCAATGAAAGTGGATGATGTAGAAAAGGAAAGACAATTTCAGCAACATTACAAAGCTGAAATTGATAACATTTCCTTGGATGCTGACACTTTTACTCATCCTGTTTCAGCCTATCAATTATTGGCTGCTCAGGGCAATGTGGAGGCAGAACAGACATTAAACATTGTACACACTTCAGAATCTCTTCTCAGAGACAAAGCTGCTGTTAACAAGCTGCCTTCTCAAGCTGGTGAGCCATCTGAAGAATTTGGAGTAAATTCTAATGATGATGACTCTGATTCTTTGGATGAGAGCATGAACTTAGGGGGAGTAGCAGGCCCAAGTTCTGTTCCAGATCTTCCTGAATGGGCATGGGCAAAAGCATCAACACCAGGAGAGTTTGGTGTCACTTTAGTCAGACAAGTCATGACAATTCAAAAGGCCCTTCAAGAGACTACAGATGCTGGTACCAAGGCAATTCTTCAAGCTCATATGGAATCTCTGCATCTCTTGCAGTTGCAGCATTTCAAACAGAATCTAAGTGTGGATGAGCTCAAGCAGGATATTGCTGATCTAAAATCCTATAATGCTGAGAAGTTGGATTCAGTCATACCTTATGGTACCATGCAAGATTTGTTGGGGAGACTGAAGAAAGAATCTGATGCTGACAAGAGACTGGCCAGATTGGAAACCAGAGTTCAGATCATTGAAGACTCTATGGTCACCATTCTTCAAAATCAACAAACTCAAACAAATCTACTCATGCAGCTGGCAAATGCACAAGGCTTGACCCCTACCCTTGATGATAACAAAAATGGGGAAAATAAAGGGGAAGGGGAAGGAGAGCCATCAACAACAGTTCAAATTTCTCAAGTGCTAGTTCCTGTCATCACCACTTCTCCAATTATTCCAATCAAAGGAAAGCTTGATGGAATTGATCTAATCCAGATAGCAGCAGCTGAATTACAAGTCAAAGAGCAAAGGAAGAAGATTGATGAAAAGATGCAACAAATATTTGGTTCTATAACTTCTCAATCACAATCTGTGAAGCATAGCACAAAAGTGGAATCAATTATTATGGAGCTCAAGCCAGTAGGGAGGAATAAGGTTGGAGAGACTTCTTCCAAGGATCTGAAACCTATGGTTCTCAAGCCCAACAACAGATCCAATAAGGACTCTACAAAGAATCCTCTGAAAGAAGTGGATTTTCCTCTTCCAAAGGCTGATGAAGACAAGCTTTTGGGTAGAAGTATCTCAAAACTCAAAGAGACCATGGATGTGGCTGTAAGGAGGAACATAGCTATTATCTTCAGAGAGGGAAATAACATATGTGTGATGCAAGGACATCCCAAATTCTCAATAGCCAAGAGGGAAGAAACCAGAAGATTGAAGGAAGAAGCCAAACAGCTAAAGGCTGACAAAAGAGCACAAGCAAAGCTTGAAAAATAGCTAAAGTCAAGTCAGGCTGAAGAATAGAAAGAAATTGAAGACAAAAGTGAAGATGAAGCTATGGGGGACATGGTTGATACTGATATGGAGGAAAAAAGTAAGGGAATAGAAGAATGGCAAAAAGGGAACAGAAAGAAGGTCAATGCAAAGAGAAAGATGGTAGATGAAACTGAAGAAACCCAATCAATATCCAAACCACTACCCTCTATTCCTGAACCCATTATGCCTGACCCCTTCATGAACATTCATGGTGAAACAATCATTCCCAAGGAGGAACCAATTGATTGGGACACCATCAAATTGCCCACCTTTCTAACCTCTTCTCCACCATCAAAGAAGCAGAAAAGAAGAATCAAATCAATACCCTCTAAAGCCTCAATCAAATTCATACAGAAGCCTAAGCCTAAGCCTCAAGCCTCTAAGGATGATTATGTTCACATCTGTGACATAAAAGAATTTTTAGACATTGAACTCTATCTGGATGAGCTGGAGGAAGTAAGGGGAATAGCTGCCTACAGACAGCTACCAGAAAGACTAGTGTTCAAATACAAAGGAGATGGGGAAAGAACCTGGCCTCTTTACAGAATTCTGAATGAAGGCTACTCTACCTTGATTAGAGTCTACTCAGCCATACAAAGGGATTCTGGCTTTATCAGGACTGCCAAGACTGAGATTCTCAACAAGATTGCCAACATAAGGAAAACTTGGAGGGAGCCCAATGCTTTGCCTAGAACATTACTCATTCAAGAAAGAGGAATTATAATTCACAAATCACCTCATTGGTTGATGGAGTTCAGAGACAACAAAGGAGTCAGAAGATTTTTCAGAATTGAAGATCAGCTCAAGATTGCCAGTAATGAAACTCTCAAGGATATGCAATCTAAGTTGGACATCAATGAAGAAGATGAAGCTGAATTCTATAGACAACTTCAACTTCAAATAGAGGAGAATGACAGGTTGCTAGGAAAGAAAACAAGGAATCAAAGGAAAAGAAACTAATCTGCTCAGGCTAAAGGAGCACCCTTGGAAACAATGTAATTCTTCAATTCCATCTCAGCATACACATTTTTGTAGCACTTTTGAATTTCTGCTTTATTACAGTTTATATATTTGTCAAGTGTTTTGTTATCATCAAGCTAAACCCAAATTTATGCCTACAGTTCTAGTAGACATAAATAGGGGGAGATTGTTAGGAATATGTGTATTAGTTTGGTGATAAGTTAAACAAAACACTTAAGTAGAAATCTAGTGTTTGTAGCCTCAACGGATAAGACCATCTTGGCTATCCGTTGAAGGAGTAGCTTTACTTAGCAATAAGTTTAGTATTGTAGCACATTTCATTCTCTGGATTCAAGTTGTAATTCTTAGATGTTGTAGGAAATTATCAGTCATGTTGACTACTAATGGATATGCAAATAGGAGGGCTAATTGTAAATATTTCATGCCTTGTAATTTTGTATAAGTGAAGAAGTATCAACGGATATTGAAGACCTTCAACGGATAAGAAACAAAGCTTCAACGGATGTCTCTAATGCTTCAACGGATAATATCCATCAACGGATAAGTGCTTCAACAGATAAAGACTTTAACTGATAATGCATCAACGGATAAAGCTTCAACGGATAAAGCCTCAACGGATAAGGCATCAACGGATGAAAGCTTCAACGGATGCTTAGTTCATTAGCAGTTGATAGTGACAATTCACAAGCTGACAGAGGCACATGGGTTGACAGAGACAAACTGGAATGTGGAAGCCTCTAGGAGGAATCAAGAAAATGCAGCATTTCCATTCTGATGCAAACAAGGAAGTATTCAAAGATTCACAGATTATCCCAGATTGCATTGGATAGAGAAATGAAGAAGAAACATGTGAAGAATCTTTTTAATTGTATTTTACAGTCTTGTCTTCACTTGTAAACTTGGTGATATATAAACCAAGTAGCAGCTAGTAATTAGATAAGAATTTTCCTGAGCTGTTTAGAAATATCCAGAGAGAAAATCATCTAGTTTGTACTAGGAAGCAGCTGTGATTTAATTCTTTGAATCACAGATTTTCTGAAATAACACATCTCTGGTGGAACAACAAATCCACCAGAAAAGTTTTTAAGTTCTTTGTGTTCTTTACATTTGTGTTTGAATATATATCTGTCTGTATTAGCTTCAAGCAATTCACACAATTGTTCTAAAAAACACTTAGCCTTAGAAACTGCTCAAAACTTGAAAAAGTTTTGAGATTTACATTCAACCCCCCTTCTGTAAATCTCATTGTTAGTCCACTGGGAATAAGAACAGGAAAACTGATAATCAATTAATTTGTAAACACAAGGAAATCATGACATAAACAATCAAGCAACAAAAACAAATTGATAAAGAAGAAGATAATTTCATTGATATTAAACATAAAGTACATTAAGATGCAGATTTCATAAAGTAAATCCTAATCCTAACTACTCTAATTTAGACTTCTTCTTCTCAGCCTCCAACCTCCTTGCCCTGCGCTGGTAAGCCCCGGACAGGGAGTGTGCAAGAGAGATGATCCTCTCCTGCAACTCCAAAGCAGCAAGGTGTTGCTGCTCAGCCTCCCTTGCACGCCTCTCCTGCTCGAATGAGGCTTCCATCTCAAAGAAAAGAATGTCAATTTGATCATCCCACGAGAGTCCGTAAAAGACCTCAAGTGGAACATCAAATGGGCTTTAAACTACCCCCTTGATGCGGACACGAAGTCCGGAAGGATCAAAATACACCAAATCATCATCCAAATGATGAACCGGTAGATAAGCTCCATTAACAAGTCTGTAGAAGACTGGGGCATCCATTTGAATGAGAGAAAGAGAGATGAACATAAGGTGAATTTGAAATTTGATGTTTTTGTTGAGAGTAGGAGAGTGATGAAGGATAAAGAGTGAAGCGTTTTAATTTATAGAGGGAGTAAAGATAGAAACTAAGAGACTCTTGAGTTGCCCGGATAATAGGAGTAATAATCACATAAGCCTACTAGACAACTAGAAATGACTAGTGACTATTCCCCATACAAGTACTCAAGAATATTAGTTTATTTTAAAAATAACTATTCCCCATGCAAATAAGCGTGTACTTTCTACACAAAAAGTAACTCTCCCTATCAGCAATTAATCAGATATGATTATCACTATCAGCATACGCAAAACAACACAAATAATGTACTAGTCTGCTAACATTAGACTAACATATTTCCACCAAGCAAGAAATCATATAAGCATGTAAATGTGTCAATAAGTCAGAGAAAATTAGAGACTTAGTATGTCAAAAGTATTTTTATGAACATAATTTATGAATTAAATTTGTTCAGTTTTTCATACTTTTTGCTTCTTTTGATCTGTTATTTATTAATTTCACATACTGAAGATATGCCGTAATAAATATTCAGTTTACTTAGAGTTTTGAGAAATTCCAAGTTAATATTAATGGAGAAATCTGGGTATTTATAGAGAAATTAAAATACTTATCAAGAAGTCAAATAAACATTTGATATTAAACTTATCGAGAAGTAATTTTGAATATGAAAACAGTACATTCGAGAAGTCAAGTAACTTATCGAGAACTCTGATAAATGCCCAGTTTGTCCAAAAAGGACTGAAGTAATTCTAATTTATTTGAATTGAATCAAATTGAAATCAGAATAAATTTTTCAAAAGTATTTGTCTAAAATAATTCATTGAATTAAATTATTTTAGTTCTGAGTTATTGATAAGTCTCAAAATATTCTTGTCGAGAACTCTGTGAGTTAACACTATTAGAGAACTCTACATGGTCTTATCGATAAGTCATAATAGAGCTTATCGAGAAGTCATTCGAGAGGTCTGTAAATAGACTTATCGAGGACTCACTCGAGAACTCTAAAATGACTTGTCGATAAGTCATTTTGACTTATCGAGAACTCAGTTCTCTATACATTTGAGTGTTGTTTTTCTGCCTTGTGTTAATTTTACACATTAAAGATGTAAATTAACTAAGCAGTTTACTTAGAATTTGAAATATTCTAAGTTAATTTTTTTTTTTGAGTTTTTAAAGAAAAATAAATATACAGAGATTCTGAAATATTTATAATTCATATTTCAGTTAATTTCCAATTAAATCAAACTAGGTTGATTTATTAGAGATTAATCTGCTGCAAAACATTAGCTGAGTTCTTGCCTTAGGATGAAGAATTGAGCATTCCAATTTCACTGATGAGTCTAGTGAAGGTTGCTTCATCCAAAGGTTTAGTAAAATACCAGCTAATTATTTTTCTGTTGGAACAAACGTAAGCTCGATGGTACCATATGCAGCATGTTCCTTGATAAAATGGTACCTAACATCAATGTGCTTTGTTCTAGAATGATTAACTGGATTAGCTACTATAGATATGGCACTAGTATTGTCACACATAATAGGAATTTTGTGTAACACTAGACCATAGTCCATTAGCTGATTTCTAATCCAAAGCACTTGAGCACAACAACTTCCAGCAGCTATATATTCAGCCTCAGCTGTGGAAGTTGACACAGATTGTTGTTTCTTACTATACTAGAGCACAAGTCTTTGACCAAGAAATTGACAGCTTCCACTAGTACTTTTCCTATCAACCCTGCATCCAGCAAAATCTGCATCTGTGTATCCAACAGCTTCAAAACCAGTTCCCTTAGGATACCATAGTCCCAAGTTTGGAGTTCCCTTTAAGTATCTGAAAATCCTTTTGACAGCCATCAAGTGTGATTCCTTTGGATTGGCTTGAAATCTGGCACATAGACAAGTAGCAAACATGATGTCTGGTCTACTAGCAGTCAAATACAGCAATGATCCAATCATTCCATTGTAGCTTGAAATATCCACACTCTTGCCTTTCTTGTCTTCATCCAACTTGGTTGAAGTAGACATTGGTGTAGATGCAGGTGAGCTGTCCACCATGCCAAATTTCTTCAATAAGTCATTCACATATTTGGTTTGGCTGATGAAAATACCATCACTTCTTTGACTAACTTGAAGGCCAAGGAAGTAACTCAATTCTCCCATCATGCTCATTTCATACTCACTCTGCATTAGCCTAGAGAATCTTTGACAAAGCTTTTCATTTGTAGATCCAAAGATGATATCATCCATATAGATTTGAACTAGGATCATATCTTCATCATGCTTCTTGTAGAAGAGAGTCTTATCAATAGTACCTCTGGTAAAACCATGTTTGAGTAGAAATTCTGACAGTGTGTCATACCAGGCTCTAGGTGCCTGTTTCAGTCCATATAGAGCCTTGAGTAATTTGTAAACAAAGTTAGGGAATTCTGGATCTTCAAAGCCAGGTGGCTGTTGCACATAAACTTCTTCTTCTAGTTCACCATTAAGAAAAGCACTCTTGACATCCATTTGATACACCTTAAAATTTGAGTGTGCAGCAAATGTCAGAAAAATTCTTATTGCTTCTAGTCTTGCAACATGAGCAAAAGTCTCATCATAGTCAATTCCCTCTTCTTGTGAGTAGCCTTTAGCAACCAGCCTTGCTTTGTTTCTAGTAACAATTCCATTTTCATCCATTTTGTTCCTGTACACCCACTTAGTTCCTATTATGCTTATGTTCTTTGGTGCAGGGACTAATTTTCAAACTTTGTTTCTCTCAAACTGATCCAGCTCCTCCTGCATGGCACATATCCGGTCAAGATCCAATAGGGCTTCTTCAGTTTCTTGGGCCTCT